>NW_020954596.1:63078335-63177739 GCF_900497805.2 Vombatus ursinus
ATAAAATTATTAATATGTGAACAGTCTAAACAAGAGGAGCCAAAGCAGGAAGACTATTCTGGCCTTGCAGATATTTCTCAGTACAAGTGTAAGCTTTCCCATTGACTCTGAATTTGGGACTTTGATAACATCTCTTAGAGTAGGTGTCAGAGGACTCTTGCCTGCTGATGAGTTAGTGCTTTAGAATTCCTAGAGTATATCTAGTTCCAAGCAGAGGACCACTGGGATCAAGCTGGAATGATAGCCAAGAATAAGTAAGAAATAGAACCATAGTTTGGAGGAGCAAGCTCAAACCTTTACCTTCAATAATACTTCAAGTTATGGGGTACACAGGTCTGAGGGTATGGGGAGTTGGCTCTGTTGTTGCTCAATTGCTGTTCCCCTTCTTGGGGGCCTCAAACATGGATAATACCATAAGACTGGAAGACTGCAAGTGGAATTCACTAGAGAGGGAGTCATCTTGAGGAGAGGTTTAGGTGAGAGTTCTTTAGGTATTCTACTTTTTGTGAGATGAAATAAATACTACCTTATAGTTAATGTATTTTTAACCTGAGTGCTTGCATGAGAGGTAGAGCTATTATTATTATTAATTTTTTTATATAGAGAAACAAACATGAGCTATATTCTGATGTTTCTAGGGAAAATACTGGATGGGAAGAAAACAGGCAAACCTTGAGATTTCTTGGGGAAACTCATAGTAAGGAGTCTGAAAGAATGAATGCATTAATGAATGAAAAATATCATTAAGCACTTATCTATGCCAAGCACAGTGCTAAATGCTGAAGATACAACTACAAAATGGAAGATGGTCTGCCATCTGGGAACTTACAGTTTAATGGAGGAAACAACAAATATGTGAGGGGTGATAGCTGGGTAAGAGTATTTTTATTTGGAAAAATGAGGGTGGTTGAATGGAGTCATAGGGGAGGATATCCACACACCCTTTCCAGAAACAATGAAAAAGTTGATTCACTCATGATTCCAGAACTGGAGAAGAGAATTTTGAGAAATATCTTCAAGATTGAATCTAGTCCATGGAAACCCAGAACTGAAATTCTAGGCCACAGGTTATCAATCTATGTGGTTGATACATATATGTGTCTGTGTTTACATGTGGTAACATGTGGTAGCTGGTAGGGACCTCAGAAGCCATTTAGCCAACCTCCTTGTTTTGTGGATAAAGACTTTGAGACCTAAGGAGGTTGACTTACCCAAGGTCACAAAGATAGTGAGTATCAGATACAGGATTTGAATGAAGGTCCTTTGACTCTAGGGCTAATGCTCCTTCCACTGTATATTGTAATATATTTATAGACACAAATGCTCAGTGAATTGAGTGGAGGATTTAGGTACTCTGATCAGTAGTACCTCTCCAGAAAAATCTAGAGTGTGAAGTACCACAAAGTGAGAGGGATGAGAATTATGGAAACTATCATCACCAACTAGAAACCTGGAAGATAGACTTTGGTAGTACAACTGCTTAGCATGGTTACAATATATTTATAATAAAATAGGGTGGCCTTTGTATGTGATGACCAGATACTTGAGTTTCCTTTGATATTCTCTTCCATTTCCCCGAGGATTTCTTTCTCTATAATCTAGGCCCTCTTGTAGGCTCAGCCATATGTCTCAACTGAGCTTTGCCTATGACAGGCCTATACAACGTGCGGCTCATAGGCCATTTGTGACCCACAAAAAGATTTCTTCTACATATAAAGGATGTTTTCCTCTACATGTTTTGTAGGCTACCCGAAATCCTTTGGCCTATAGCAAGCGGCCTGAGGGCTGTAAGCAGCTGCAGGTTGTGCAGGTCTGTCCTATGATGACTGAATGCCTAATAAGTTAGAATTTTTTAGAGTTAGAGATTATTTAGACTAAATCCTTATCCAAGAAAACCTCTTCAATGTCCCTGGTAGGCAGTCATTCAGCATTGTGTTCTTTTCTCTTCAACTCACTTTGTATTGTAGTTATATTATAATTTGCTGTATTATACTTAACTGTGTATCTGTTGTATCTTTCCAACAGAATATAAACCCCTTGAAGGCAGGAACTATTACTTTTTTGTCTTTGAATCCATAGAACTCTGCCATGGAACCTGGCACATAGTAGGTGTTTAATAAATGCTTGTTGAATTGAATGAATGGGTAGGTTTTGTAGCTTAGGAACGCATAAATAACTGAGCCTTCATCCCTTTTCCACAGTTGGTTACAACCAGTTTAACAGTTGCACTATTATTTTTTCATGTAAATATCCACAAACTTCAAAAAGTATGGATCTAAAGGAACTTTTTCCGCATTGCTTTATGTATTGATTTCTCACCTCCACCCTGCCCGCCCCGCCCAACCTTCTACAACTCTGCATTCAATTCTGTCTTGATGTCACTACCTTGAAGCAGGGCCATTTCCTTTAGCATTTCCACATCACAGCAATTTAGCTTCCTTATTGCTTACTAACCATTTAAAGAGAACAACACTTGAAAGCTTTGTCAGGGATTGAAGCTGCTGGATTGCACACCCATAATAAAGAAACACTACAGTAAGAATATCAAAAATGTTATTTAATAATGTATAACAAGTAAGACCTCTGTTTTCTTTCTCCTTTTTTCCTTTCTTTAAAAAGTACAATGCATTTGATGATAGCTCTAGTTTTCTCTGAGTGTTCTTTTATCGTAGTCTTCAAAGAAAGATTATTTTGAAGCATATCTCTTCTGTGACATAAAAAAAATAGGTGGGTTGGGTAGAACTGATGAGCTGGGTTGGTGAGCTAGCAAGGTATTGGTGAAAAAAGGGAAGCCTTCACAAAGAGGCCACTAGTTTTCCATAGTAGAAAGTGTATCAGAGTTGGTGTCAGGAATGCCAGGTTTCGCATTTCACCTTTCCTGCTTACTAGCTGTGTAACAATGGAGCAAGTCATGAAGTGCTCTGAGCTTCAGTTTTCTGCTTTGCAATACAGAGATAATACCTGTGTAGCAGCAGACTTTGCGATGAATCTCTGTAGAAAGGGAGAGGTGTTCAGAGCCTGGCTAAGTGGTTCTTGGGAAATGTAGTTGGAAGGACATAGTGATGTCTCCTTTTCTTGAAAGAGACTCAAGGACCCTCTCAGGAGTGGTACTCAGACACAGATTAGAGAGTTAAGAACCAATGCTGCCATGGAAGCAGAAAGAGAGGAGAGATGCTTAGCACTGAACAGATGGGGGAAGAGAAATGAATAAACCCAGGGATTACAAGGGAAACTGACACTTTTATCCACTGGGGCATATGGGACAAGCATAAGCAGTCTCTGCTCATTGGTAACTTTCCCTTGGCCAAGAATTCAAACAAGTGGTAACGTGATTTCTCCTGAAAATATCCCCTACCCTCCACAACTCCCTTTTTCCTTTTCTTGCTTATTTGCTTTTCTAACTAATATTAAGGCAGGCCTGTTGATACAAAGGATATATCCCAATTACTTTTGAGCTGTGTGCTTACTTATTTTGTGAAAGAGAGTCTGAAAGGTAGATGAATGATCATGGGTATTGGTTTCTAGAGATATAGAAAAGACCAAAGTTCAGGCCCTGGTACAAAAATTTCAGTCTTTCATCTGGATGGGGGCTGAATTAAACTAAGAGAAAATCATATAATTTTGATTATAAATGTCCTCCAAGTTTCGACTAAGTCTGGGGAATTTTGCACGAGATTCTTCTAATTGTTAAGAATATGTTGACACAATGCTATATGCCTGCAAGCTATCATGAGCATTTTGGAGAGAAGAAACATCTTTCTTTGAGAGAAAATAAATATGGTTTTAGCCTCTCTTTAGGACTTAATCCACAGACATTGTGGGAAGAGAGAGACTTTAGAGAGACTTCAGGGTAGGCCAACTACCCCTCAATATTATCTGTGATTTACAATTCATATAAGGACTTTCCCCTATGGTGAGATCAGGTTCTCTGTCTCTTGGTTATGCTGAGATCTCATCTCTCCTGTTTAAAGAGTTTTTCATTTTATATGTTTTTTCCTTTCTGTATAACTTGTCTGATTCCTGTTTAGATATTATTTATTTGGTATTCACTATTTATGATGGTCTTCTGTGTAACCAATATTTGGTGGGAAGGAACCAAGCCAGAAGGTGAGAGACCATTCCTTCTTTAAGGGAAAGTGGCCCTGAAAGTGGGTTTGTTTTAAATCAGTTTTATTCCTAGACTAGAAATATTTAGAGAGGCAGATAGATTTAATTCTAATCTGATACCTCTCTGGGAAACTGGAGTACCCAGCACTCAGCCTTACAGTGTTCCAGGGATTATTTACCCTTTTTCTCTAGCCATTGTTTTGGCTGTCCTCTTTTTCTCAGAGGTGGTCAGGACTTTAGATCATATTCATCAATGCCTCCCTTGAGCCACATTTATATAACCCAATGTAGACCTACATATCTTTCATGGGTACACATAACTTATATTAATAATTTTGATGAGCTTGTTAAAAGGCAGACCTAAATTGCATCTTGAATTTTTTTTTTTTGCCTTAGGATAAAAATAAGTTAAAGTCACATTTTGTTTCTTAGGTCACAATTGGACTGTCTGTCACAATTTCCTCATTGATTGCCCTTCCTTCTCCTCCATTCAGAAAGAAGGCTCTCTGCAGAGGTTCAGTTATTGTTGAAGGGTAGACAGGAGTGACTACCCAGTAGGAAGAGAAGAAATGTGGTTAGACCTTCCTGCTAACAGCTAGAAGGGTATGGTCTTTCACTTTCTACCTCCAAATCTCCTTCTCCTCATGCTTCTTCTCACTCCTGTCTCCCCTCTACTTACTAGTCAAATTAATCACAGATCTAAAGTACAGATCTGACAAGTCACCCTTCCCCTACTCAATAAATTTCAATGGCTTCTTATCACTCCAAGGTCAAATCTAAAATTGTCTGTATGGCATTCAAACCCTTCATAGCCTCGCCCTGTCCTACCTTTCCAATCTTGTACCTTAGTACCCTGCACATACTCTGCAATCCAATGGCACTGGAAACCTTGTTCTTCCTTGAACAAGACACTCCACCTCCAGACTCTGGGCATTTTCTGTATTGTCTCCCACATCTAGAATACTCTCCCTTCTCATGTCTGCTTCTGGCTTCCCTAGCTTTCTGCAGTCCTAGCTAAAATCTCACTTCTAATGATAATACTAATAGTTGGCATGTATGAAGTACTCTAAGATTTATAAAACTATTTACAAATATTTCATTTTATCCTCATAACAACTTTGTGAAGCAGGTGCTATTATTAATTCTAGAAGAGAAAATTGAAACAGAGATGTTAAATGACTTGCCCAGGGTCACACAGCTAGTAATTGATGCCTTTCCTGATCCCCTTTAATGCTAGTGTCTTCTATTTGTTGATTATCTCCATTTTCTCCTGTATTTATTTTGTTTGTACATACTTGTTTGTATGTTGTCCCCCACACTGGACAATGAGCTTCTTGAGAGGAGGGACTATCTTTTGTTTTTCTTTGTTTTCCCAGTGCCTGATACATGGTAAGCAATTAATAAGTGCTTATTGACTGACTGATTTGAATTGATTAGTTCTTGGCAGAGTTCTTTTTGATGAAATTAAAAGTACAGAACAAACTTCCCCCTCCATCCAAAAATGAACAAAACTAAAACCAACTACAAAATGCAAGTGTACTTCACAAGGTTATTGTAAGACTCTAATTTTGCAATGTATGTAAAGCACTTATTGAGCTTTTAAGTGCTATAGATATATTTTTTAAATGAAATGTGTCTATATACTGTCATATCTTCTTCTCTTCCTTCTCTGTTGCGTTCATGTTGCTCTGATTGATGAGAGCTTCTCGTGGCTGAATATAGTTAGACAGGATTCAGTTATGCTTACTTCTACATTTCAGCTAATTTTTACTATATCTCTATCTCTATCTATCTATCTATCTATCTATCTGTCTGTCTGTCTGTCTGTCTGTCTATCTGTCTATCTACTCTGCCATCATGGCCATGCACTCAAACCCTGTACTTCTATGCAGCTATGGAACCATAAGCTTGTAAATACTTAATGGTTATATGGAACTATCATTATGTCATTGCTACTGGAAGGGGTGTGTCATTCTACTTCCTTATGTCTCCACTCACTCTCCCTGTCACTCCCCCATCTGGAATACTCTCAGTCTCGGTCTCCTATTTGTGTTGTCTCCTTTAGTAGAATATAATGTCTTTGAAGGCAAAGACCATCTCATATTTGTATGTTTTTATATCTCCAGTACTTTGCACAATACTTTGAACATAGTAAGTACTTAATAAACATTTTATTTTGTAATTAATTCTTACAACCCTTCAGCATTTAACAGTTATAATATTTCTCTTCTGAGATAACATTAAACTTGGAATTGAGCTTATTATTCAATTCAAAGAGAATACTTGAATGGTATTTATTTTAATTGTTGAAGAAGATGGGGATTTTAAATGTGAATTAACTCAAAGTTATGACGGAGGTAGGTGGCAGAGCCAGTGAAATTTAACATGTTGCAGACTCAGTCTGAGGCTAATTTCCTGAGGAATTTTTTCTTGAGGGTAGGATTTTTGTTGAAAAATGATGTCAAGCAATTTTGTTACAGTCTTGTTAAATTTTATGAAAATATAAATATATATAACATATTTGCACATAATATATATGAATTATATATGTATATATATGTGTATATGTACACACACACACACACTCAAACACACAAAGAACTTCAAAAAAATATAGCCCTGGGGCAGCCAGGTGGCACAGTGGATAGAACGCTGGGCCTGGAGTCAGGAAGACTCATCTTTGTGAGTTCAAATTTGGCCTCAGACACTTACTAGCTGTGTGACCCTGGACAAGTCACTTAACCCTGTTTGCCTCAGTTCCTCATCTGTAAAATGAGCTTGAGAAGGACATGGCAAACTTCTCTAGTATCTTTGCCAAGAAAATACTGAACGGGGTCATGAAGAGTCAGACATGACTAAAATAACTAAGCCAACAAAACAAAAACAAGATAAATGAGAGAAAAATATATAGCCTTTCACACGCTCCATGTGCCAAAATCACCAAGACAACCATTAATTGCCCCAAACCATTGAGTTCCTTTAAGAGATTCTATCAGAAGTTCACTTTTCCTTATACATTCCTCTTTTTTGTTCTTTGTATACTGAAATGCTTCTGCTTGTTGATGACAAGTTTGAAATAGAAAATAAAAATAAGAGGAAAACACACTTTTGAAATATTGTCAGAAATTAGAAAATTAGACAATTCTTCACAAGAATGCTATTTTAATATCTTGTGTGGTATGTGATTTTGTTGTCTCAAAACTTATACCAACAGAAAATAAGCTCTGTCATCTAGAAATGATTAAGGTATATAAGACACCGAGGGCAGATGGTGTCTGCTCTCCAAGCATAATATATGGAATTGAATATACTCAATGCTAATACTTAAATGTACTCTCTCCATCTATGTTTGGACTAGTGTCTATGATATACCTTTCCCCAGGAAATTCTTCCTTTCTTTCCTGGCCTTTAAGTACTGTTGACTTCAGCAACAGAAATAAGCATTCCTCTTAATGATATCTGGTAAAAGTTTACTTACTTGCCCTTTGAGTTTTCACTCTCCAGGGACAATTTTCAAGTGAATGCTATTGAACCACCAAAAAGTATTTATCAGTTTAGCCGAAAGATAGCATTCCATCTTGGATTAATTTATATTGATTACTGCTCAAGATTAGACATTCTTATTAACATTTCTGCACCTATGCATTCTAAACAATTGATTATTTCTAAATTTCATCAGCATTATTATCAAGAAAAAATCCATGAAGTTATGAAGAATTTTCATCAAAGCTTATGAAGTTGAAGGAAGAAGTAGTTGGGAGGGGTGATATGAAATATACTGAAAAAAGAACTAGATTTAAAATGAAATGACTAGGTTTTGAGTCTAGACATTGACCTATAGTAAATATGGGACCTTAGGTAGTCCTCATGAGATTACAGGATAATAGATTTACAGGTAGAAGTAATCTTATAGGTCATGGAATCCAACAACTATCATTTTACAGATAAGGAAGTTGAGGTACAAAGAAGGTAAATGACTTACCTCACAGAGCTAGTGAGTGTCAATAGCAATATTTGCGCTCAGATCTCTCTTCTTGAAGACCAATACTCTATGTACTATACCATGTTGCAACTAAGAAATATCGTTTCCTCATCTGTAAAATGAGAATAATAATACTTGCATTACCTACCTCACACAAGATTATCATGAAACTCAAATAAGATTCAATTCAATCCTTAAGGGACCTTGAGGTTACCTTGGGCTCTTGAAGTCAACCCTGCTGGCTCTGATAGGGATTATCAAGAGTATAAAAGCTTGAGAACCAACTTGAGTACCAATACAGCCTAGCTAAGAAGGTAGAGCTGATCATTTGGAGGCGGGAGACTAGAGAATGGATTCCAATGATGCTGATTGCAGTTTATCCGTGTCTGCCAATCGTGTGTTACTCTCAGTCATGCCCAATGGAAAGTTTACCACAGTTTACCATCCATTGTCTTAGAGGACTTTCTTGCTTCTCCCCAACTTCTCAAGTGTACTAGTGAATCACTGGCCATTTAAATCAAGTTAACAAGCATATATTAGGCATATACTATGATCAGGCACTGTGCTAAGTGCTAGGAACAAAAATAAGTAGAAAGATACTCTTTACCTTCAAGGAGATTACATTCTAATGGGGTAAACAACACATAAAGGGGAGCTAAAAAGTGATGTGTGGGAGGAGTTGATGGTAATGAAGTCTGGAGAATGGTTGGTAAGGATCATTCTTTTTTTTTTTTTTTTAGCGAGGCAATTGGGGTTAAGTGACTTGCCCAAGGTCACACAGCTAGTATGTGTCAAGTGTTTGGTCTGAGGCAGGATTTGAACTCAGGTCCTCCTGACTTAAGGGCCGGTGCTCTATCCACTGCACCACCTAGCTGCCCCAGGATCATTCTTCAAAATAGAAATTCTAGAAGGGACTCACTAATGGGAGAATAAGGCCATTGGGGTTGAGAGAGAAGATGGCTAAAGCATGGTAGCAAAGTTGGGAGAGTAAAGGTTTCATGTAATCCTTTATTTTCACCATGTGATCATCATCTTTTCTTTCACATAGTTCCTCTTTCTTTGGAGTTCTTCATTGATTATATCTTATGGTCTACTCACATCTATAATATGTCTTTCCATTGCCTTATTTTGATGCTTATAACTTGCAGGAAGTTGATTTTCAGTCTTGATGTGATAAAGAAATACCAATAAATATTTGTATTGAAAATATGGAAATTTGCAATTATAGGAAATTTGAGGTCAGTAAAAGTGCTTTGTAATTTCCCAAAAGCAGTCTAGGCCATTCAACTATTCTACTAGTCCTTTTCTACAATAGGCTGGGCTCAGTAGCCAGTTCCCAGATATATAGCTAGACAAACTCTATAAGTTGTCCATTTGGATGCATGTTAAATCTGGAAAGTAGATATTCTTTATCTATTTCATTTTTCCTGGGTGGATAGGCAGGTCAAATTATTTTGAGAAATTAGAAACATCTTTGAAGAGACTCTACAATGTGTTTGGAGCTTGAAGAAATCAGCACGATATCATCTGCCAAAAGGAACATCTGAAGGACTCACTTACCCCTCATCTATCCCTTGCCCTCGTCATTCTGAACTATATAACATTTAGCAGATTGAAGATACCTTCAATGAATGTAAATCTTTGTCAACAAGTTGCCTTTGTTGGGATAGAAGCCTGGGTCTGGAGTCAGGAAGACTTGATTCATATCTTACTAGCTGCCTAACCATGGCCAGGTCACAAATTCTCTGCCACGGTTTCCTCAGCCATAAAATGGGCTAATAACAATGCCTTTTTCCTAGAGTTGTTGTGAGAATCAAAAAGATAGTATGTGTAAAGTGCTTTGCAAACCAGAAGTGCTATATAAATGCTAGCTTTTGTTATTATAATTAATTAATTATTTCTCATATTTAGCAGTAGACAGAAAGAGAATTCTTCCTTATCTAAATTCCTTGTGCTGAAATGCTTCCAATGTCTTCTTTTAGTCTTAGTCAAGAAAGTGACACTGTTCTCTGCATAAAAAATAATCATATACTCATGGAATCATATAATTTTCTTTCTGGGTGGGATCTTAGGAATCATTTAGTCAACCCCTCTCACTTTACAGATTAATAAAACAAACAAACAAACAAACAAACAAACCAGCAAACCAGAAGGTGAAAACTTTTCTAGGAACAGAGAATCACATGAACTTTTTTAAAGACATGCATTTGAATTAGAAGTTTCCTTCCATAATCTATTAAAATCAAAATGTCTTCCTGATCTATCCTTCCTGATCTAAGATAGGTATCAGTAGTAGTGCTCTATTTCTTTTTAATTTTTTATATCTTTTGTTTTTCTATCATTTTCCCTTTCCAAACCTATCAATCATGCATTCTTTTTCTAGAGAGCAATACCTATTAATGAGAAAAAAAAAGGGGGGAAAAAGCATTTCAGCAACACTATCTAACACATCAATTGATTCTAAAGATATACACAATGTTTTACACCTCTGCAAAGGAGAGAGGGAGGAACATTTTTTATTTCTTCTTCAGGGATATTTGGTTACTCTAATTCCACAGTATTCCACAGAATATGTTCTTTCCATTTGTATTGCTGCAGTCATCATAAATATTGCTTTCCTTGTTCTGCTTATTCCACACAGTGTGGCAAAGTGTCTAGAGAGTTAGCTTCAGAGTCAAGAAAATGTTGATTCAAGTCGCATCTCTGGCTGTGTGCTACTGGGCAAGACACTTAAATTCTCAGCACCTCAGACAGCACTTTGAGTTTGCAAGTTGCAAGGAGGGTGCTCTGCCCCCCCAAATGGCAGAAGTTCTTTATTCAGGTCTGCTCCACCAATGTGATTGTCAGTTCAGTCAAAACCAAAACCAAATACTTCACTTTGCATCATTCCATCTGTTTCTCAGATTTTTTTTTTTTTGGTTCATGATTTCATATAGTGCAGTAATATTACATTACATTCATATGTCACAATTTGCTTAGACATTCCTCAATCAACTGGGATCTCACTACTTTGTTTCCAGTTCTTTGATCCTACAGAAATACGCCTGCATAGTTCTTATGTCATCTTTGGACCAACTTCCAATTAAATTGCCACTTCTTCTGAGCTCAGAGCATTTGCTGAGTCTCCTGTACCATGTATTAGACATTTAACATATTCATGCTAAGGAATTTAAATATTAGATTTCAGAGTTTCCATCCAGGAGTAAGATGATTTTTTTTTTTTTTTTGCTCAGTGCCAGAAGTTCTTGGCTAAGTGTATAAGTCTGCATGATTTAAATGCAAAGAAGTCTTTGGTCACTTATGAGCTAGTGAGCCAGATTTTCCCTAATGTCTAAGTCATTCCTTCATGGAAAACTACTAGGGAGATTCACTAACTCTTCCCAGCCACATAAAACCCAAGCCATCACCGTTTTGTTAAAGACAAATGGGTGATTTTTATTTCTTTTTAAAACATTGGAGTAGAAGGCTCTTCAGCAGTTATTGCTGAGATTGAGGTATTTGCACTTAAGTACAATTGATTCATGTAGAAACTTGGCACCATTGACTGTACTTCAAAGAGAGGTAGGAGGTCAAAAGTAGCTCAGTTCTTCTCTCACATATCTCTCTTCCACACACTGATTTCTCTCTGAATGCAGAATAATGATGCATGACCAGAAAATTGAGCTGACAATGTGTGTGAACAGTTTGTAATTTTCAAACTCTTAATTTTGCTATTTCTTAACATAAATTCCAAATTACTTTCAAAAGCTTTTTCTACTCCTGAAATATAGAATACTTCATTTAAACCAGATTTTAAAGGGAAAAAGTTGGAGAATTGAGTAAAAATAAGGGGTGCCAAAATGCAAAGATTTCCTGGGCAAATGTTTTATGAAGTTTAGACACAAAGGGAAGGGCAAGAAGATAGTATTGCTAATGAATTCCTTTTTACCCCATAAATGGCCACATTGGTCTGTGAGGTCATTTCCTTACTATGAATAATACTAATCAAAATTGAGTGTCAATTAAATACTTTTTCTAGTGATCTAAGGGGCTAAGACTAGAGACAACTTAGGGTGGTATTTGCCATGTATGGTCTTAGGAGCATGGTAGAAATACTCAACATGGCAAGTCAGGCAGGGGAATCTTGTTACCCTTTCTTTGGCACAGAAAATGAGGCTAGCCCTAACTGATAAGGAATTAGCTTTGGTGTTTTAAATTGAGTAAATTCTCTAATATCTTCCTACTATATCTTCAATTCCTTTCTCTCATGAAAAACAGAGTTTATACTTTGGGTCTCGGCCCAATGCTGCATGCCATGGCTCAATTTTAATCTGATAATTAGAAAATACTTTGAAAATTTAAAATATTATGTAAAGGCATATTATTTTTAACTAATAAAATATGGCTAGTTTTTTTTTCTGGTAAATGCACAGCATCAAAGGTTATAATTATTTATTTCCTTTGGAGGATTGGGGAGGAAGGGGTAAACAGGAAGTTCTTAATGAGCAGAGACATAAGACAGGCATAATATTTTGGGTTTTCTTTGACAGCAATTGACTACCATGAATTTAGTTCATGTGAATGTACCATTGATATACCAATGATTTTTTACAGAGACTAAAAGAAGAGATGTTTTGACACTTGGATGGATTCATTTACATAGGTACTCCTTCCAATGTTGCAAATGCCATCTCATCAATGCCTTTTCATCATATGCAATTATTGGCTCTTTTCTCTCATAAATCTCCAATAGAGGAACATCCAGGACACCTGAAGCTTTCCTCTATGTTTTTAAACATTTTGTTGGCATCAGTGAAATAGTCAGTCTGTCTATTAGTTCTACTTTGCTACCTTTACATGATCAGCTCATCTCATTTATTTTATGTGTTCCCTTGATGATAACATTTGTAACTTCTTGTGTACCACTCATCAATGATAATATGATACTATCTTGCTGATGACTTCTGGGTCACTAGAGTTTAGATTCTTTGGATATCTTCATATTTTATGAACAATCAGCAACCCATATATCATCAATGGGAGAAAAAAAAGAAGCTGGTAAAATAAAATAAGTATTTTCTAATGTGAAAATATAAATACTTACAAAGATATAAGTATTTAAGTAAATAAGCATTCCATAAAACACTTAAAATTGAAAGGACTTTTCTCTCTTGTTTTGTTTCAGAGTTTGAAACCTACAGTCCTTATGCTCTTAACTCTACATCATCATCTTTTTTTCAACTTTAGGCAATTCTGTCATTTTATCACTGTATTTTTTCATCCATAGTTAACTGAAGTTCTAGCCTCAAAGAAATCAATCAATCTAAAATCATTAAAACCAGAAATGAACATATTCATGGAATTTGCTAGGATTATATGAGGGAGGTTTGGAAGAATAAAAATTCATTTAACTTCAGGTAGACACAGATTTATCTGTATGGATACAAAAAAAGCAAAGAATGCTAGTTTGAATGTATTGTTTTTTCTTTTTTCTTTCTTTTCTTTTCTTTTTTTTTGGCTAGGCAATGGGGTTAAATGATTTGCCCAGGGTCATACAGCTAGTAAGTGTTATGTGTCTGAGGCTGGATTTGAACTCAGGTCCTCCTGAATCCAGGGCCAGTGCTCTATCTGAATGTATTCTTTTTTGAAGAATGGAGATTCATTGAGAAGATCCAAAGGGATCAGTCGATATGGTTACAGTAATGTGAAGGGTGGAAAAAACTTTGAAAGTAGCATTGTTAATAACAATTTAGAGCTGAAAGGTACTATATATAGATCACTTAGCCCAACATCACCTACTTTTCAGAGGGGAAAACAGAGCCCTAAATATTAAATGACTGACCCAATATCACAAGCTAATTAGCTGCTAAGACTGGACTTGAATGCAGGTCTTCTTATTCTCAGCTCTGTGCTATATCACTGTGGCATATGCATTCTAGCATTACAGAAATGAGTAAGAGAAAAATCTAATTATTTTTAATGGAAGAAAAATTGTGAAAAATAAGAATTGTGGAGGAAATCATGCAAGCATGGGAGACATAGCTGGGTTAATTCAAGTTAAAAAAAAACATGCAAACTACTGTGACCTGCAATGATAAGGGTCTAATTAAGTAGACAAAATGATTAGCACTGCCCCAGCTTGAGAATTTTGCTACTCTACCCTTTTTTCCCAGTTTATATTTGGGTTACTTTAGTCCACTCCATTTTAAAAACGCAACTGGATATATTTTAAAAAATAAAGTGAGCTAAAGTTAATTTCGAAAAACCTTTGAAATCATGGTAGTGTCATAAAAATAGAAGTGGAAAGTCAATTATTGGCAAACAAGGGATAAATAAATGGAGGATGGCTAAGTTAGAAATCTCTGTGGAAGGAAATAAAAAAGAACTGTGATACAAAAATGTAGGGAAATAATACAAGAAATGAGTTTAGTGAAGTTTAAGAAAGGGATATAATTAACTGAAACAAATTTTGAATAATCATAAGGAGCAGATTGACAGACTAAGCAAGAAAATGTTGAAAATTTCACTAAGGGAGTGGAGGAGGTCAAAGGTTGCACTTCAAGGTGGAAAAGAGCATGAAACAATTTCAAATGGAGAGGGCAGAGACATGAGGAAGTTATTCTGATGAGGCAAGTAACTCAATCAGACAATTGATAGTGGGGAGTGGAGAATTATAAAGGGGCAAGTACCTAATCAAGCATGATTGAAAAAAAGCTGTTCTTCCCTTAGGACTTGGGTAAAGGTCTACTCAAAATTAGGCCATAGAAAACTAAGAGTTAGAGAGACCAAAGAAAGGATAGAACAAGACGGTGATTGGGTCAATATACTTGAAGAAAAGAGATGGTGATACAGAAGAAAATAGAGTCAAAGGAGTATAGGTTTCAAATCCTGAAATAAACAGTACAAGTTGGGAGAACTTTTTAAGATAGTTAAATGGCTATATAACAGTGATTCTCCAGTCCCTACTTCTGGAAAGCCCATTGTGTTACATCTCACTTCTTTCCCAGGATTCTCTAGCACCCTGAAGGGGTCTGTGTATCTCATGTCTTTACCTCATGTCTACCATTGACTTAAGCCCCACCTAATTGTGTTCCTCCATTAGGAGATCCAAGAACCCCAGTTCCATTTAACCACTTATTTACAAAGAAATATTTATTTCAAAGGCATATAACAAAAGTTAAAAAAAACATTTTCACCCCTACAAGTCAGGGTGTGACTCCCCATACTCCCTCAGTCTCTGAGGAGGGAAGATGGCTTAGGTTCACAGCTTAGCTGAATTCTTATGTGGTATTAGTCCAATCAAAGTTCCAAGAACAAAGCCCTCCCTTGGGCTTGCATCTAGTGACCCTGCTTCTGGCAATGGTAGTAATATCCAGATTCCCAAGACCCAAGGTCCTGGATTGGAGACTGTGCTTGCTGCTCTTGGAACTCAAAAGAATCAGTGCAACAGACCAAAATTTCAAGTACTTTTCTTGGGGCTACCTAGTTTGGGTAAAGGGGAGCTTGGTCCTCAGGCCTTACCCCTTTACTGCATGGTGAACTACCTATGAGTGAATGAGTCCTTAACTCTTGGAGGCCATAGGAAATGGAGCAACTGTGCCTTCTTTGATTAGATTTAAAGATACAGATCAAGTTATATTATAAAAAGATATATACAGAAGATGAAGGAAGGTAAGCTAAGAGATTATGTACTGTCTAGCCATGCCTTTCCCTTTTCACTGGCAAAATGAGGATAACACACATATTATCAATTACACATAATAATAGCTAAGATTTTTATAACACTTACTACATGCCAGGTACTATGTAAAACACTTTACAATTATTATTTCATTTCATTCTTACAACCCTGGGAGATAGGTGCTATGATTAACCCCATTTTACAGATGAGGAAATTAAGGCAAAGAGCAGTTCAAGTTGCCCAAGGTCAAGCAAACTAATAAATGTCTGAGGCCAGATTTGAACTCAGATCTTCCTGACTACAGGCCTGGTACACTATCTATTATGCCATCTAGTTGCCCATGGATGCACATGAATGTTGTTAGGAAAATGTCATAAACATGAACTACCAATATTATTAAATATTAGCATCAGGACCCAGTTCTTACCCATATATCCCTCTTGTGCACCAGATCTATGCCTCCCCCTTTGTTAACTCTCTTCCAACTAGTAAAACTTCTATCTTCTGGGCAAAGTTATCACTCTTCTTAGATAACACTGATTGTTAGTGTTCATGTTTACATAGTATTACACAATAATTCATCATAATAATATTATATCACATATATAATATTATATATTATGAACATATACAATATTATATATTTTTCTTTTGAGGACTTTGAGATAAAAAAATAAAAGGATATTAACCAGACTTAGCAAATTTGATCTTAGGCTACATTAATATGAATTTTCTCTTTGTATCCTACTTCCAATTCTGTGTGATCATGTCTTTATGGTCACATTGAGGCTGGGTAGGAGAGAGGGCCCAAGGCCTCTCCCCAATCAGGATGTTCCACAATGGAAAAGAGAGAACTATGTTACATACTCAGTTCTGTCTCAGCAGTCAATTTGTCACCATGCAATAAGCCAGTAAGAAATAACCTGAATATGTCTATGAGTGCTCTAAAGCGGGAGAGGGAAAAGTCCCCTCCATCACCCATTCCAGAAACAGGCTAAACAATTAACCACATGGATTGGCAGCAGAAGTCTTCTGCCAATATCCTAAGGCCTTGCCCATATCCTAAGAACTTTGTCCATTGACCAATTCCCTCATTATACAAGAAACCCCACATAATTTGGAAATGACAATTGGCTGGAGTATTATAAGGATAAATCATCATTCACCTCTTGTAAATTGTGACTAGTTCTGAGAGATAAAAGAACAAAGATGCAGAGTTAAGTGGCAAAGAAAAAAGAGAGAGAAAAGATTTGTTTAGAATTAAAATTATTGCAGTGCTCATCGATGTTTTTGTTTTGACATCTTTCTGGACCACTTTATCATCAGTGTGACTATAACCATTATTTTTCTCCAGGTATATCACTATACAGAGGGAAGAGTAGCACCCTTGGATACTACCATTCTTTGTGCACTGATCCATGAAAAAACTGTGCCCTAATATACTCTGAATTGCCATCTTTGCCTTGTTCTTGCCTCCTATCTTAACCTGCCCCTGCTCCCAACATTCCTCTTAGCCCTATTTTTCCACTATAGGTTATACACCTATACTTCCAGTTCTGTTGTAATTCACCCCCTACCATATTCCTGGCCACATCCCTCCCCACATCATATTTTCTTCTCATCTTTATTATTTTAATCTCTTCTTCTTCCCAACTATATTTGTTCAGAAGACCCTTTGCTGAGTCTCCACCATTTTATGTAATCCTGAACTATGGAACCATGCTGAACCACGCTGGGTTCGCACTGAATTACCTGAACCAGGAATGTCAATAAAAAGTATGACTCTGAGAGTTGCAGAGCAAGACATCTTTCTATTTCCTCCTTCCTCACTCTGCCTCTCCCTTTGCTTTCCCTCAAATCATCACTTTCCCCATCTGACCTATTTACTTTCTCTTTCTATCCTCATCCAATCCCAACCTCATTTACCCAACTCTGCCTAAAATTTCCATAGATCAGGAAGAGGAAAATATAGATGCAGATACAAACAGAGACAAATCAAGAGAACTACCTTGATGGACAGCAACCAAGAGGGGCAGTCACAGAGATAGATACCATTCAGGGAGAGAGTTCCTCTTTGGAAGGTTGATGTAGATTGATGATAGATACACAAACATGGAGAGACAGAAAGGAGGAAAATAGATGATTGAAGAAATCTATAGACAAAGATGCCTATGTGAAACTATGATGACTAAAAATGCATTTTTTTTTTTAGGCAATTGGGGTTAAGTGACTTGCCTAGGGTCACACAGTTAGTAAGTGTTAAGTGTTTGGTTTGAGGCCGGATTTGAACTCAGGTCCTCCTGACTTCAGGACCACTGCTCTATCCACTGCGCAAAATGCGTGTTAATGAGGTATAAACATGCCTCTCTCCAAAATGTGTAGCACTAGGAGTTACAGCTGATGTAGTTTAAGCATAGATCAAAGAGTTTACCAGGAAGAAGATGATGATTTAAGAAGTAGAATGGTAGAGGAGAATTTAAAAGAAAATATGGGTGGAGAACACTAAAGGCTGTATCTTAGCAACACAAGAAGGAAAATGACATATCCAGCAAATAATTGGCAAAATTGGTGGGTTGTAGGAAGACCCTAGAGTTTAGAATCATACAACAAAGATATCAAAAAAGGCCTTTTTATGTGGCAGCATAGATGCTAACAATTCTAGGTTTTGAAATGGATTTCTTTGAACTAGGTTAACTGCTGCAGCCTCTGTTTTTTTTGTACATGTGTGCTTCTGGAGCTAGTTTCAGCATGCTAATTTCAAACTAGAAAACTAATTTCTTACATACTATTTTAGCAAGATCACAGTGGTAGTAAGAGGATGGGGGTGAAAGAGATATTTAAAATACTTAAGGGCAAAATCTCAGAGTAGAAAACATTCTGCTTCATTCTTTCTTCAATGTTGTGGACCTTGTGGGGTGGGGATGAGAATGTTGGGGTGGGGAGGGGAGTAAGGAGAATGAGAATCCTTTTTATCCCATCACTTCATTCCTTTTTAGAGCTGAGCTTATGTTTCATTTTGGAAGAGCAGCAACCACCCTTCCTTTGTGCAGGTGCTAGCAGTGTGCAGTTCTCACCCTTAATGACATAATGACATGTGCATTGTGTGTGTGTGTGTGTGTGTGTGTGTGTGTGTGTGTGTTGCTCAGAGAAAGGAACAAAAGAAACTGAAAAGGATTGGGAAGGTCTGTTGCTGTGCTTCTGGGAGGATGCCCAGGTATAAACATAGCTGGGGTTTGTGGAATGAGGGAGCATAGCAGACATAATAAGGTGCTACGGGGGAAATCTACAGATATTTCTTCCCACTGTTGACATGAGGCCAAGTACTAATTCATTCATTAATGCAGGGCTTAACCTTTTTTGTGTCATGGGACCCTTTGACAGGGGCCTCCAGACCCCTTCTCAGAATAATATTTCTAAATGAATACACTAAAATAAGTGAAATTACAAAGGAAACCCATTATATTGAAGCAAAGATATTTTCCCCATCCAAATTCACACATCCCCTGAAATCTGTCCACAGATTTCAGGTTAAGAACCCTGGCATTAAATAATTTTCTGCATCATTGGCTGCTGAAATATCTAGATAATGAGATGTCTTTCTTGATTAGGGGTGAAGTTCTCCTTGAGCCTGTAGACCCTGCCACTGAAAATTTTCATTTACCAGTTGGAAGGCGTGCATGTAGACCTGTGCTTTCATTTACTACCAGGTAAGGGAACTTCTTCTACCAATGTAGTCCCTGAAAAGTGGCTTACCCAGGATCACACAGACAGTATTAGTTAATGTTGGGACTTGAACCCAGGCCTTCATGGATTTGAGGCCAGCTCCTGATTCACTAAATCCTGCTGCCTGTCATCTCTAGGAAAGATGAATCCAAACATCATTGGTTTACTTTGCTATTTTTATTTTTTAAAGATATGCCAATGACACGAAGGGTCTCTATTGCTCTGGGGCATTTCTGTTGACTCAGCCCTTTCCCCTCTCTCTCCCTCACCCCCTCAGGAACCTGGAGAAGTCTCTCCACTGAACAACAGCCTGATCAGTTGGAACCACTCCTCTAATGCAATTTTATTGAAATAATTTGAGGAAAAATAATAATCTCTAGCATTTATATAATGCTTTGCAAAAGCATGTTACATTTGTTATTTCGTTTGGCCCTCGTACCAGTCCCAAAAGGTACTCCTATTATGCCCATTTTACAGATTTGATTCAATAAACAGTTAAGTCAATAAATATTTAAGTACCTACTATGTGCCAGGCAATGTATTAAACATTGGATATATAAATAAGATAAAGAAAGACATTCTCTATTGCAGATGAGGATGCCAAGGCAGATAGAGGTTAAGTGACTTGCCCAGGGTCACACAGCTAGTAAGTGTCTGAGGCTGGATTTGAAATCAGGTCTTCCTGACTCTAGGCCCTGTGCTCTATCCAGTGTACCACCTAGCTGTCTAGGCTGAAAAAGGAAACCCACTCTTAAAAAAAATGTATCTTGAACTATTCATGTGATCATCTATTTCTGATGTCCTATTTCTGAAAGGAATATTGCATACCTCAAAGGGGTTTATGCCTTTGATTCTTGTCTGTCATACAGGAACACACACTTTTTTCCATACCATGAATAGAATTTATGAGATAAATCTGTTTTGTGATAATATAGCAGGTGAAGCTTTATCAAATAAACAGCTCTGGCTATAGCAGCATATCAGTACCAGAATACATTTGAGTCTTTAAATTTCTGTTCCTTCTTAATTCAGCCAGATATAGAAGAGGTGATGTCCAAATCTTATAATGAGTTTTTTTTTCAGTCTTGTAGCTGAATTAAACATTTTGGGGCTGTTTTTTTGAGTGTTCAACAGTAAGCCAGCATTCTGTCAGGGCTCTGTGAACACATAATTCGTTTGTCCGCAATCCTGGGAATGATAATGCTTCTGGCAAAATGCCTCCATGTGGGGTTATGTATTTCTATTTCTAATGAGAGAAAGAAAAAGGGAGGGAGGGAGGGTGAGAGAAGAGAAAGAGAGAGAGACAGAGAGAGAGAGAAAGAGAGACACAGAGAGAGAGACAGACAGACAGACAGAACAAAAGTATGCATATCATTGAATAGCAGGAGATGTTAAGGTCAATCAAATTAGAAGATAGTTTAGTATATCAGGATCAGTTAAATGTTACTGAAGGATCCCACCTCTCAGTTAGGGGACATAAACCCATTAGTGCTACACAATTTAGCTGAAAGCTTATGAAGCCATAAAGGAATACTGATTAGTATAAAACATAAGCTGAGCATTTGCATTCAGCATAATTCCAAATCTGCATATGCAGAGCTTGTGAGCTTCCACGCCTCTTTAAACCCAGAACCTTAATGCCGTCTTATGCACAAAACTCTCGGGAAAAGACTGTGGTGGGTACAATTCTCACACATCAGTCCTTGAAGGGACCAGAGCTTTTGTTCACATGCAGATACCATAGATCACTTTCATCACCTGCCCATTTATGAGGGTAATTTCTTTTGGCTATTCATAGTGGAGGAAGACACATTCAGCTACTTACAAAGCTGAGCCTGTCACCCAAATGTAATGGTTGGGTACATGGCCAAATGTCTATCACAGACTTAGCTCATCACAAGCCTAATAAAGCAAAGCCATTCTAACAACAATGAAAGGCACTTATATTATTTCCAACATGTGCTTAGGGTCTCAGGATGGTTTATAAGAGGCCATATCCACCACTGTTTGCACACTTTTCTGTTCTCCATGTTAATTCCTGGGAGGTCTTAGCCACAGGCTCCTGCTCCTTAGGCAAGGGACTGAAAGCTCTGATTTCACACTTTAAATAGATTTGAAGCACTCATAGGCTCTTGAAACTTTCCTTGAATGAAATTATAAAGAAAGATTCCCTAGCTGAGCTGGAGGTTCTTGGACCTTTTCATGAAAACACGTGCCCCAACTTTTTTTTTTCTAGCTTTTTCTTTCCAGCCTCCCCTAGACTACTTCATATCTAAGCCCATCTGGGTGACTCAGTGCTCACAAACATGCCCCAGGCTTTGCCTCCTCTGAGTCATTTTCTCCTTTTCTTCTTGCACCCTCCAATTTTTCTCACTATTGAAATTTGACTTGTCCTTCAAGACCTAGCTTAAATGCCAACTCCTCCAGGAGGCCTTCCCTGAGAACATCACTACAGCTTATGAATGACATAATCCTCTGTACTTCCCCTCAAGACACTTTCATATCCTGTTGTCTGTGTTCTATTAGAGTTATTGTTGGAGCATCCTGAATGCATTTGTCCACAATACCCAGAATGATAATGTATCTAGAGACAGGGTTGCTGCTGAATATTTCTTTCGAGAGAGAGACAGAGAGAGATAGACAGAGAGAGAGAGTCAAAGAGACAGAAAGAGATACAGAGAAAGAGAAAGAGAGAAACAATAAACGACACACATACACACAGACACACAGAGAGAGAGAGACAGAGAGAGAAAGAGACACACACATACACAGAGAGAGACACACAGAAACAGAGAAATAGAGAGAGACAGAGAGAGAAAGAAAGAGAGAGAGAAGAGTATAAGGTTGATAAATCATTTAGCTTCTCTTTATTGAAATCCTGCTCCCTGGCAAAAGACCCAGGTTCAACTCACTGGCCACCACTGACTTCTATATGTTGTTTATCCATTTAGAATAAAAACCTCTTGAGGGCTCTGACTGTTTTTGCTTTTGGATTTGAATTCCCAGTACTTACTACAGTACTTGGCAACCTTAAGCACTTAATAAGTGCTCCTGCATTCATTCATGCATGTTCATTTTAACCAAAGTGTTGTGGTGAAAACAATTCTAGAAGTAGAATTAAGGGACCTAGATTCAAATTATACTTTTAGAATTTACTAGCTGTGTAACCTGGGGCACTAGTCATGATGAGGTCTAGAGGTTAGGGGTGCTGTAATCCCAAAATCACGACATGAGGGTCCTGCCCGAACGAATTCAACCCAAGCCTTCTTTCAGTCAAAAACAAGGTTTATTAAAGCTCTGCCATATTAGTCAGACTCTTGAGGAATCTGAGCATCTGTGAGCTATTGGCTAGATTGTAAAAATCTGAGCAGAGACGAGATTATAAGAATCAGAGTATCTTAACGGAGATAAGGTGGACCTTATAAACATAAAGATTATGGGAGGGATCTAGGAGTAGTCTATGAGGTAATAGAACTCCAGGGGTGGCCAAGGGAGAAAGGAGCCTAGATAAGATTAAGGGTGGGAAGTGGCCTGGGGACATAGGGAGGTCTAGGCTAGGTTAAGAGTAACAGAATTGGGAGCTTGGGTGTAGCTGCAAGGAAAGGCCAGTTGACGGGATTATAGCCTTAGGAGAATGCCAAAGATTTGGCCATGTGGGAAAGTCCAGGGTTTTTCCTTTCTGGGGTATAGCTCCCATTCTCAAATCAGTCACTTCAGCATTCTAAAACTCACTTCATCATCTGTAAAATGAAAAATCAAGGTTGCATAGTAAAATAGATTCTAAATTTGGGTTCAAATCCCTGCTATGGTGCTTATTACTCCTGTGACCTTAAGTCACTTAACTTGAAATTATTATCATACTATTATATTAATAACTAATTATTAATTTGTGATCAATCATTTTCTTCCTATTTTTGTTAAGGCCCAACTCCTGAAAAGCTCACTCAGCTTCTCCTAGTCCTGAAGGCAACATACTCCTTAGTTGGGTGGGACCCCCTCAACTGGGAAACTTAACTTCTATTTATAGTATAAGCAGAATCCAGTCTGACTGAATCTTTGCCTAGGGGAAGAACCCCAGGTCCTTGGCCCCTTCTTCTCCATCAGATAGGGCAATCCAGTTTACAAAGGAAAAAACTAGCTAAAGC
This sequence comes from Vombatus ursinus, assembly GCF_900497805.2. NCBI lineage: Eukaryota > Metazoa > Chordata > Mammalia > Diprotodontia > Vombatidae > Vombatus > Vombatus ursinus. The sequence goes on from NW_020954596.1 coordinate 63,101,953, forward strand.
AGTCTGGATGGAAATGGGCACCCCTGCCTAGATGCCTTGAGGCTACTGAGTTTCATGATCAAGCCACATTCTCAGCAGGAGGATCTGAAGACTTTTAGCCCACCTCCTCATTAAATGTCCACCAATCAGGGTTGATTTTCACTTGTCAGGGGAGCTCTCTTTCAGGAGGTATTTATTTAAAGTGTTTCAGGGTCTCCCTCTGGCATCTTTGGTTACTGAGAGAAGCCACTGACCATCAATTTATTGATTGCTGGCTAACCTAATTAATGAATTGATTATTATTTACCCAGCAACTCTGTCTCTCAGGGTTTTCTTTTGTTAAAACCTCTGGGACTTTGGCAAGTCAAATGGCCTCTGTGATCTCTTCCAGCTCTAAATCTATGATCCTATGATCTAAGCTTAATATCTGGGTAGCTCTAGGCAAGTCATTTAAAAGTCCGTGAAAAATTCCTGGACTCAGAAGGAGCATTATGGAGTTCAGTGTGCCTGGGTCTTAAGGTATGTGGAGAGGAATAAGTTGTAAGAGGAGTGGAAAGGTAGGAAGTGGCCAGGTTATGGAGGGCTTTAAAAGCCAAACAGGATTTTAAAATTTGATCCTGGAGGTAATAGAGAGTCACTGGAGATTTTGAATGGGTGAAGAGATAGACAGAATGCAGTGGGGAGAGCTGAGGTAGGGAGACCAATCCCCTGTCATCTCAGTAATCCAGGTGTGAGATCATAAGGGCCTGCACTAGGGTGGTGGTGGTGAGGTCATAAAAGAGATGTAATAAAGGTAGAGTTGACAAGACTTGGCAACTGATTGTAAATGGGAGAGGAGTGAAAGATAGTGACAAGGTGAGGAAAACACCTGGGTTTTAAGCCTGAGTAACTGGAAAGATAGTAGTGTCCTCAACAGTAATAGGGAAATTAAAAGGAGGGGAGGTTGTGGTGGAAAAGCTAGTAAGTTCAGTTTTGGACCCCTTTAAAAAAAACCCTCAAAATTATTATTTATTTATTTTAAACTTTTTTTTCCCTTTTAAATTTTTAAATTTTGAGAAATGAGGTCTTTATGAGAGAAACTTGAGGTAAAATATTTTTTATAGTAAAATGTAGTTTCCCTTATTATTTCATTTAATTAGGTCTATTTTTATTTTTTCTTTGTCAGAGATCATGATTACTACCCTTGTCTTTTTTTACTTTGGCTGAAGCATAATAGATTCTGCTCCTCCCCTTTATTTAAACTTTATGTTTGTATTTCTGTTTCAAGTGTGTCTCTTGTAAATAGCATATTGTTGGATTTTGGTTTCTAATCCATTCTGTTATCTGCTTCTGTTTTATGGTTGAGCTCACCACATTCATATTCACAGTTATGATTACTAACTATGTATTTCCCTCCATTCTATTTTCTTAAGTTTATCTCTCTTTATATCCTGTCCCTCCTCAAAAGTCTGTTTTGCTTCTGATCATTGCCTCTCTTTTATAATTCCATATCTTTTATCACCTTCCCCTCCTATTTCCTTATTGAGTCAAATTTGTATACCCAATTGAATGACACATTATATATATTTTATATTTGTACATATGTACATATGTATGTATATTCTCCCTTTTTTGAACTAATTCTGTTGAATGAGGCTCAATCATTGCCTACTCTCCCCTCCATTTTGCCTCTTCTTTAAAAGCTCTTCCTCATATGCGTCTTTAATGTGAGAAAAATTTCCCCATTCTACCTCCCCCTTTTCTCCCAGTACATCTCTCTTTCTTACTCTTTCATCTTTTTTTTTTAAATCATGCCAGCATAATCAACCCACACTCATGGCCTCTGTCTATGTAAACTCCTAATTGCCCTAATAAAGATAAAGTTTTTAGAAGTTACAATTATTATCTTTCCATATAGGAGGGAAAACAGTTTAAACATAGTAAGGCTCTTTTGATTTCTTTTTTCATGTTCATTTTTTTATGCGTCTCTTCAGTCTTGTGTTTGCATGTCAAATTTTCTATTCAGATCTGGTCTTTTCATCAGGAATGCTTTGAAAATCCTCTATTTTGCTAAATACATTTTTTTCTACCTGAAGGATTATACTCAGTTTTTCTGGATAGGTTATTCTTGTTGTAATTCTACCTTCCTTGTCTTCTGGAAAATCATATCAAGTTTTTTGCTCCTTTAATGTGGAAGCTGTTAAATATTATGTGATACTGACTGTGGTTCCATGATATTTGAACTGCTTGCAATATTTTCTCCTTGACCTGGTAGCTCTGGAATTTGGCTACAATATTACTAGAAGTTTTCATTTTGGGATCTCTTTTAGAAGGCAAATTATTTCAATTTCTATTTTGCTCTGTCAAGCTCAGTTATTAGGATAGTTTTCTTTGATAATTTCTTGAATATGATGTCTAGCCTCTCTTTCTCTCTCTTTTATCATGGCTTTCAGGTATTCCAATAATTTTTAAATTATCTTCCTCAATCCATTTTCCAGGTCAGTTGTTTTTCTGATGAGATATTTCACATTTTCTTCCATTTTTTTCATTCTTTTGAATTTGTTTTATTGTTTCTTGATGTCTCATAAAATCATTAGCTTCCAGTTGGCCAATTCAATTTTTAAGAAGTTGTTTTCTTCAGTGAATTTTTGTGTTTCTTTAGGCCATTATTTTTAATGGAGTTATTTTCTTCAATATTTTTTATGATTGTTTTATCAAGTTGTTGATTCTCTTTTCATAATTTTCTTCATCACTCTCATTCCCCACCCCCCCCAATGTTTCCTCTACCACTCATCTCTTTCTGTAACTCTTCCAGGAATTCTTTTTAGACTTAAGTCCAATTAGCATTTTTCTTTGAGGCTTTGATTTTAGTTGTTCTTATGTTGTTGTCTTCTTCTGAGTTTGTGTCTCTGTGTCCTCACCACTGAAGTAGCTTTTTATGATTATGATTATGATTGTATTATTATTATTATTGCCATTTGCTCATTATTTCTAGCTTCTTCTTGACCTTGAACTTTATTTTAAAGTTGGACTCTGCTCACCTGGGGGTGGGGAGGCACTGTCCCTAGCTTCTGGCTTTTTTGTGCTGCTGTTTTCAAAACTAGCTCTGGAGGTGTGCAAATTTTTGGTGCTTCCAAGGTGATGTGATGTGGGGGAGAAGTGTGATCACTGCTCTTCTGGTCTATGGTGTGGTCTTTACCTAGGAAGGGCCCCTACTCCCTTGCAGGTACAAATGCTATCCCTCCTCTTGGCCCTGGAACTGTGATCAGGTCTCCTTATCTCCTATAGCCACAAGTGCTACTTTTCCTCTCCACCTTGGTACTGTGACCAGGGCCCCTGCTCTCTTGTGACCAACCAGTAGTAATCCTCTCTGCCCTGGGACTGTGACCCACATTTGCTGATGAGCAATAGAATTGTCAGTCATCTCTAGCTGCACCAATGCCAGCAAAGGGTACCCTGAAATATCTTTTTGACCAGTTGTCTGACTCCCTTACAATCTCTGGGGTGAGAGCTCCTGAAGCTACTACTGTTGCTGCTCTTACCACAGCTTTTACAGCCTCCAAGGCTGAGACTGAGTTCTTGGTGATACCAACCCTTCCTGCTGACCTCCTAAGCTATCTTAGGCTGGAAAAATGTCTTATCCTGACTTTTTGTTGGCTCTGCTTCTCCAGACTTTAATTTGAGGCATTATTTTAAAGTTTCTTGGATGGGAATGTTGGGAAAGTTCAGCTAGATTGTTGCCTTTCCTCTGCCATTTTGGCCTCTAATCCTTAGACTTCTTGAATTCAAAATAGCTACAGGACGTTCAGTTTGAGATATTCATTAGGCAGATAGAAATGTGATACTTGATGTCATTTAAGCTTTTTAGGCTTTGGTTTCCTTATCTATAGAAATAAAAGAGTTTGTCTTCATGGCTTCTTAGGGTTTTAGAACCTTAGGGTTTTAAAGGTCTGCTCCTACAGATACTTTTAAAAAAATGCATGTGGGTGGGAGCCAAGATGATGGAGTAAGAAGTAAGTCACTCTCACTCTGCCTCATTGTCCTCTAAAAGCCCAGAAAATATCAACCTCAGAAAAGCCCTGAGCCAGCAAAAAGACAGGGCACAGCAGTCTTGTAGCCCAGGAGGCTTGGGAGATTAATGGGAAAGGTCCCTCTCTCTCTGGGGGAGGGGAAGCAGTACAGGACTGGAGGTGTCCCAGCAAACCAGCAGCAAGCACCACCTCACCATACCAGGGGGAGATCCTGAGGTTGGTGGAGCAGGCAAGTGCCAAGCCCAGGACTCCCCCAAGAGCCTCAATACAGGCAGGGGAACTGGTAGACACCAGCTCAGAAAATCACTACAAGTGATGATGTTCTTCAGCAGCGAAATCACAGGTGCCTCAACATAACTCTGGGAGGCACAACTACCAGCAGGGAAACATCCCTGTGCAAGGCCTAGGCCAGCAGGAACCAAACATTCAAGTGCAATGCCAGGTGAGCAAGAAAAGAAGCTTGGGTAAGTGCCCCCTTCACTCCAGCAGGAGAACTCAACTTTTTTTTTTTTAAGTCAAGAAATAGGCAAACACCATGAACAAAAAGCAGAAATAGAAAATTGCACAGATTCTTATTTTGGGGAAAGGGAAGATCAAGGCACAAATTTAGAAGAGGACAATGTTGTCAATATATCCAAATCCAAAACATCAAAGGGGAATATGAACTGGTCTCAAGCCCAAAAAGCTTTCTTGGAAGAGCTCAAGATGTATGTTAAAAGTCAAATAAGTGAGGTAGAAGAAAAATTGGGAAAAGAAATGAGAGGTATACAAGAGAGATTCAATAGCTTGGAAAAGGAAGGACAAAAATCAACTGTAGAAAACAAAAAGTAGAAGTGGCCAAATGGAAAAGGAGACATAAAAAGTCACTGAAGAGAACTCCTTAAAATCTAAAATGGGCCAAATGGAAAAGGAGGCACAGGATCTAATAGAAGAAAAGAATTCATTAAAAATTAGAATGGGACAAAAAAAAATGAAAAAATAGAAGAAAATGTAAAACAACTCACCAGGAAAATAGATCCAGGAATGACAATTTAAAAATTACTGGTCTACCTGAAAACCATGATAAAAAAAGAGCCTGTACAACTTCCTGCAGGAAATCATCAAAGAAAACTGTCCTGAGGTCCTAGAAACAGAAGGTAAAATAGTTATCCAAAGAATCCACCAATCACCTCCTGAAACAGATTCCAAATTGAAAATGCCAAGGAATATTGTAGCCAAATTCCAAAATTAACAGATTAAAGAGAAAATAGCAGCCAGAAAAAAAATAATTTAAATATCATGGAACTACAGTCAGGATTACGCAGGATCTTGCAACTTTTAAATAAAAAAATTGGACGGCATGGAATAAAATATTTTGTAAGGCAAAGGAGCTTGAATTACAACCAAGTATCAACTACCCAACAAAATTGAGCATAATCTTTCAGGGGAGGAAATGGACATTCAACAAAATAGGGGACTTCCAAACCTTCCTGATGAAAAGACCACAGCTCAACAGAAAACTTGACCTTCAAGTACAAGACTCAAGATAGTCATAAAAAGGTAAACAGGAAAGAAAAAAACAACATATTATTAATAAGGGCAAACTGTTTGCATACCAACAAGGGAAGATGACACTTGTAACTCTTGAGAACTGTGATGTTATTATGACATTTAAAAGGGGTATACTTAGACAGAGGGTGTGTGTATAAGTTGAATTTGATGGGATGGTAAAAAATCTAATTAAGTGGTAAAAAAGGATTGTATTGGGAGAAGAAGAAAGGAAGAGGCAGACAAGGATAAATTACATCACATGAAAAGGCACAAAAACCAAATACAGTAGACAGAAAGAAGGGGGGGAGATGAGCATTGTTTGAACCTTGTTTTCATCTGATTTGGTTCAAAGAGGGAATAACGTAATCAGTTAGGTATAGCAATCTAACTTACTCTATAGGAAGTAGCAGAGGAAAGGGAAAAGAAAAGGGAGGGGGTGAAGAGAAGGAAGGGAAGAAGTAGAAAGGGTAAAGGAGAAGGAAAGGGGGGGGCTAATAGAAGGGAGGCAGACTGAGGGAGGTGGTGGTCCAAAGCAAAACTCTATTGAGGAGGGAAAGGGGGAAAAGAGAGAAAAAAGCATAAAGGGGAGGGGTAGGAAGACACAGATAGTAATCATAACTGTGAATGTGAATGAGATGAACTCTCCTATAAAATGGAAACAGATAGCAGAGCGGATTAAGAACCATAATCCTTCAATATATTGTTTACAAGAAACACATTTGAAGTAGAGGGATACACACAGAGTAAAGGTAAAAGGCTGGAGCAGAATATATTATGCTTCCCTAAAATTAGAAAAAAAAAAGCATAGGTAGCAATCCTGATCTCAGATAAAGCAAAAGCAAAAATATCTAATTAAAAGAGATAAGGAAGGAAACTACATCCTGCTAAAAGGTACCATAGGCAATGAAGTAATGTTTTTAACCAAACACATATGCACCAAGTAGTATAGCAGCTAAATTCTTAAAGGAGAAGTTAAGAGAGATACAGGAAGAAATAGACAGCAATACTCTACTAGTCGGGGACCTCAACCTTCCCCTTTCAGAACTGATAAATCCAATCACAAAATAAACAAGAATGAAGTTAAGGAGATCAATGGAATCTTAGAAAAGTTAAATATGGTTGACCTCTGGACAAAACTGAATGGGGACAGAAAGGAATATACCTTTCTCTTGGTGATACATGACACCTACACAAAAATTGATGATGTACAAGGGCATAAAAACCTCATAATCCGATGCAGAAAGGCAGAAATATTAAATACATCCTTTTCAGATCATGATTCAATAAAAATTACATATAAAAAAAGCCATGGAAAGATAGATTAAAAATTAATTGGAAACTAAATAATCTAATCCTAAAGAATGAGTAGTTCAAACAATAAACCATAGAAACAATCAATAACTTCATCCAAGAGAATGACAATAATGAGACAACATACCAAAACTTATGGGATGCAGTGAAAGTGGTCCTTAGGGGAAGTTTTATATCTCTGAATGCTTACATGAGTAAAATAGAGAAAGAAGAGACCAATGAATTGAGCATGCAACTAAAAAAGCTAGAAAAAGAACAAATTGAAAACCTCCAATTAAAAACCAAATTAGAAATTCTGAAAACCAAAGGAGAGATTAATAAAATTGAAACTAAGAAAACTATTGGACTAACAAATAAAACTAAGAGTTTTTTTTTTAAAAAAACAACAACAAGAAAATAGATAAACCTTTGGTTAATTTGCTTTAAAAAAAAAAGAGGAAAACCAAATTACCAGCATCAAAAATGAAAAGGATGAATTCACCACCAATGAAGAGGAAATCAAAACAATAATTAGTAGCTATTTTGCCCAACTGTATACCAATGAATTTGACAATGTTAGTCATGGATGAATATCTACAAAATTACTGGCTAAGAAATGGAGTGGTGGATCAGTGGAATAGGTTACGGATGTAAGACACAACAGTCAATGCCTCTACTAATCTACTTGATAAATCCAAAGACTAGCTTCTGGGATAAGATATCACTATTTAACAAAAACTGCTGGGAAAACTGGAAAAATGTATGGCAGCAACTGTGCATAGACCAATATTTTCTACCCTATACCAAGATAAAGTCAAAATGGGTACAGGATTTAGATACAAAGACTAATACTGGAAGCAAATTAGAAGAGCAAGGAATAGTTTACCTTTCAAATCTATGGAGAAGGGAAGAATTTATGACCAAACAAGAGATAAAGAATATTATGAAATGCAAAATGGATAATTTTGATTACATTAAATTGAAAAGTTTTTGTACAAACAAAGCCAATACATCCAAGATTAGGAGGGAAGCAGAAAACTGGGAAAGAACTTTTATAACCAGTGTCTCCGATGAAGGCCTCATTTTTTAAAAAATTTATTTATTTTTAGTTTTCAACATTCAACATTGAGTTCCAAATTTTCTCCTCATCTTTCCCCTCCCCCACCCCAAGATGGCATGGATTCTGAATTCCCCTTCCCCCAATCTGCCCTTTCTTCTATCAGCCCTCCCGCACTTCTCTTATCACCTTCCCCTTCTACTTTCCTGTAGTGTAGGATAGATTTCTATACCCATTTCCTGTATCTTATTTCCCAGTCACATTAAAAACAATTTTAACATTTGTTTTTAAAACTTTGAGTTCTAAATTCTCTCCCTTAAGGTTTCATTTCCAAAATATATAGAGAACTGAGTCAAACTTATAAGAATACAAGTCATTACCCAATTGATAAATGGTCAAAGGATACAAACAGGCAGTTTTCAGAGGAAGCAACTAAAGCCATCTATAGTCATAGGAAAAGATGTTCTGAATCTCGATTAATTAGAGAAATGCAAATCAAAATGATTCTGAGGTACCACATCACACCTATCAGACTGGGTAACATGACAAAACAAGAAAATGATAAATATTGGAGAAGATGTGGGAAAACTGGAACATTAATGCAATTGTTGGTGGAGTTGTGAAATGATCCAACCATTTTGGAGAGCAATTTGGAACCAAAGGGCTATAAAAATGTGCATACCCTTTGACCCAGCAATAGCACTTCCAGGGCTATATCCCAAAGAGATCATAAAAATGGGAAAAGGACCTTCATGTACAAAAATATTTATAAAAGCTCTTTTTGTGGTGGCAATGAATTGGAAATTGAGGGGATGTCCATCAATTGGGGAATGGCTAAACAAGTGAACGTAATGGAATACTATTGTGGTATAAGAAATGATGAGCAGGTAGACTTAACAAAACCTGGAAAGACTTGCATGAACTAATGCAGAATGAAACAAGCAGAACCAGGAGAATATTGTACACAGTAACAGCCACATTGTGGGATGACTGACTGATAGATTTGCATCTTTACAGTAAGGCAAGAATCTAAGACAACTCCAAATGACTCACAATGGAAATTGCTTTCCACCCCCAGAGAAAGGAACATGGAATCTGAATGCAGACGGAAACACACTATTTGCTTCCCTTTTCCTTTGTTGTTTTGTTTTCTTGCCTCATTTTCATGGTTCCTTCCATTAGTTCTAATTGCTCTTTACAACATAACTAATGGGAAAATATACTTAACATGAATGTATATGTATAGCCTATATCAGATTGTACACCATCTTGGGGTGGGAGAAGAAGTGAGAGGGGGCAAAATGGAAGTGAATGTTGAAAACTAAAAATTAATTAATTATTAAAAATGCATGTGGGCATTACTGTTTGGATAATGCAAATATTCTGACATTGAGAAAGAAAGGCTTCTTTTGAGTTGTATCTAGACACCAAAGTTGGAGGTAAATGAGAACAACTTTATTATGAATTGTAACAACTAGCCATCACCTAGATTTGGTGTGCAAAGGCAATTTGCCAAGGACTATGATACAGTTTAGGGTAGATGGCTTTTTATAGACAGGGTAAAGAAGCAAGATCAGGAAGACTGATTGTTTGGGCTCTGATGGCTCAGAGTGAGTGTAAATAGCAATTGTTTCTGTTCTGGCCAGAAACCCTGAGGGTCTTCCCCTCCCAGATTGATTTTTTTGTTTTTTTTTTTTGACTAGGGAAAAGAGACTATTCTTTGCCTCATTTCTTACCTAGCCTTAGCAACTGAATGAGTGTTGCCTTAGACAAACTGAGATCTGAGAAAGCTCTTAGCTTAAAAAGGCCAAGGTCTCCCAGTACATCCAGGGCCATCTCCTGTCATCCTGATCCATATCTTGCCACTGGACCCAGACAACTTCAGAGGACAGAGTGAGGCTGTTGACTTTGCACAGCACTGCCTCATTTAAATCCAATTCACTTAAAAGTCATGGCATCATCTTCATGATGTCATAGTCCTCTTCCATAATGAAGGGCAAGCAACAATAACAACAAAGAAGAGAGGAACTCCGTAGGTGATTCTAGGCTGTCTCATGTTTATTAGAAAGGCAAACAAATGAAACATTCCACAGTCTGGAAGAGAGAATTTGTGACTTCTGTCAGTGAGAGCTTTGGCTGCTGCAATACTCATGGGACTGTGAAAGGATGCAGGACTCTGAGGTAGATAAGGACCAGGGACAAGATGGAGAGGCTTTATAAAATGGAGTCACTTTGGTTACTTTGCTACCTATACTCCTAAGCATTTGACCTTTCTTAGATAATTCTTCTGGGCTCAAGGTTACTGTCATAGAACAATATAACATTTTTTTCCTTAGAGGAAGCAAAAGGAATTATGCTAACTTCATCTAAACTGTTTGAAGGCTTTAAAAAAGTATTTTACCTTGAACAGGTTCTAGCTACAGACAAGATTCCAGTCATAGGAAAAGATACCTCATTGGATTCTGTATATTGTAATGTTTGAACTGTTTTTTTTTTATCTTAATCAAATTAACTATATGGAGACATTGTATAAAACAGGTAGGGTGGCATAAAAACAAAATGTTAAATGAGCTAATGAATTGGGTTTCTAAAAATTCTTCTCTCATTTGTGCCCAACTAATGGCTATTGTAAACAAAAACCAGAGGGGGGGAATGTTTTGAACATAGTAAATACCATTCCATCCACTATTGTTAATTTATAGGGGAAGGGATGGAAGAAGGAGGAATACAAGAATCCCAGCATGAAGGAGGGAAAAATAAAAAAAAAACAAAAAACCATGTGCATTTTATTTGTTGCCTTTTCCACTGACTTGGAGCTATAATTATGGACAATAATAGCTGACATACACATAATTAATTATCCTATGATAAGTGTAATTTTAATAGTTACCTCCTCTGGTGAGATGGACTTTAAGTCATTTATCCTACTTGAAGTTCACAGCACTCATTTTAAAATACGGGATAATTAGGTTTTGATTTTTAGATAAAAATCTATCAGATAGTAAAAAATAAAATTAGGTCTTTAAAAACCCCTTGTTTTAAAATGTTACTCGTGGGTTTATTGCAAAGTATTTGTGAGTGTGTAGATATTAAAAGTTTTTGCACATTGTTTTAAAAATAAGGACAAGACAAATTAAATTAAAATGAATTGCACTCAATTCTTTAATCTGACTTCTAGCTTTAGATTTCTTTGCCTTACTTTATAATTCACTGAATGAGCTCTTCTCTTTCATTTAAACTTCTATTTTATTTGTTAAAAATGTTTTTCACGTAAGGCATTGTTTCTAGCCCTTCTCACTGAAATGAGTATTTTCTATGTTGGCTATAATAGAATGTGGATCTCAGGACCATATACTGAGCTTCCTTTGAAGATAGGAGACCTGCAGCCTCACTTGGGCTAGAGGAAATTGTACTGTTCCTTGGCTGATGCAATATGAATGAGGCTGCAGAGCTGTCAGGTTTTATTTTGTGGACCCTATGCTTTGGATTCTATGCCTGTCAATAGGTTACTCTTCACCTTTTCTAAATATGCACTCTAACTATGAAAGAAAGCTAAATATCTCCAAGGTTCTGAATATTTTCCGGAATCCCAGAATTATAGCACTACAGAGAGAGAGAGGGGACCTTGGCAGCCATCTAGTCCAATACAAATACTCCCAAATAATGCTGGCTATTGTCATCCAACCCTCTCCAGAGACAGCTACCCAAAAGTGGAATGATTTTTGGGTAGCTCTAATTGTTGGGGCGTTTTTCTGGACATGAAATTAAAATGTTCCTCTTTACAACCTTGTGCTTCTAATTCTGCCTTCTGTTACAAGCAGAATAAGCTTAATTGCTTTTCCACAGGACAGCACTTCAAATACTATATGAAGACAGTAAACATATTCTTCCCACTTTCTTTCTTCTCTTCCAGTCTTCTCCAGGGTACTTATCCCCAGTTCATATAGGTTACCATAATAGTATATGGTCTTTTTCATGGAACAACTTTGGAAGATAAATTGGGCAGCAATTACAACCCCCATTTAGCATGCTCTCAGACTTAATCTGAGAGATTAAGTGACTTGTTATGAAGTTAAGGACTCTACCTGTAACATTATTTGACTTCTAATGTACTCCTCCAGCACAGATTCTCCAAACATTATCATAGTGAAACTCCTCTACTGTACTGAACTTCAGAATTCACCTTCACTAATGTGAGAAAAATGGTGGTCAGACTTTGTTGAATTCCTGTTTGTGATTTATTTGTTTTTGCCCAGACTGAAGGGATGCTGTACTTAGTACTTAGTATTAAAAATATTGACTCAAAGTAGAAATCAATGAAAATCCTAAAACTCATCATGCATTACCAAATAGAATAGAGATAACTTTGAGTCTAAAAGAAATGGGCCGTTTTTCCTAAATTAAAATTCCTCTTCATAAAGTCCATTTAAAATTAGAAACATAATGCTGTCTGCAATAGCAGACTCATTCAAAAAATACTGTAAGCAATTGGAATTCAGTCAAACTCAATGCATCCATTTACACATACATAATAAATGTAATTACCTTATCCTCCACTGGTAGGGATTATAACTGGATTGATCTTGTGTTTTTCTCTACACAGGACTAAGTAATTCACTAGATCTTGCACCTTCAAATATTTATTTTTTTTGCCTGAATATTTTCATCTATAAGAAAACATCTTAATCTCAGGTCCACAAACTTTTAAAAAAGTATTTTGATAACCGTACTTCGGTGTAATTGGTTTCCTTTGTAGTACTATGTATTTTATTTTATGCATTAAAAAATTTATTCTCCAGGCTGCCAAGGGGTCTGTGAAACAAAAAAGCTTAAGAAGCCCTGGGCTATAAGAAGGGATAGTCTCAGAAATAGATCATTTTAAAAGTTGGTTTTAAAAGATAAGAAATGAAGTTATATGGCAGAATGTTTTCTGAAACAACCTTTTCTCTGAGCCTATGCAATCACTAGCATACAACACCACAGTTGTGCTCATTTCCTCCATGGATTAGGAGTTGCCTAGACCAAGGAGTTGTTAGGTGACTTGATTTTCGCAGAACTAGCAGAACTTCAAACCAGGTCTTTCTGACTTCTGGTTTATTTTCCACTATTTTATGCTGCCTTTCTTCTCCCCACCCATTTCTTTTATTCACGCAGCTTGTAAAAATGTAGAAAAGGAAAAAGAGGTAAATGAGAAGCAAATTTAGAAGGAGGGGGAAATTAAAGAGTGCTGAGTCAAATTAGAGTATTGTATTGAATTGTTGCAATACAATAAAAATGAAACAATAAAAGGATAAAAACAACCAAAGGTAAATATTACAAAAATATTCCATCTTATGAGAAGCTTTAGATGAAATCATATTGTATATACTTTTATAGAAAACAAAAACATTCTAGAAAAAGATCACTCAAAAGTTAGAATAGAAGAGGACATCAGAGAAAGCTTTTCTCCTTTGGTCCATAGTAGCACACACTATATCAAGGGCAAAGAGAGAGTATGTGAACAATGTCTTGTCAGAGAGCTTCTGCAGTGAGTATTCACCATTATGTGATTTTTTTTCCAGCTCTTCATTGAGCAGTTTAGGTTTTCCAGTTCTCACATGACCTGTCAGCTGTACCTTCAGTGCTTTCAATATTTGAGTTCTTATGCTTAAACCCAAGACCCTATTCAGATCCTTTGAATTTTGCTAGTTATTTTTCCCTTCATATGGTGATCCTGTGGGATGACAAGGGCAAGCATTCCATAGGATGGGAAGAATGAAGGGACATTGATGAGGTCACAGATCCATGGAAGTATTTTTTTCTTTGTGAGACTAAGTAATTTACTAGATTGTAATATTCCAGGAGCTTCTGAAAAGCCTTTCCTCTTGCAATAAAAAAGGCTCTAACAGACGTTTTCCAGAAAATCAAGATTCAACTTCAATTGTCTTCTTTGGCAATGTGTGAAATGATGAAATAAATGATTCATTCTTTCATTCAACAAGTAGTAATTAAGAACCTCCTGGGTGTCAAATATTATTCTAGGAGCTAGGAATAGAAAATTTTTAAAAATAATTATTCTGGTAGGCATAAATCATAATAGTAGTAAACCTTTAAATAATGCTTCAAGTTTTGCAAATCACTTTCTAAATTATCTCATTTGATTCTCACAATCACCATGTAAGCTTGGTGTGAGAACTGAAGTTTAGAGGTCAGTTAAGTGACTTGCCCAGGGCCACACATCTAGTAAATTTTTGAGAAAGGATTCAAACTCATTTTATGCTTGAAATCCCAGTGTTCTATATACTACTTCACAACCAATCAATCAACAAGTATTTATTAAGTGCTTACGATGTGCCAGGCAACATGCTAGATGCTGGATATACAAATATAAAGGATGCAATCTTGACTTTCTGGGATGTACTAAGATTTTCACATAAATCTTTTCCCAAGGTTAGGGTGAACAAAAGTAAAGATTATCATTATTTTTAACAGAGCCTCTGGTGGCCCAAAGTGGGCTGAGGCATTACATTTAATAAGCACTAAGGGGCTCATCTCATTGGACCCAAGTAAAGGGCCCAGACCAGGGTCAAAACCAGGTTCAGTCTTGACCTCTAACATGACCTCTAACATGAGGTCTTAGGGTTTCTTTGTTCACATGCTTCAGGTTATTCAACTCCTACCTTGGCCCCCTGAGGAAAAATTGCTTAAAGTTTATGCTTTGACTTCTGTCTGAGGTTTCTCTCAAGCAAGAAATAGAAAAGTACTTAATATACAATATGAATCAGGTATGGGACAGGTATTTCCTAGACACAAATGTGCCTTATAAACACACACTAACAGAAAGACTTAAAACCACATTTAGTAATAACTTATAGCCACTCATACTTTCTCAGGAAATTGAAACTTAAATCTCATCAGAACATAGTTTGCAGGACCACTAAACAGATATCATTATGTTAGCTCCATACTATTTGCTTAAAGTTTATGTCTACTAACCAGCCAGGCTAGGGCTCAGTCTCCTCCTCCTGTTAGTGAAAACCTTTGATGCAGAAATTTTCCCTGCTTCCAGTCATCTGCAACTAAGGGACTTAGGACTTCCAGATCTCTGAAACTTACGAGGTCACCCCTAAGGATGCCTTTGTTCATCTCATGGTTAATATTCAGTCATTTACATTCAGGAAAGAAAGACAAACTAGGAAAGACATCTAGGACTCTTAGATCTAGTCTAAGACTCACAGTCAAGGCAAGAATTTTAGGTGCCATGTACTCATGGCTGCATGATGACTCTGGTGGTGAGAGTCATGGGGACGGTGACACTTCCCACTGGAAATCATAGAGTTGGATGATAGTGACTGGAGGTTTTAAGGAAGAAATGGACTAAGAGAGCCAATCCGTTTTTAAGGTCTATGGATTCATCAGACTTTTCCTGCTCAGTGGCTAATAAGGGCTTTATACCATTCTCAAAGTTCTGATCCCTTCTGCTGAGCAGACATCATCTATTTTAAGCAGGCTGGGAAGCCTTACAATGCTCTGTGTAAGCCCTATTATACTATAATTGATACTTTAAAGAAATAAACTTGTAGCTTTCCTTAGCATTACCACCAGTTATTTTTAAAAATCAAGCTTTGTCTTCTTCCTATTGACTGTATTAAGGAAGCAGTAATGGTAACAGAAAAGGAGCACAATACATTTGGGTTGCTTTATGTAATTTAGAATTTCTAGCCACTAACACATACATTAATGTGGACTGAAGATAATAGGAATGGTACCTATATGTCATTTTATTGTGCTTCAATCATGTTACTTAACATTACCACCTTTTGGGATGTTTTCTATGCTTTCTTCTAGTTCAGAATTCACCTATTAACAATGAAACCAGCAATAGTTTGTACAGGAATATTATTGTTGTCCTTTATTACAGGAACCTAAAAATGGCTTGAACAAGGAAAAAGACTGACCTGCTGCCTGCTTATTTATTGAAAATATTTTGAAAATCACTGGTGTCATCTCTATCAAGTTCTTTGAATTCTTTGAAGGAAAGGTAAATAGAGAACATTATTATATATACTAATACCTTAGATATTGATCACTGTGAGTCAAGTTAATTTTCTGCAGGAACCTAGAAACTTATTATTTGAGTTATTTGAACCATTTCACTGCATTATGAAGGACCTTAAAACAATTGGATGCACTCAAATGAAGAACCAAGGCTCTCTGTCAAACACATCAATGCCAAAGACAGACTGCTTTGATTAGGGTCAGCCAAGCAATAATTACTTTCTATGGGTATGTTCCCAAATAAAGGAGTGGGAGAAATACTTGAAATGCACTTATTGACCTCTACTGATAATGATATAGATATTAAATATAAATATAGAAATATTAGGTATATCTAATTGATATAAAACAATGTAGCAAAATGTGTCCTTGAACATAGAGAGAAGAGGTATAAAACTGTTCAGACATTTTATTTGTAGGTGTTCTTGACCCAGATTCTTCTTATTTTCTTTTCTAAAAAGACATGGTTATTGAGAGAATCCTATCTATTCTGAACCTTGGGATCCTTGATCTCTGTTGTTAGTCAATACTCATTCAACAAGTGCCAATGATGGGCAGAGTGTCTACACTGAAGATAAAAAGACAATAATGAAACAGTTTCTGCCTTCATGGAGCTGACAGTCTACTAGGACATACGACATGTACAACCACTGTACTAAGTACAGGGGATGCAAAGAAAAAGCAAAAATGATCAAGAAGCTTTCATTCTAATGGTGGAGACAACATGTACATAAATAAGTATATACAAGATACATTAGAGAGTAGATAGAAGATGAAAGGTAATCTTAGAAGGGAAGGTAGTAACAGCTAGGAAGGGTTGGACAGGAACCAAGAAAGACCTCCTGCAGTAATTTTTGAAGAAAGTTAAGGATTCGGAGAGATGAAAGTGAGGAAAGAAGAGTATGCAAGCAGATAGGACATATCCTGCAAAAGCATGGAAGGGAGAAATGTATTTAAAAAAACAACCTAGAAAGATAGGAAGAGTCTGGGTTGTGGAGAGCTTTAAATGGTAATCCTACATGTAATAGGGAGTCTCAAAATTTATTGAGTTGAGGGGGGCAACGTGGTACTCTTTTACTCCCATTATAATCTTATTACATATTTAATGTGTTTGTGTAAAAGTGACTTCATCAAAATTTTTGTGTTTCCAAAAATACATTGCAGTGAATTGGTTTTTTGAACTAAAATATAGCAGCATATTATTTTTCTATCATTTCTGTGCTGTGATAATTTTAGAGAACTGAATTGATCTTTTAAAAGAACACTGACAAAGTTTTACAATGGATTAATACAAGGAAAAGTGAGAAATTAGTGTGATTTTCTAGCCTTCAACTACCCAAGTTATAAAAGCATTAATTTTACATGACTCAGTTTCCATACCAATGAAAGGAATGTTAGAGTAATATAAATTTTTGGCAAACAAAGTAACACATAATGCCACAGTAGGATAGCATCACAATGTTATAAGGAACTTAAAAAGGTAACTCAAAGCTGCAATTTAAAATTGGAATCTAGTGTTATACTGTGCCTCATGGTTTTAATGGAACTTCAACTGATCCTTATTGACCTTGGATATTTGGAAAGATCCAAGAATGTTCATATTTGTGTGTATATGTGTGTGTGTGTGTGGGTGTGTGTGTGCGCATGTGAATATACCTTTCTTTGACTAGATCTTATATTTACTTATCTGTCTATGTGTTCTATCTCTCAGTGGAATAGAAACTCCTTGAGGGTAGAGATATTTTAATTTTTTTTCTTTGCATTTCTAGTACCTATTGTGGTTCTTTGCACATGATGCAATACTTTGATGGTTTGATAATTTCACTGATGTGAGTACTTCTTCCAGGGGTCAGATTATAACTCATCCATGCCTTCCCTTCCTGTGTGTTTTTTGTTCAGATCTTCCCTTAAGTCTTCCACAGAGAGGTCTATTTTGTGTTCTGAAGGCCTTGCACTAGGCCTCTTGACATTCTATTGGTACTGAAACTGTCCATCTATTAATCCTTGTTCTCTCTACATTACTGCCCAGATTCCTTTTTTTAGTCATATACTTCTGAGATTACATGTTGTATGTTGCTTTTGGTTCACTTTTTTCCACTAATAATATGCTGTAGGTTTTCCACATCTACCATATATCTCTCCATTCATTTAATTCTCCTGAGAATGTTGTATTACATAGTTAGCAGTCACATAGTATCACAAAAAGAATAATGATATTTAAAAGAAAGGTCTCTTGGGTACTTAAAACTCACTATGTCCAAAATAGTACTTCTTAACTTTTCCCCTGAACCTGCTCTTTATCTCTGTCTCCTTAGAGAGCTTCACATCACCATCCTTCTAATTCCCCAGGCAAGCAAACTCACATTCCCTCCCCACACATATAATCAATTGCCAAAATCTTGTTAATTCTAATTTCACACTACCTAAATCCTTTTGTCCCCACTCACACAACCATCAGCCCTCATTACTTCTCTCTTGGATTATTGTTATAGACTCCTAATTGATATTCGTTCCTGGTGTCTCCCCTCTCTAATTCACTGGCCACACAGCTGCCAGAGTACACAGGCTGACCATGTCACTTCCCTACTCAACACTCTTCAGTGGTTCCCTATTACTTCTCTGATTTTGTATGTATGTATGTGTGTATATATATATGTAATATGTGCATATGTGTGTACATGCACACACATACACACACACACACACACACTCCTTTGTCAAAACCCTCCACAACCTGGTTCCAATTTATCTTTTCAATCTTATTATTTATTTCCTTTCATAGACTTTTTGATTTAGACAAACTCTTCTTTTTACTGCTCCTCACACATGATATACTATCTCCCATCCCCATGCTTTTGCATAGGTTGTCCCCCATGCCAAGAATTCACCTTACCTCTACCTCTTAGAATCCATAGTGTCACTCAAAACTCATTTTAAGTGCCATCCCTTTAAAAGAGGTCTTTCCAGATCCTTGTAGCTGCTAGTGGTCACCACCTCACTACTTTCTATGTTTTATATAAATATTTATTTTGTACAAAATATATTTTGGTATATACTTAAATATATACATATTCTTGCCTCTGAGGAATGTAAGCTCCTTGAGGGCAGAAATGGTTCCATTTTTTTCTTTGTATCTTTAGCCTACATAATACTTAGCCAAAATTAGGAGCTTAATGAATTTATCAAGAGGTTGTAATAATCTTATCTTTTTGCAATGTTCATTATGAGTACTGAAACATGAAATGAACAAATGTCTCATGATGTCATGTTTCTTATCGACTTTAGATAAATGATTAAAACACAAAACTATCAGCTCTTTCTTTTGGTTTTGCAAGCAGAAACTATGTGCTACCTATACATTTATATGTAAATCCCTTTTTATTTTGGTTTATTTTTAAGAGACAATTGACCAGATTGATAAGAAGCAGTTCCACTAGTAGTATCTTAATTTATGGGTCATCACACAAATATTTCACATTTAGAATACCAATAATTAATTTAATATTTTGTACCTTCTGGTTAATTTATCAACACTCTGCCACCATCACCATATAAATATAAATATATATATGTGTGTGTATATATATATATATATACATATATATATATATATATACACACATAAGGTGAAGACATAATATTAAAGATCGTTTTGTATTTTTATTTGCTTCATGGGTGGCCATGGTTGCATGGTCAAAGCATTCATCACTTTATGGCCAGACTACAGTGATAATCTTCTTTGCATTTAACAAGCCTGATTTTCAGAAAGCAGCCACATTTTGTCTCCGGATCCTTACACAAAGTCTGTCTAGGATTCTAGAACCTGCCAGAATCTGTACTCTTCTGGTATAACTTTTAAGAACTGTGGATTACCTTCAAATCAAGGTGAATCTTTCAAGAAAGACATTCCAAGTAAGGCCTACTCATAGCAAATACTAAATTGTTTAATTAAATGGAATTAGTGTCAATAAACTTGCATGAATCCCCTCAACCCAATGTTAAACAATTACATTGAGGACAAAAGACCTCAATTTATTGTTATTTTCTTTGCTGTTGTTTCCAGAGGTAATCAGGCTAAGTGACTTGCCCAGGGTCCCACAGCTAGTAAGTGTCAAGTGTCCAAGGCCAGATTTGAAATCAGGTCTTCCTGACTCCATGGCCAGTGTTCTATCTACTATTCCACCTAGCTGCCCCAATTTATTGTTATTTTTAAATTTATAATGGGTTTATCTTTTTCAAAGAGACTAGTAAATCATGTCTAATTCATTTTCAAGAGCTTTCATTTAATCTTATGGTATTAAGTGACTCTAAGTTTTTGAAGGTTATCCCTGCAGGGTTATATCAAGTTGGTTAAATTATGCATAGAAGCCCAGCAACAGACTGGTCTGAGGAGTCTCAAGACCAGCATATGTAAATGCCCACATTGATGAAAATATATTGATGAAGACACTCAAAAGTTTAACTTGGATCTGAAATCTAACTTGAAATCCAAGTTTAAAGAAGCACATAGTTTGATTCAACTCAATTCAATAAACATTAAAGATCTACTACATGTAGGAAATGGCAGCTAGGTGGCATAGTGGATAGAGTGCCAGACCTGGAGTCAGGATGACTTATCTTCCTGTGTTCAGATCTGGCCTCAGACTTGGATTCAGTGAAAAGACTGCACCCAAGGGCCTAGAAGTCCATATGTGGCCTCAAGGCCACAAGGGCCCCACCCCTGCCCTAGGGAATAGTGTTTAGAAGTACCAATGGCATGCTTTCCTTCTCTTCTTCCTGATTCCTATATGGCATAAATAACAGATGTTTCTCTGGACTGTTTTTTGTTTTTTTGTTTTTGTTTTTTGTTTTTTTTTGGCCTTCAGAATCATTTGACAGTAGCTGAAAACTATTTATTTAACATGATGATAGTGTCCAAAATTATTACTGAAATTTTTAAAATGCAAAAATGTGAATCTCTTGCAGGTACTATCTCTTGTACATATGGTACAGTGTGAAGCACTAAATGAATAGTTATTAGATATAAAGAATATTAGAACTTGAAGGGCCTTTGGAAATTAGATCTTTAATGTAACAAATTGAGACTCAGAGAAGTTAAGTAATTTTCCCAAGGTCATAGAGCTGGTTAAAAGCAGAATCAGGACAAGAGCCAAAGTCTTCTTCATTTCAACCCTAGGGATTGGCAAATATATGGGCCAAACCCAGTTTGCCAACTAAATTAATCATAGCATCTTACTAATTAGTTAAAACTAGGAGGAAGTGAACAAAATTCAATAAGGTTGCTCATTTTATTTCCAACATTGTCTCTTACTTTTTTTCCGCCTTGACTTTTTTTAGGATTTTGCTTGGTGGGAAGTAAAAAGAAGAGGAAAAGACTTGGGATCTACTTGAGCTTTGATGCTGTATGACCTTGGGCAAATCATTTTTACCACTGGCAACCTCAATTTCCTCACTATAATGAGGGCATTGTACTAAATAAACTCCAATGTTCTTCCAGTGCTATATCTTTGATTTGATATTATTCCTTTGTTTGAAGCTACCTAATTGGATTTTCTTTCATGGTATCCAGCCAAACTCCTTCATGTGTGCCATTTGTTACTTGAAATTTCCAAAGGTCATTTCTTTTTATTTATTTATTATTTTATTTTCCCCCAGTTATATGTAAAAACAGTTTTTAACATTCATTTTTAAAACTTTGAGTTCCAAATTCTCTCCCTTCCTCCCTACTTCTGCCCTTATTAGGAAGGCAAACAATTTGATACAGGTTATACATTTGTAGTCATGCAAAACATTTCCATATTAGTAATGTTGTAAAAGATAACATAGACCTCCATCTCCCCCCAAAAAAAACCTTCAAGAAAAATAAAGTATAAAAAGTATGCTTCAATCTGTATTCAGCCACCATCAGTCCTTTCTCTGGGGATGGATAGCATTTTTCATCATATGTCCTTCAGAATTGTCTTGAATTGTTGTATTACTGAGAATGGCTAAGTCATTCACAGCTGATCATCTTACAATATTGCTATTACTTTGTACACAGTACATTTCACTTTGCATCAGCTCATGTAAGTCTTTCAAGGTTTTTCTGAGACAATCCTGATCATCATTTCTTATAGCACAATAGTATTCCATCATAATCACATACTACAGTTTGTTCACCTCTCAATTTCCAATTATTTGCCACAAGAAAAGAGCTGCTATAAGTATTTTTGTACATATAATTCCTTTTCCTTTTTGTTTTTTATCTCTTTTGGTATATAGACCTAGTAGAGGTCAAAGGATATGCATAGTTTTACATTTCTTTGTGCATAGTTCCAAATTGTTCTATAGAATTATTGAATCAGTTCACAACTCTACCAATTGTGCATTAATGTTTCATTTTTCCCACATTCCCTCCAACATTTATCATTTCCCTTTTCTATCTTATTAGCCAATCTAATAGGTATGAAATAGTACTTCAGAATTTTTTTAATTTGCATTTCTCTGATCAATAGTGAGTTAGAGCATTTTTTCATATGGCTATAGATAGCTTTGAATACTTCATCTAAAAACTGTTGATATTTTTTGATCATTTATCAATTGAGGAATGACCTTATTTTTATAAATCTGACTCAGTTCTCTATAGTTTGAGAAATGAGGCCTTTATCAGAGAAATTTGCTTCTATTTTTTCCCCTGAAGGATTATGCTCAGTTTTGCTGTGTAGATGATTCTTGGTTGTAATCCTAGTTTCTTTACCCTCCAGAATATCATATTCCAAACCCTCTGGTCCTTTAATATAGAAGCTTCTAAATCTTCTGTTATCCTGACTCTGACTCCATGATATTTGAATTGTTACTTTCTGGCTGCTTGCAATATTTTGTCCTTGATCTGGAAGCTCTGGAATTTGGCTCTAATATTTCTGGGAGTTTTCATTTTGCAATCTCAGGAGGTGATCGGGTGATTCTTTTGATTTATATTTTACTTTCTGGTTCTAAAATATCAGGGCAGTTTTTCCTGATAATTTCTGGAATGATAATGTTTAGGCTCTTTTTTTGATCATGGCTTTCAGGTAGTCCAATTGTTTAATAATTATCTCTCCTGGATCTATTTTCCAGGTCAGTTGTTTTTCCAGTGAGATATTTCACATTATCTTCTATTTTTTCATCCTTTTGATTTTGTTTTATTTTTTCTTAATTTCTCACGAAGTCATTAGCTTCCATTTGCTCCATTTTAATTTTTAAGGAATTATTTTCTTCAGTGAGCTTTTGGACCTCCTTTTTCCATTTGGCCAATTCTGCTTTTTAAGGCATTTACCTCATTGGCTTTTTGGACCTCTTTTACCATTTGGCCTAATCTGTTTTTTAAGGTATTATTTTCTTCAGTATTTTTCTGTATTTCCTTTACCAAACTTTTGACTTGTTTTTCATGATTTTCTTGTATCACTCTCATTTCTCTTCTTAATTTTTCCTGTACTTCTCTTACTTGATTTTTGAAACCCTTTTTCAGCTCTTCCATGATCTGAGACCAATTCACATTTTTCTTGGAAGCTTTGGATGTTGGAGATTTGATTTTGTTGTCTCACCGTGGTAACTTTCTATGGTCAGAATTTTTTCTGTTGCTTGCTCATTTTCCCAGCCTATTTCTTGACTTAACTTTTTGTTAAAGTAGGGCTCTGCTTCCGGGTTGGAGGGTACATTGTCCCGGTCTTCAGGGGTTTTATGCAGCTGTTTTCAGAGATGCTTTTAGGGACCTGTAAGTTTTCAGGTCTTCCAAGGTGGTAAGACCTAAGGACAGGTGTGTTTACTACTTTTCCTGGCCTGTGCTCTGGTCTGTGAATGACCACAAAAACTCTTTTCTGCCCTGGAACTGTGAGGAGGGTCTCTGTTCCATTGTGGCTGCAAGCTCTGTTATGGTAGTGCTCTTCCTCCCCCTGGAACTGCCACCCAGGACTGCAACCTAGATCCAAGTATGGGCAAAGCCACAGAGTCCAGCCTCAGTGCTACCAAAGAGACTCTAGTAATTTCCTTCTGACCAATTGTTCAACCCCCTTCCCATCTGTGGACTGAGAGCTCTGGAAGTAACTGCGTCTCTGCTGATTCAGTGGCTCCCATGGCCTGCCTCTGGTTTTCAGGTGCTGGGTCTGTGTTGGCGTGGCCTGTGCTGGATTGTGCTCCACTCTCACCCAGGTGCCATAGATCTTTCCTGCTGACCTTCTAAGTTGTCTTTGGCTAGAAAATTATTTCATTCTACCCTTTTATGGGTTCTGCTACTCCAGGAATTTTTTATGGCACTATTAAAAAGTGTTCAGAGGGGGTTTTGGGAGATCTCAGGCAATTTGCTGCCATTTTTCTGACATCTTGACTTGCCTCCCCCACAAAGGGTAACTAAATATCAAGTGTTGTGATACTTTCCTTGTTTTTCTTCCTCATTAGTCATTATAAGTTTTCTATATTTTAAATTCCATTGTGAATGAACCAAAGAATAAATGAACTTTTCTTATCCTGGCATGTTTGTCAACTTATAATCAGTTCTTCTTTAGGTACTTCAATTTGTATCAGATAAGAAAGAGATGCCATTTCTGACAAGACATCATTTTCTTTTAAATCCTGCTGTTCATTCACAGTTCTTTTAATTTATACTAGTATTTTCTCTAGCTTTTAGTCTTTTTGCAAGCTTACAGTTTTTTTCCTTACAAATATGTTTTCTTATTTTTTACTACCATATGTTTCCTATATTTTACGTCTAGATTTTCAGTTTTTTATTCCTTCCTATTTCTTCCTTTAATCCTGCTGCCTGTTTCATGGAATCCTTACCATCTATCTTACATTACCCTCACTATGAAAAGCCTCACATTTATACTGACTTTCTCTAATTTCGTGGGTTCCTCACATTTCTATTTTTTCTTCCTCCTTGTCTTTTGACCTTTAGGTTTTTCTCCTTTTTCTCTTTTATGATTTTTTTTACCCCTAAAAATAGTATGTAGCATCCATTCATAGAATCTTTGACTCAAGATTCAGAGCTGACAGGGTCTTTATAGAATATCTTGTCCCACACTCTTTGTCCTGCTGAGGAACTGCAGACCCAGAGGGTTTACTTTGATTATTGGGAAATTTTCGTATTAGATCATTAAAAAGATGGTTAATAATCATCTAGCGACAGAAATAGGGATTACAAAGAGACAACAAGGCTTCATCAAGAGCAGCTCATAACTGAATAACCTTATTTTGTTTTCCTTTGACAGGGTTTGTTGTTGTTATTGTTGAGTCATTTTTCAGTTGTGTTGACTTTTCACGACCCCTTTTGTGGATTCTGTGGCAAAGATACTGTAATGTTTTGCTATTTCCTTCTTCAGCTCATTTTCATAGATGAAGAAACCGAGGCAAACAGGATTAAGGGACTTGCCCAGTGTCACCAGCTATTGATTGTTTGAGGCCAGATTTGAATGCATAAAGATGAGTCTTCCTGATTCCAAGCCCAGTGATCTATCCACTGTGTCGCCTAGCTGCTTCTTGACAAGGTTACCAAGCAGAAAGTAAAATCAGAAGAGTGCTGTAGGTATAATTCATCTACATTTTAGGAAACATTCAATAAAGCATCTCATACTATTTTTGCCTAAAAGATGGGGAGATGTGAGCTAGATGATAATACAAATATAGTACATGGATTTGAAAATTGTTTAGTGGCTGGTCTCCAATAGTATTCATTAATGGTTCATTTAATGTCAATTTGGAAGGATGTTTCCTGTGGAGGCTACCACAACATTGTACTGGCTCATATTGAGCTTGCATTCCACTATACCCCCCAAACCTTTTTCATATAAATTTTTGTCTTACCACACCCATCCTTCTTATAATTGAAAAGGTGATTTTTTTTTGAACCCAAGATTTTATATTTAACCCTACTTGGTTTCATCTTATTAGATTTAGCCCAATCTCTAGTCTATTGAGATATATTTGAATACTATCGATAAAAATGTGAAACAGCATAAGGCCAAACACAGATACTTGATAGGGGGTGGGTAGGGAGGCCTCTACAAGTATCTTTGTTCGGCCTTATGCTATTTAACATTTGAATCCAGGGTTTGCCATATGATATATTCATTATCCCTCTCAGTTTCTGTCACATGACATCTGGAGTATTGTGTTCAGTTTTAAATTTAAGAAGTACATTGATAACCTGAAGGCTGTTCATTGAAGGACATCCAGGATGGTGTCTTTAGTTTATAACATATGATGTATATAACCTGGAGAAGAGAGCTCTGTTATGGTGGGTGGGGTGAGTTTGACCAGGCAGACACAATAACTATTTTCAAATATTTGAAGGGCTATGCCATGGGAAAAGGGTTAGGTGTATGTGCTATTTTGCCCAAGACAGGAGAACCAAAACTAACACTTGGAAGAAGTTGAAGATTTAGTCTTAATGTCAAGATAAAAAAAAAAAAAACAACAAAAAACTAAACTTTCTCATAATTAGATAGAACTGTCCAAGAGTGAAATGGATTGCCCTAGGACATGGTGAGATCTAACCTCTCTCCCTTACTGGAGATCTTTAAGCAGAGGATGAATGATCATTTATCAGTGATGTTATAGTAGAGGCCTGAGCTGAATTTATACTTACTATTACTTATTCATTTGCATTTTTCTTATTTATGTAATAAGCTTTTTTTTGGAGGGGGTGGGCAACCAATCTCATTTGTAATACATGGGGTGGTCAACCACCTTGCCAACTATTTGACTTGTTACTATATTTATTCTTATCACCTCATTTCTGGCATAATTTTGGGGAATTTGAGATTTTTTTATTACTCGTTAAAATAGTAACATCTCTCATTAATTTACCAGAGTAGAACAGAACTCCCCATCCCAGTTTATTAAATACTGTTCATTAAACTAGAAATAATTCTTTTCCCATAAGTAGTTAATTGTATCATTTTACATGTGAAAACTCTTCATTTTCTGGTATTAAATAAATATTAAAGTTACTGAATGAATAATTAACAATGTAATCAATAATAAGACCAAAATATAAATACTTATTTGTTGTGAGAAAAATTACAACCAGAGTTACTGCAAGTCATTTACTAGCAGCTTCTGCAGATGACTTCTGAAAACATTGTCCCACCATTTTCTTCATTCAGGATACCAAACACAGTCTCTTCTAAAGAATTCTCCTCCAGGGGTAGCTAGGTGTCACAGTGGATAGAGCACCAGCCCTGGAGTCAGGAGGACCTGAGTTCAAAACTGGCCTCTAACACTTAACACTTACTAGCTGTGTGACCCTGGTGAGTCACTTAACCCCATTGCCTAGCAAAAAAAAAGAATTCTCTTCTTCTTCTTAAAAAGATGAAGACATGAAGGTTTCTGTATTTTCTATTTCTCTGTCTTCTCCAAGATCTTTAAAATCATTTCTATTTCTCGTCTCAGTATTTCAAAAACTCTCACAACACAAATGTCTTACAGAGTTCTTTTACTCTTAAAAACATAAGTAATAATAACTATAGCCTATGCAGAAAAGGCTTTTGAAATAGGCATTAGTCACACTCATTATGAACTTAATAATCATCAATAAACATGATCACTTCATTTTGAAAAGAAAAGCAAAAATTGTATTTAAAATCATGAACATTTATATACAGTTTTTAAAAGTGTATATTCATTTTAACATGGTAGTAACAAAATTGTCCTGATTGTGTGCTCTTCTGAACTTACTTTTCATTTTCTTCTGTGATTTATAATTATTTTAATGTTTCAATGATGCTCCTTCATTCCTCCTTCATTCACTAGTTCCTTTCTTTTACTAATTTCCTATTTAATCTTTCTTTCTTCCTTGCTTGTTTGCTTTATCTTTACCACAACCCATTAACTCAGTCCTGCCTTCACCCAAAATGGAAGCCTTTCTTTGTAAAAAATAAATATAGCCAAGCAAAACAAATCAACCCTTTGACCTGTTTCATCCATCTTTAAAATTTTAAACAAGTTTTATTTTTTTAAATATGATCTGTGGTAGTTTTTTCCTTATATAACCTGCTTAAGGTTGGTTTCTTTTGTAGCTCTGCCACCTAGTGAGGTGCCCCAAATTTCCAAAGCCAATTCAGTCTCTTATCTAGATATTAACCATGCAAGATTAATCACATTTAAGGCAACAAATGAAATAAGCTCAATAACATTTACTATACTGTACTGTATTCAGCCATTTACCCTTTTCCCATCAATCTTGTAACGCTTCCTGAATAGCAATTGCAACCTGGCTAATAAAGTGAAGATGCTGTAAGTTTTAAGCAATCCCTATTAATGATTTAACTTTTAGGTTCTTATTAGAGTAGCCAAAGAGCAAGTTGGGAGATAACAAAGTCTTCTGCTGCGTTAAAGAGGCTGGAGAAGGAATCATGCTTTTCTAGTAATCTATAGCTAAGTTTACAGTGAACATGAATGGCAGATCAATCAGGGTAGGTCAGTAATCAGTACCAAGGAGAACTGGTTTTAATATTGTCTTGCCTGAAAGCAACAGGAGAGGATAGTAAAGACAGAGAAAAAAAAAGAGTTGACCATTTTTTGATTCAGTTTCTGTGCTTAGAATTGTTAATGATCTGTTACTGATGACATCCAGTATGTTATTATTGTCTACTCTAAAGTCTCAAATACCAGTGAAAAATCTTAAAAGGGTGGTAATTGAGCCAGCAATTCTATATATTCAATATTTTTTTCCTCCCTTTTTCTTTCCTATATTATCTTTAATGAAAAGGTGGATTTACCTTGGCGGGGTGGGGTGGGGGGATGAATCTTCAACTCAGAAGAGAAAGTTTAAATTCCAGGGCCCCAGGAAGAAGTCAGTAAAGGACCCTACCTCCAGTCTACCTTGCAAGTTATGCTCTTAGCTTGCACTTTCAAGGCCTGGGGTAGTAACCACATCTAGGCTTATGAGAACATTACTTGTTTTCCATATCCTGTCTTTCCCCTGAAAAGGGAAGTTTTACTGTGAGCATTATCATCATCATTGCTGTTGTTCAGTTATTTTTCAGTCATATCCAACTTTTTGTGACCCCATTTGGGTTTTCTTTACAAAGATACTGGAGTGGTTTGCCATTTCCTTCTCCAGTTCATTTTTACAGATGATGAAACTGAGGCAAACAGGGTTAAGTGACTTGACAGGGTCACACAGCTAATAAGTGTCTAAAGTCAAATTTGAATTCTGGAAGATGAGTCTTCTTGACTTTAGGCCCAGTACTCTATCCACTGTGCCACCTAGCTGCCCTACTAGCATCACCATACTCCTTTCCAAATCGATTCACAAAGAGAAGTGTCCAAGACTCCATTCTGTAGCCCATGCCTACATATGACTTTCAGTGAAACCAAAGAATATAATGTGTTGCAAAGCAGAAAAAGACCAATGACATCAGGAGGTTGATGTCTTGACTTGCAAGTGAATTGGATTTAAGTGAGGCATAACTGCAGAATCATCAGCCTTACTCTCTCTAGAATCATTGGAGTCCAGTGATAGGACATAGGTCAAGAAGACTGGCGATGGCTCTGATGCAGTGGGAGACTCTGGCCTTTTTAAGCTAAGTTCT
The DNA here is from genome assembly GCF_900497805.2 of Vombatus ursinus. NCBI lineage: Eukaryota > Metazoa > Chordata > Mammalia > Diprotodontia > Vombatidae > Vombatus > Vombatus ursinus. The sequence goes on from NW_020954596.1 coordinate 63,131,403, forward strand.
TTCCCAGGTCTTAGTTTGTCTGAGGAAATGCCCATTCAGTAATAAAAGCTAGGTAAGAACTGAGGCAAAAGATGACCTAGTTTGCCTTCACAAAAGAATCGATCTGGGAGGAGAACAATGACAATAACCCACAGCAGAGAGTCTGTACTTCAGAAGCCACAGATTAAAGCCAGGAGGAGAAAAAGGAGGTGGGAAATCCTATGAGTTTGTCCCTTGAAAACTATACTTAAAGAATAAGGGGAGAAGAGAATAAATTCCTATGGGAAGAAAGTCTTGTGTTTGTTTCATGCATGAAGACCCATAGCTATAGAAGCTAGATATTCTATGTGCAGCATTAAGCAAGAATACATTTGAGAGCTGGTCCACCCAAATATTTCAGAAGGGAACAAAGAGCCTTTCAAATAATTTCCATTTTTTTGTGGTAGCTTTTATATTTCTTTGCAACATTGATCTATACATTTTGATGGTAGCAGATTTACCTCCTGTTGAAGATTGAAAAGACAAAGCAGATGAGAAGCCTAAATGAATATATTTGGCTGGTTTGACAATTTTTCCAAATAGGCAGTAGGATCTCTTTGGTGAGTAGGGCTGAGGTTAAGAACTCCTGTGTTCAATTTCTGTCTGAGACATTCATCCCACCTTGGTGATCCAGCCTTTATAATTGGTAAACTGTCAGTAAAAGTTATGTCACCTAGCTCAGAGAAATATTGGGAGAAATAAAATGGAACATGTTATCAGGGATTCCAGAGGTAAATTGATAACTTAGACATTCACATATTCTCATATGTCACCAGAGGTTTTGTCTTAGTGACTTCTCTGGGAATTGCTTTTGTATTTGACTTCAAGAGGAATTGAACTCTAGTACCGTCATGGTAGAAATGGGTGCACAAACAGAAACTATGCTGCCTACTTTAATGGGTGAGGGGAAAGTTAAAATCAAAACATCTAAAAGTAATTTTCCAACAATCTCCTGTGAATGGATCAGAATTGGGTTAGAGGAAAGGTTTAGTTGATGGAGTAATGGTTAATTTCTAGGTGTCTTTGCAAACAAATGTTTTTCAGCATTTTTTTACTGATTGTCATCCCTTTAAACAGAAGCATTATTTGGTTAACCTGAAACTCAGACTCCAGATGCTATTTTTTTAAGTAGATAAGAAGGCTGCTATTTGAGCAAAACCTTTAAGCTCCAATCTTTTTGACGAGGTGAGGTAAGCCAGAGTTTACTTTCAAGGCCAAATCCATTCTCTCGGAGACCAGGGATGGCATTCTCAATCTGGGCAATTTTCTGGATGTGGTTGATATAAAATGAAACAGAAATATGTTTTACACAGCATAGTCAATACACTGAATAAAATAATTTTTTTACAGTGACTATTAGATAAAGATTTATTTTCAGGGTTGGATATTGATTCAAGATCTTTTTATAGGCAGTTGGGGCATTTCATTCTTAAAATATTCAGCTCCTAATGAATATAATCATTTCAGAATCAAGATAAGTACATTGAAACACTTCTATTCCATGTATAGCTTAAATATTTTGAGAAATTAGATGCCAGTGATGGAAAAAAGAGGTAAGGGTATTCCATCAACTCTGAGATCTGCAGGAAGAGTGACATATAACTTCAGAGCTGAGGAATTTTTCTAAAATCCCATATAGATAGGGAGGTTTTTAAAAAATCACCCTATATAAAACAAAATGGTGTACCCTGACTTATGGAGATTTCATGCAGGTTTTAAAGAGCATATTTTATCAAAGACTTTTTGCTGGAGCTTTGTGATTACACAGAAATAGAAATAATAGGAAATGGAGGCTTAAACAGAGAATCTCATAAGATCCTCTACTATTTGTCAGAGAGTATGAATCATGCTGTGTTAACAAGGGGAAGAAAGGGAGGTGGCATGTAAAAACACAAACTAAGAATTACAACCTTGTCTTCTACACTGACAAATAGCTAATGGTCTTGTATTGGTGGCTAGAAAAAGGAGGAATTTATGGTAAAGGGAATATTTCTATCCCTTAAAAATGGTATTTCCATCTAGTCAAAGAGGCTGCCTACTAAGAAAAAAGAGATTATGCAAATGCGTGAACAAATAAGCAGCCTGATCAAAGCCCCTTTTCCTGCCTCTCTCTACTACCACAGACCAGTTTTTGATATAAGCCAATTAGTGGCTAGATAGTACATGGTAAGGTAGTAGGGAAGAAGAAATAAACTTTTAACAAACCTAGCTTTGCTGTAAATCCTGGTAGAGATCAAAGAAAATTAATATGTGCACATGTATATGTATATGTATATGGATACATACAGAGGGCATGAAACAGCAAATGTGTCTTCACTGTATACAGCTTTAAAAATAACTTTATGCTTTCCATAGGACAGAATGAAGAATAAAATCGTATGTGAATAAAACATTGCTATGAGGGTTTCTTTTTGCAAGTATGAAACTTTTAATAAATAATCTGTTTTAATTGGTTAGTGAAAAACCTACTTCCTCTGTAAAAGAAAGTGGCTAAACACATATACCTCCAAAATAAATTAAATTAAATTCAACCAACCTTTACTAGGTACCTACTATGTGCTATGACCTAAATTGCATCAAGGTCTTAAGTTGGGGGAGTCCCTCTCCATTATTTATTTAAAGCAGATTTTGTTTTAAAAGGAAAACATTTTTGCTTAATGCAACCTTTTTGCCATCTGGCTTGGGGCCTGGAGGCCATGCCTTGTTGTGGCCATAACAACTCTGTGTCTTTATTTCATTTGGCTCCAAAAGAAACGGGAGGACTGGAGCATGGAAGTTGCAGGGAGGCAGATTTTAGGCCCAATATTAGGAAGAATTTCCTCACACATAGAACTTTCCAACAAAATAAACTAAGCAAATACTTGTTGAATTGACTTGAATGATTGCATTTTTATTTTTATTTTTTTGTTATTCTTATTCCCAAATGAGGCTCCATGTCTACAACCAACCAATCAAAATGACGGAGCAAAATCTTTCAGCATTTTTGCCCAACACAACAAAACAACATTGGCTTTTATTTCCCAGCCTGACAGTGAAGCTGAATTTAGTCTTGCCATTTCCCTTTGCTTTCATTCCTTATTGACGGAGAACCAAAAAATAAATAAATAAGCAAATGAGTGAATGAATAAGTGAAGATTTGCTTAGGTTGCATTCTTCCCTTTGAGGCAGTGCTCCATTTTTACTTTAGGCCGGGAGAATAGGAAGGTCACAGATCTAATTATCTGGAAAGCTAAGTTCCGGATTGTTGATGCTTTTTAGTTATATCAGCATCTATTTTAAGGGAAGTTAACTCTGAAGGATTGGAATATTGGTCCTGATGTGGACAGGCTGAAAACTTCATTCCAGGTGAACCTCTAAATAATTATTTTAAATATTCCCATTGTGTATCCTCCCATTTGTTTACATGTATTGTAAATACTTATTTAATAGTTGTATTTAGTCATTTTTCATCCTAGAAATCTTACCCTATGCTAGTGCTACCTGTCTTTGATTTAAGGCTCCAAGACAGCAGACAAGAATTTGTTCTCCTTTCTTGACCAGTACTTAACATAACACTGCATGGAAATAGAGACTGCATATGAAATGACAATCAGTAATAAAAACCCACCAAAAGGATAACCTGATGGCATTTTGGGCAGTCTTTAATCTGTGTTTAGCTCTCTTTAGGATTCCAAATGCTAGAGTGGGCAATTCAAAACCTCAGCGGCCTTTTACTGTAAAATTGATTCTTTAAATCCCAAAGAAGTGAATGGCTCTGTGATGCTCTCCTAACCTCCTAACCTTAAGGACATTTTATTTTACCCTTGATAATTCCTATGTTATAATCTAAGGGTTGCAAATGAAACATTTTTTTTTCTCCCAGATGCTCCCTGAAGTATTTAGAGAGTTCAGCAAAAGATCAATCATTCAACTAATAAACATCCATTAAATGTCTGTTATGTACCAGGTACTGTGATAAGCTCTGGGGATACAAAAAAAGGTGAGAGTTCCTTCTCCTCAGAGTTCATAATCTAATGGGGAAGACAACCTGCAAACAAATACATACAGACTAATTAGGAAGTAGGTAAAAGAGGGAAAGAACTGTAATTAAGAAGGATTAGGAAAGGCTTTCTCCAGAAGATGGGGTGTTAGTTGGGACTTAAAGGAAGGCAGGGAAGTCAGTAGTTGGAATGGGGGAGGGAGAGCATTCCAGGGATGGAGGACAGCCAGAAGAAAGGCCTGGAGTGGAGAATTGGACTATCTTATTTGAGGAACAGCCAAGAGGCCAGTACCACTGTAGAGAAGAGTCTATGTAGAGGTTGGAAAGTTGTAAAGAGGCTGGAAAGGTAAAGGGGGGCTAGGCTATGATGGACTTTAAAAGCCAAACAGAGCATTTTGTATTTGTTCCTAGAGACAATAGGAAGCTCTGGAGTTTATTGAGTAAGGGGGTGTCATGATTGGACCTGTGTTTTAGGTAAATCATTACACTGGCTGAATGGAGATTGAATTGAAATGAGGAGAGAGTAGATGTAGGCAGACATACCAGTAAAAGGTGCAGTAATCAAACCATTAGATGATGAAGGCCTGAACTTTAGGGGTGGCAGTGTTAGTGTCAGAAGAGAGAAGAGGCTGTATTTGAGAGATGCTGTGAAGGTGAAATGGGCAGGCCTTGGCAATAGCATGGCTATGGGAAGGAGAGATAGTACAGAATTCAGGATGACTCCTACGTTGCTGGTCTGTGGGACTGGAAGGATGGTGAACTGATAATCTAATTTGATCTTCTAACTTAAGGAACAACCTTTCAGATTTTAGCTGATAGAAGTTTTTGGCCTGAATCTTACCCAGTCTGAAGTAACTAATTCCTAACCATTTCACACCTTTAAACTCTAATTCTACCCACATCAAATTTGATTGAATTTCTCAGGCATTGTTTATTAAATGATTTTAATGCTTTGTTATGCTAATATAGAGATGGGAACTAGACCTGTGATTTCATTAATATAGTGAACTCTCAGATGAGGAAAATCCTCTATCAATGCAGTTTGACACCTTCCCTGTAACTTATATAATCTTAGAGAATTGCCTAGAGCACTTATTGGTTAAATTACCGAACAGTCACACAGCCAATGTGGGACAGAATTAGGGTTTTAACCTGGGTCTTCCTGGCTCCAAGGCCATCTAGCTCTCTATTTACTATGCCACTGTAACAACAAGCTGGTTGATAGAATTAAAACTGAGATTGTCTTAGTGGGAAACCCAACCTCAGGGGAATTAAAGCTACCATATCCTTGGCTAATTGTTGGCCGAAAGATTCCTGCTAGCCAGACAATGTCATGTCAATGATAAAGATCTGTCTTTGCTATTTCCTGATTTGTTAATATCTAGGTGGAGTTGATTGTTATGTTTTGGGCTATTTATTTGTGTTCCCTTATTGTATTCCCATCCAGGCTGGCTTAGAAAAAAAGATACATCTCCCTTTTCCAATTGGGAGTCAGACTACCCTGAAATCAAGTACTGCTACTTCAGGTAGATGAAATTTCTCAAAATTCTCATCTGGATATTTTCTGTCTCCAATTAGGGGACATATCATATATTTTACATTTATTATTTAACTTGGTCAGCTATAATGAAGACAATACAATTGGAAATAATTTATTTTTGGAATGAGAGAGAGAATTACTTAAAATATATGCATAATCATATAGCATCCTTCTTTCTTGTTTACTGTTGGTTTAAAGATGGATTTTGTTGCCAGAACATTAAGCTCTCTTTCCACTTTGAGAAAGAATGGATGAATAGTTGTATCACTAAATCTCTATTTAACTTTTAAAATACATTTCTCATTAGCCCTGATATTTTTCTTTTTCTGTTTTTCACATCAAACAACACTTCTAACCCTAAATGTCTAGATGAGTTCCAAGGAAGGAAACTTATGTGTTCTCTCAAACTCTGTAAGGTGTGCATGATAAGCACTATCTCTGTAATTCAGAGCCTGGCACTTCTTACCAAAGGGCTTTTGTTGTTGTTGTTTCCTTTTTAAAATCTTCCACTTGCTATAAAATGTCTCAATGACATCATACCATAGAGTCTTTCTATTTTGTGATTGTTCTGAAGAGTAAGAGTACTTAAAAGAAGGCCTTAAAAATGAGGAAGAAATAAGGGGAGGGACAGAAGTGATTTTTACTTAGCATGAGGAATGTAAGGCAAAGCAAAAAATAGCTAAGCTTATGTTGAGGTATATGGAAAAGGAAGGACACGAAGACAATGAATAGGGCAGTTTTGTCATTAGAGTGAGAGAACTGAAAAATCTAGGAAGAGTTGGAAAAAAAAACTAGAAGCATCTTCAGATCTTACTTTAATGTTAAACAGTTATTCAGCATAGCCCATTTTGAATAGGAAGATTCAAACTTATATCCCACCTATTGAGGTTACACGAGTATGAAGAAAACCATCAAACGGGTTCTATAATTTTTATGATAGTGATGGCAACAGGAGCTCTATAGGAGAAATTAATTCAGAAGAAAGTAGAGGGTATGGCTTTCTACATAAGGCTAGGCTGTATAATATAGCTTACATTCACAGGATCTCAAGTGAGATAGACAGGAGTATTCCTTCTTTAGTTCAATACCCTATTGCTTACCTATTCCCAAGACTTGTGATCTCTGAAATTCCAACTTCCCCTTCCATTTGCTGTTCTAGACTGGACTGTGCTCCTGATTTTGACTTGGCCTTCTCTTTAGGCCTTATTGAGTTCTTTTAATTCCACTTCCAGCAATCCTGGCTACTGGCTTTGGCTTCTACTTCAAACTTTTCTCCAGTCTAGCCCTTTCAATACCACTCTTTGCATCTTAGGCCAACCTTAGAATGCTGACTCTGTAATTCTGTGCCGACTCTTGACACCTGGCTTGGGCTGGAACACTTGTGATGAAAACCCTTCCCTTTACTTCTATACTTCAGGAATACTTCAGTGTGTACTTTGGGTCTTCTGCAACCTCGGTCCCCACTGTGTCATAAACTAGCACCACTGAATTCATTCAATTCAATTCAATTTGTACTCTAGAAGTACATATTACGAACCATTCACTAGGGTAAATGTTGGTGATGCAAGATTAAAATATCAATTTTTTGCCCTCAGTTTTCTATTCTATTGGAAGATGGGTGAAAGATACACTTTGTACACAGATAGACAAATATCAAATAGTTACACCATGAATACAAAATAATTTTGAGGGTCACAAAGAACTGGGGAAATCAGAAAAGACATTTTGTAAGAAGTGGCCCTTAAGCTGAGTTTTGAAAGGAACTAGGGGTTATAAGAGGCAGAAATGAGGATGGAGAACATGTCAAGCATGGGGTAAAGCCTGCACAAATGCACAGACACAAGATATGGCAAGTTGAATATTGGAAAAATGAGTAGGCTACATTGACTAAATGTAAAATGAATGAGGGAGAGTAATATGTAATCATCTAAGAGAAATAAGGTGGTGTGGTAGATAGAGCTCTGGGCCTAGAGTCAGGAAGACCTGAGTTTAAATACAGTCTCAGATACTTACTAGTTATGTGACCCTGGACAAGTCACTTAACCGTTTTTCCCCTTAGTATCCTCATCTGTAAAATATACTGGAGAAGGAAATGGCAAACCACTTTAGTATCTTTGCCAAGAAACCCTAAATGGAGTCATGAAGAGTCATACACCAACTGAAACGACTCAACAACAATGACAACAAAGGAGAAGACACTAGATCTAAATTATAAAGACCTTTAAATGGCAGAGTAGTTTGTGTTTAATCATAGTGGGAATAAGGAGGCAGTAAAGTTAGTTTTCTTTTTGAGCTGGGGAATGATGCAGTCTCAGGATCCTGGAATCATAGAACAAGAATTAGAAGAGACTTTCAGGGCCATTGAGTCTACCTCATTTTATAGACCTATTTAGGAATATGAATTTGACAGCTGTGTAGAATATGTACTAGAAAAGAGAAACACTAGATACATGAGGATCAATTAGAGGCTTTTGAAATAGTTCAGGAGGGAGATAACGAGCGCCTAATCTAGAGCAGTGATCATGTGGGAGAAGAAAAGGGGACATATATGAATTATGGGATGCAAAGTAGAATTGTTAAAGCTTGGTAACTGATTGGGTATGAGGTGTGGAGCGGTGAGAGTGAAGAGGCAAAGATGATTCCAAAGTTGTGAACCTGGCTATATGAAAGGATGACAGTGCTCAGGAAAGAAATAGGGAAGTTATAATGAGGTGTAGGTTTAAGCAGAAAGATTGATTCACTTTTGGACATTTTGAATTTGGTGGTAGAGATATTTAGCAGGCAGATAGAGATATAGGACTAAAGAGAGATATCAGGAGACAGGTGAGAGCTGGGTATGTACTTTTGAGGGGCATCTATAATGAGAACTTCTGGGGACTGATGTAACACTCTTGGGTCTGGATTATAGTATTAGAGCAAAGCTCCAGTATATCTGGTAACAACAGAGTTGAAGATTTTAAAGGCAGCTGAAATGAATGGGTTAACTGCAATACAAAGAGGCTGGAGATGTTGAAATGTGTGTGAATGTGAATACATTTACATGCGCCACTACATGGGTGATTGTAAGATTCTTGCCTTCTAATGAGTCCTTAGTAAGATTCAATTCAAGAAAGATACAGATAAAGTTCACCACAGAAATGAATAGTAAGTAGATACAAAGATAGTTTATCAGCAAACCACCCTGATTTTCTTTTTAGATAGGGATAAACATTTAAGTATCAGCTAAACTGAAAAAAAAAAGTAACTCAACTAATGAAAGAATGGAGGGGTGAAGGAAGAAAATAAAGCATCTGAAGCATCTGTTAGTCTATCACTTATCAAATTAAGGATACAACAGCTTTAAAAATATTTTTATGAGATTAGGAAAGGGGAAGCAGAGGGAATAAGGACCAAAGCTGTCTCTACATATTAAAGTAATTAAAAGAAGCTCCAAGCAAATTTTGACTTTGGCAGAAGATTCAAAGAGGATTCATGAAACTGGCGTTATTTCTACCAACTGGCTTCCTTTCTCTGATAGGTTGCTTCATCATCAAGGAGGCAGTATTATGTGCTGTGTAAATATTTGATATTCCTTTGTTTGATTAAGTCTAATTTTAAAATCATTGCTCTAAATCTTGGCTAATATTAATAGTTCTCTCCATTGCTGGTATAAAATTAAGTAAAATGTTATTGAGCATAATAAATAGGTGATAAGAATGTCACTTAGGATTTGTTTCCTCTGCATGGATGATTGGGGAGGTGGCTACAATTTGGATTAACAGAGAGAAAAGTCTAGATGGAAATTGCATCTGCATAAATTAGACCACTTGACTCATGCTTACTTTTGAAAGTTTTTGATATTTCCAAATGCTGAAGTTCCTTTTTTTTTTTTAAGTTTATGGAATTGGCTTAATATCTAAGGAGGATTAAGAGATTGCTTTTCTTGAGTGTAACCTTTAAATATTTATGTCTCATGAAGATTATAAATACAGGCATACCTCACTTTTAGTAAATTAAATTTCAGAAAAAAATGTAGATACATAAAAAAGATAAATTGAGGAGATAATAATCCATCTAACCTAGAGGGATTAAAATTTCCTCTAAAAAATCATGGACCCCTTTGACAATCTAGTGAAGCCTATGGACTCCTTTCTCAGACTAATTTTTAAAAAAATCATAATTGAAAAAAATGGTAAATTTTAGTTAGAAACTAGAAGAAACAGACGTAATTTATTTCCTCATCTAAATTCACAGATACCCTAAAAATCTATTCAAAGACTGGCCTGTGAATCCCAGGTTAAGAATCCCTGTCCTAACCAAAAGATTCACTATTTTTCTCTTTTAGTCAACTCATCTACATTACTGATAATAAAAATAATGTTCTTTTAAAAATTCAATCTAAACTGCCTTTTCCCCCAATAACATATTCTTTAACAAGGGGATAATCTGCAAATGGATTACATTAAAAACACTACCAAAATTAGAGTATCTTCACAAAATACAATACTCTGCTCAGTTACAGGTTAGATTAGATTTTAAGATCTTTGAGGGAAGGGACTATTTTTTGCCTCTTTTTGTATTCCCAGCACTTAGAATAGTGTCTAACCTATAGAAGGCACTTAATAAATGTTTGTTGATTTAGCTACAGATCCTTTCTGAATAAGCTTGTCTTTAACCTTTCATGTCAACAAACATTTGCTGATGATCTACTGTAAGAAATTACACTTTTCATACATTGTTAATTTTTTATTTATTTAAATATTTATTTTTAGTTTTCAACATTCACTTCCACAAGATTTTGAGTTCCAGATTTTCTCCCTATCTTGCCCCTTATTCCATCTCAAGATGGCATGCATTCTGAATATCCCTTCCCCTAATTTGCCCTCCCTTCTATCATCCCCCCTTCTCTTATCCCCTTCCCCTTCTATTTTCCTGTAGGGCAGGATAGATTTCTATACCCCATTGCCTGTATATCTTATTTCCCAGTTGCATGTAAAAACAATTTTTAGCATTTGTTTTTAAAACTTTGGGTTCCAAATTCTCTCCCTTCCTCCCTCCCCACCCACCCTCATTGAGAAGACAAGCAACTTGATACAGGTCATACATGTGTAGGCATGCAAAACACTTCCACAGTAGTCATGTTGTGAAAAACTAACTATATTTCCCTTCACCCTATCCCACCCCCTGTTTAGTCTATTTTCACTTTTGACCCTGTCCTTCTTCAGAAGTGTTTGCTTCTGATTACTCCCTCCTCCATCTGCCCTCCTTTATATCATTCCCCCCCTTATGCCCTTCCCCCCTATTTTCCTGTGGGGTAAGATAGATTTCCATAACCAACTGAGTGTGTATGTCATTCCCTCCTTAAGCCAAATCCAATGAGAATAAGATTCACTCATTCCCTCTCACCTTCTCCGACTTCCCCTCCACTTTAAAAGCTTTTTGTTGTCAGTTTTATGTGAGATAATTTACCTCATTTTACCTTTCCCCCTCTCCTTCTCCCAGTATAATCCTCTCTCACCCCTTCATGTTCAATCCCCTGTGCCCTCTATTTATCTATCATCTATCTATCTATCTACCTATCTATCTATCTATCTATCTATCTATCTATCTATCTATCTATCTATCTATCTATCTATCTATCTATCTATTTTTCCCTCCAACTACCCTAATACTGACAAAGGTCTCATGAGTTACAAAATATCATCTTTCCATGTAGGAATGTAAACAGTTTAACTTTAGTAAGTCCCTTATGATTTTTCTTTCCTGTTTACCTTGTCATATGTCTCTTGAGTCTTGTATTTGAAAGTCAAATTTTATATTCAGCTCGGGTCTTTTCATTAAGAATGCCTGAAAGTCCTCTATTTTACTGAACGTCCATTTTTCCCCCTGAAGGATTATACTCAGTTTTGCTGAGTAGGTGATCCTTGGTTTTAATCCTAGCTCTTTTGAGCTCCAGAATATCACATTCCAAGCCATGTGATCCCTTAATATAAAAGTAAATCTTGTGTTATCCTGATTGTGTTTTCCACAATACTTGTATTGTTTCTTTCTGGCTGCTTGCAATATTTTTTCTTTGACCTGGGAACTCTGGAATTTGGCTACAAAATTCCTAGGAGTTTTCCTTTGGCTATCTCTTTCAGAAGGTGATTAGTGGATTATTTCCATTTCTATTTTACCTTCTGGTTCTTGCCATTTGGGTTAGGCTATTTTTTAAGGTGTTATTTTCTTCAGCATTTTTTTGGTCTCCTTTAGCAAGCTGTCGACTTGTTTTTCATGATTTTCTTGCATCACTCTCATTTCTCTTCCCAGTTTTTCCTATACTTCTCTTACTTGCTTCTCAAAATCCTTTTTGAGCTCTTCCATGGCCTGGTACTGATTCATATTTTTCTTGGAGGTTTTGTTGTCTTTGTTATCTTCTTCTGGTTGTATGTTTTGATCTTCTTTGTCACCAAAGTAAGATTCTATGGTCTGACTTTTTTTTTTTTTTTTGGCAATTGGGTTTAAGACACTTGCCCAGGGTCACACAGCTAGTGTCAAGTGTTTGGTCTGAGGCCGGATTTGAACTCAGGTCTTCCTGACTTCAGGACCAGTGCTCTGTCCACTGCATCACCTAGCTGTCCCTGGTCTAACTTTTTTTTGCACTGTTTGCTCATGATCCCAGCCAATTATTTGACTGTGTTAAGGTAAGGGTCTACTTCTAGTGCAAAGAATGTACTGTCCCAAGTTTCAGGGGTTTTGTGTAGCTGTTTTCAGAGATACTTCTAGGGAGCTATAAATTTTCAGTTCTTCCAAGGTGGTATGATCAAAGGAGAGGTGTTTACTCCTTTCCTGGCCTGTGCTCTGGTCTGTGAGCAACCTACAAGCACTCTTTTCTCTCTTGGAACTGTGAGGAGGATTCCCAGTCCACTGCCACCACAAGCTCCACCATACCAGCACTCCTCCTCACCCCAGGACCGCCACCCAGAACTGTGACCCAGATCTAAGCATGGGCAAAACAAGAGAATCCTGTCTCAGTGCCAGCAAAGAGATCCCTGCAATCCCCCTCTGATCACTCCTCCCTCTGTCTGTGGGCTGAGAGCTCTGGAATCAGCTGCCTCCCCCACCCCCTGCCAACTGCCTTGGGCCACAGCTGTGGGACTGGACAGAGCTCCTCTCTCACTGTGCTCAACAGACCTTTCCTGATGACCTTTTAAGTTGTCTTTGGTGTTTGTCATTTGAGAAGTTTGGAAACCACCACAGCTGCCTGTGATTCAGTCCCCTGAGGCCTGCTCCAGGATTGCTGATGCCTGGTTTTTGCTGGTGCGACCCATGCTGAACTGTGCTCCTCTCCCATTCCCACACACCAGACCTTTCCTGCTGACTTTCCAGGTTGTCTTGGGCTGGAGATTTGTTTCACTATGTTTTTTTGTAAGTTCTGCTGCTCTAGAATTTGTTTAGAGCCATTTTTTACAGGTATTTGGAGGGGTTTGGGGGAGAGTTCAAGAGAGTCACTACTTTTACTCCACCTTCTTGGCTCTACTCCATATACATTAATTGTTTAACAAATATCTGTAAACTCAAATTGAAATTGTTACAGGAGTTTAGGTGTCTACTACACTTTGTGTGGCTTGCATAGGGTAATCACCCCTCTCTCTACCTCCTAATGGTCCATTTCATTTATTTATTCTTAATTCCACATACTAAGGCAATCAAAGTATGTTTTGATATTGTATCATGCTTCTCTCACTAATCAATTATATCTGAACACTGTAATTTAAAAAAAATATTATTGAGTAAACAAGTTGAGGAAAATTCACCACAATCTTTTATTGTTGTCTCTTTCTATAGTACCTCCTACTATTCTAGGCTTCAGAGTTACTCCTGATATCATTCATTATTAGTGTAATGAACATTAATACCAAGACAATTATTTACGTCTCATCTGTGAGGAAGATTTTAGCCAAAGTCACGTTTAACCATTGTTATAAATTCCTAGTTTTTTTTTTAAATTCTGGAAAAATATCCTCAAAATTCACTTCCTTCAGAATACCTTTTGAAGTCTCTTTCCAACAATTCTCTTTACATTTCCTCACAAGATAGGGGTTAAATTCAGTTGTCTCAGGAGAGAATCTCTCTCTTAATTCTCTTAGTCTTTTATTTCTGTCCTTTCAACCTGTCTTCAGTCATCACAGGTAACAGTCTTTCCAGGATGACTGTTAAACCTATAGGTTCCTCACACTCCCCCCCCCTCGCCCCAACAATTGCTAAACTATGATTTAGGTTGTATCACCTCTTAAAACTATAGTAACTATCTCTTCTTCCATAGGATAAGCTACTGAAGTTGGTTACAATAAGTGCTCATGGTCATGATTAAAACAACAACAATCCATACTCTGGGTTGAGAGAATTTGTGTTCAAAACTTTCCTCTTACTGTATGAATGTGTGATCTGGAGCAAGTAATTTAATTTCTCTGGGTTCCACAACTGTAAAAATAAGGAGTTTGGCTAAAATGACCTCTGAGGTGACTTCCAGCTGTTGATCTATGATCTGATGAACCTATTATTCTATAAGCACTTAAGTTTGTACATAATACATTGTTTGATGTGATTTAAAAGATAGCTTTAAGCCACAATTATCCAACATATGGAAACAGTGAAGAAAGTATTTTTTCTCTTCTCTGTCTCAAGGGGAATATTGTCTGTTCACCTAAGAAAGTAAACAATTTCAACTGAGGAGTCCAGGAGGATAGAGGAGAAAAAAAATAATACCAGAAAAAACCAATGATTCCACTAACTGTGGATCCATTTTGGGTGTCCTCAGTTAAGGAAAAACTATTAAGCTTGCTTCTTTGAAACTGGTGTTCTCATTTGCACTAGCCCCCATTAACTTAATAGGCAACAAATGAATGTCTTTGAGAAGTATAATTGGCCAAGTGAGTTTGATGACAGCTCTTCTGTACAAAGTAGCTCTAAGATCATGCTCATATAACATAGAGCAGAATGCAAAAACAAGCAAGCAATGGTAGCAATGTACAAATAGGTTTTGTTTGAATGGACTTCATTCTCTCCACTGACATCCTTTTGTCACGTTCTCTAAAATATTGTTGGTGCCTCTTATATCGCAAGTCCTGGAATGGAAATCACATGATGTCATTGGTAATTCCTGCAAAAGCCAGTCACCTTTTTAAATACATTTGGAGCTTTGCAAGTAATAAGCCACCAACTACTAGTAAGTAAAATGTTCTCAGATTCAAGTCTTTTGCAGAATTCCAATTAAGGTGACTCTTTCTCTTCACTGTGGGAATTACACTATATAACTGATTACAAAGTACATCATGGAAACAGCTTTTAGAAGCTGCAAACAACCTATTATGGAGAATGTATCTTATTAACAAAGGTCGTATTAGAAACTCACCCCAGTAAGTAATCTTACCTCATGTACAGTACATCAATAGGCACAGAGGCTAGTAAGCAGTGTTTTTCAATTAAGTGAATCTGTTTGACTTTCTGAACTATAAATAAATAGCAGCAAAAGCTTCTGATTAGGCTGACTTCTACTGCAACCTACTGCCACATTTAAGCATACTTAGAAAGTTAATCCTTAAAGGAGTCAATGGACAGATTTAAAGTAGAAGCAGCAAGGCTCCGGGCCTAATTCTCTTCAAATTTCTGCAGCACAGATAAAAAAAGGGAGGTGCTCCTCAGAATAGCTAAATAAAGATCGTGCACCCTGACCTTCTCACAGGACAGCTGTGTCCACCTGAAACAAAACTCATTTTCAAAGCAGCCAAAAACTTTTGCTCCTCTATATAAATGTTCACTTGACCTTTGTTTATTGTTCTCTGAAATCTCCCCAAGAACGCTCTGCAAATCCATTCACCTGATGTTGATCTGAAGACTAAACGCAAATGGGTTCTTTACCTTAATTAATTATGTTGTATTTCAGGCAAAGAGAAGGTATTGGTAATCTAGCCCTGCTGGAACATAGATTGCAGTATGCTTTGCTATTAGTCTTGGATGATGGATCTTTGTAAATACCATTCCCCCTTAACTGAGAAACAAAGAATTGCACTTATATTTACACCAATCTATCCAAATTATTTTCCCGTGTGTACTGTGAGACCAGTAGCATACAAGTCGAAGATAACTGACTTTAGAGATTTCAGCGTGTGGCCAAAAATGGAGCAGACAGTGAAGCTATGAGGCCCGTATGGGGGGTGGTGAACCCATGACTGTTGCCCCATTTGGCCCGAGGTCAACTGAGCTAACCAGCAAGGATCAAATTCAAATGAATTGAATTCGATTAACATTACTTAAGTGAAAGCTTTGGATAATGAATAATAAATTTTCAGAGAGTCACAAATGGAAAGCCACATAATTCTAAGAAATCTTTATATTGCCTTGAAAGTATTTAAAGCTTTAGGGAAAGTTTACTCATAAAAATGTAAAAGAAAGAACAATTTATAAAAATAATTGGTTTAGGGGTTTACTTCTTAAAGTTGAATGGTCATAGATTGTTATTTGAAAGTGGATATTTGGCAGTTGGGGTTAAGTGACTTGCCCAAGGTTAACATAGCTAGTAAGTGTCAAGTGTTTGGTCTGAGGGCAGATTTGAATTCAGGTCCTCCTGACTTCAGGGCTGGTGCTCTATCCACTGTGCCATCTAGCTGATGCTATAGATTGGTTTTTTAAACATCAAATCTGCTTTATTATACTTAATTCAGAAACATAAACTTTACTATAGTCATTTCAAAAAGTTTGTAAAAAAAAGCAGTACAACCCCACCTAGCATAACAAGCAATATTCTAACTTGTTCTCACCTTTTACTATTTTGCATCAACTAGTGAAGAATATTTTTTGATTTTCATCTTCATCTTTCCTTTTTTTTTCTCCTTCAGTCCTAGTTGAATCCTGACAGCAGAATTTGAGGCCATTGTGGTCCTGTTTGGAGATAAGGCACTAATATTTTGAACAATGTTCAGAAATTGCTTCCATGAGAGTTATGATTTATGGGGAAAGGAAAAAAGGAAAGAGGAACTGAGATAGAGAAGTTGGTAATGAAGAGAGATATCACTAAGTTGAGACCACCTGAGGCTTTATATAGAGTGCTAACATCTAGAGGGGCACTCTTCCTCCGGAGAATGCCATCCCTAGGTTTCCTGGCTATCTGCAAGCTTATAAACACTGACTCAAAGAGCTCCATTGATAAATCCCCCTACCAAAGTTTCAGTGCTATGTAAACCTATTCCTTTGCCCAGTACCACCTCTAGGGTTATGTTGGAATCTCTCTTTCACTGGTTTCTCCCCTACAACCTTTCCTTTCTAGGACACCAGTTTGTGAGGGTCAAATTCTCCTAGTGAAACTTCCCCATAACTGTACTGTCCATTCCATTGCCACCACAGCATTTGTCTTTACTCTCTGCTCTGCCATTATTGTCACTCTCCCCACCATATCTTTTGGACAACCTAGGCCACCTACTACTTCCCCTGCCCCAGGAGAAATAATTCCTAGTTGGATATTTAAGAATGAGGAGTAGAATAAGGAAGGGAGGATAGAAGAAAGAAAGGAAAGAAGGAAGGAAGAAAAAGAGTCCCTTTAAACTAAAAAAATGATAATGATTGTCTTTTCCTATCAGTAAAACAAGAGTCTAGGATATTTGGTATATTGATTAATTGATTGATTAGTCCATTCTTTTATCATGCATGTATTAAGACCTACTATGTATCAGGCATTCTGCTAGGTGCTGTGGTTATAAAAATAGGAAATAGTCAATGCCCTCAAGGAATTTATATTATATTTCATGATAATAACATACACCAATATATAAAAAAAACAGATACAAAGAAAACACAAAGTAGTTTGGGGTGGGAGGCGAAGAAGGCCCTAACAATTGAGGAAATCAGCATAGGCCTAGTATAGGAGGTGGCACTTGAGCTGAGTCTTGAAGACTCAAGAGATTGTCAGAGTCTGTGGAGAAGAGCAAGAGGATCCCAGATACTTGAGCACAGCCTGTAGAAGCCCAGGGATGGGGGATGGGATTGAGTATGGGGCTGGCTGGAATGTAGAATGCATGAAGGAGAGGAATGTGCAGTAGGCATAGAGAGGGCATCTGGGATCCACTTTAGTTGGTTCACATTGTTGTTGTTCAGTCATTTTCAGTCTTATCCAACTTTTGGTGACCCCAGGATCACATAGCTAGTAAGTGACTGAGGCTGGATTTGAACTTAGGAAAACACATCTTTCTGACTGTAGTGCTAGGCTTTATCCACTGTGCCACCAGCTTTGCTAATAAATTGATTGTACTTGAAACTTTATTGCCTCAGTTTATTTTTATTGCAGATTTCTATTGTGACACAAGTCACTTAATCTCTAAGACCCCTAGATAGAGAAATTGCCTGTTTGCTTTGGTAATAAAGAGTTTCCTCACCAGGAGTTCTTTATACCAATACAATCATATGTCTGGACCAAAATAACATGACAATTCATAACTGCAGGGATTCAGATAATGAATACTTACATAATGAGAACACCCTGCAGTAGAGGATAATTATGAGGATAATTGGCTAATATAATTATAATCAAAGTGCTGTAAGTTCAGACAGGGGAAAAATGAGAAAAAGGCTCCTTGCAGTATAGTTGGCATTTGATCTGGGCTATGAAAGATATCACAATGGGAAGGGATTTTCGTTTATGGCAAGAGAAGGTTCAATTCTAGAATATGCTCTCTTAAAAAAAGTTACATATTCTCTTTTCAACCTTGTTTCCATTACTTTCCATCTGAAACAAGTCTACCTGGCTAGAATAAAAGTACATTTTAATTCATCAGTGCCTGAATTAGGGAATTCTAACATATTGAAGGCCAAATTAATGAGGCTGGATAGTATGAATAGAATTATGCATCATCACTATTGAAGGGCTGTTGGAAATGTGCATACAACTGTTTTGTGATAAGATTTTTAAGCCGACCTTGGTTTATTCTAGATGCTATTCCTGGTCTTTAGTGGGTACTTCCAAATGGACACAGCTGCCATTTGTAGCAACTGCCATTAATGGATGCTTCTGGCATCATTTCAGCACCCACAACCACAGGAAATACTTACCAAAGTTAAGACTCAATTTAAAAAAAAAAAGTAAGTTGCAGAGATGAGAAAAGAGTGATTATTTGAATATTTAAATATTTCCCACTGTATGTCCCATTGGGTATAGACATAGATGGTTTGTCTTTGTCTTTATAATGCAGACTTTTAATATTGGAGGCAGTAGCCACCATCTAGACACCAGTAGCATTCCTACTTTTATTGTTCAATTCTAGACATTTATCAAATCTTACCTCATCCAGGACAGGAGCAACAGTGACCAATTCCTGATATCTCATGGATTCAAGGGGAAAATAGCCTTGGTGACCCAGAAATTAAGAGGCAGAACCTTTCACAATCATCTAATGGGCAAATTATCACAAAATGTATAGCTTCCATGGATTGACCTCTAGGGCCATAGACAGGCTGGTCACCTTTTGTCCCTAGGGCATTGGAAAGAGTTGACATGCTTTGCTTGGGGCAGAGTTATTGAGTGCTGGTTGTTGATGTATTTTCTTGGTATTGCAACATTTGCTATTTTCAGTAAAGTTTTTTTTGTTCTAATTTGTAATTTGAGGTCATATGACAAATACTGACTGATCAAGAGGGTGGGGTTCTATAATAATATTGTGGGTAATTTTGAATCCAAAACTATGAAAATTCTCAGGATAACTGAAGGTAGCCATTATAGTATGTAAACAAGGAGCATGTGTGTTCTGAAAGTGGAAGAACAGGTTTCAAATGTGAGTGACTTTTCTCAAGGTAAAAGCAGGTATGCAAGATACTTTTTTGTATTAAGTATCTTACTCTATTCTATTTAAAATGTCATTTGTAATTTGGGTAGTTTTAGACTCTGGTCACAATGGTTTTTCCTCGAGCTATTTGCATTTTATGAAGTTGAGTTAGTGGGGAGAGCAGGCAGCCATGGTATACTCAATGTCAGAGGGAATGTTTCTGGGAACCACTTACAAAGGCAAGTGTTTACTGAAGAATACACATTAATTAATCCAAGGACAAGAAAACCTCCTTTCTTCTGTCCTATTTTTCTAAAGATAGTAATGAATGACCAAAAGGAGAATTGAAACAGCATGTCAGAAAATACACGCACACACACACACACACACACACACACCAACATACACACAAACACATAAATACACACAGAGTATTTACTCCTCAAGAGGAATAGTTTGAATGTGTATTGTTACAATATTCCAACTAGGCATTGCCTAGCTAATTCAATCTTTGAAAATGGGCTAACAAGTGGGGAAGCTTTGGACCTGTTTTATACACTTTTATTACGATGGAGGATTTTGAAAAATTAAATCTGATGTTTTATACTCAGAGCATAATGTGAAAGCAAAAAAAGGAAATCACAGCCCAGCGATAGTGCTTATATAACCCGCCAGAGTTGTCTTAATTTATTACTTTACATGGAATTCTTTTTATCTAAATTCACTTGGATGCTTTTATGGGATTTTTTTTCCTCCTGATTGCTGACACGTTTTTCATGAGTGCATTTAGTGTTGTTCAGTTGTGTTTTGCTTAAGTCTTATCTAGTCTCACTGAGTCTGTGGAGATATCATCAGGGTAATGATCAAACTGTAAGACAGCATATAAAAACATGACAAACTAATTATTTGGCATGATATTAATGAAGGTCAAGTGTCTGAAAACACAGAAGGAATATTTAGGAAGAGCTGAGACAACCTTACGGGTTTGTGGGTAGGATATATAATTTATTTGTTAAGCAAAATTAGGGTCTTTTGAATTTAAGTGAAAAGTTTAAGATGCATCAAGGAACATGGGTTCCCTGTTTGAATATTCTACAGTAGGAAGTCCCAGATCTGTCACTGATCAGCTACATAGCTCAAGGCAAATCATTTAACTTTCTCTGTCTCAGTTTCTTCCTTTGTAAAATGACATGGTTGTACTAGATGATCTCAAAGGTCCCTTCTGGCTCTCACAGTTATCTATGTTCTTATATATCTATGAGTCTTGAAAATTGATATTAAGAATGATGGTAGGGGATGGATAGACATAGCATGAAGGAAAGCAAAGCCCAGTTCAGATTCACCTATTTGAAGACTGGGTTATCTGGAGCTCTTTTGGCTAATTTTCCAAAATTGTCTTAGCTACAGATTAACTGAGGCAGAGAACTGAAGACAGTTCAGGGATGACTAAAGAATAATTGAAGAATAATCTTCCTTTAACCTATGGGGAACACAATCATGCTCAGAGAAAATATTTAGAGACTTCCCTCAAGGATAAAAGATACTAAATCAAATGGACCAGTTCAAATTTGCAAACTATCACACTTAAGACATTTAGCCTATAGGTGATTTTTTTTCAAGTGGGATTATTTGATTTGGTCAGTTTGCAAGTGCCATGAGGTTAAGAAGCTCATCTACTTTCAGGACTACCAGAGAATGCTTAACATAATGCTCTGCAAATAGTACTGTAGGTGATCAAGAAATATTGCTGACCAGGGACTGGTAGATCATCAAAAGCAGTTTAGGAAAAATGTATTTTCATCCATTTTTGTGCACTTTTATTATACCAGCAAATAATAGCTGCCTACCAGAAAGCTTGTCTGAAGCTGTACATCTGTCAGTACATCGTGTCTTTTGTGTTTGAGGTAAAAACTCAATGTGAGATAAGAAGAGATGCAAGCCTCAGCAAATTCAGAGACCTATTCTTTAACCTTTAGGCAAATTATAGAATGTTTGTCTCCCCACCCCCAATTCCTACCAGTAGTGAGCAGGCACAAAGAAGTAATAAGTTCAAGCTAAGTGATATGGCTATAGGATCATAGGTTTAGAGCTTGAAAGAAACTTAAAGGTCATCTTGTCTAGCCCCTTCAATTTACAGATGAGGAAACCCATGCCTGGTGAGGTTGAAGGTGATATAGGTTGTAACTTGATGGAATAGAGATTTAATACCAGACCTTCTGGTTCCAAAGATGTGGCTCTTTCTATGACACCACATCATAGTGCATTGTATTTTGAAGATTTAGGTTTGGTTCATAATTTACCCAGTGCATAGGTAACCAATATGGATCACAAAATAGCCTTTCAAAATAAAATCTTTAAGAGCTTAAGCAACATAAACAATAACAACCAAAATTTAAAAAAATGAAATGTTAAAGACTTTAATTTTTTTTCCTTTTCATAATTTTTAAAATAATAGATTTTTGGTAAATATACTATCAGGGGAAAGTGCTGGAAATAATTAAGAAATAAGTTCAGATTTCAGAAAAGCAGGATAAGGATAAGGAGAGCCTAAGTCCTCAGAGAACCATCCAGCCAAGGGAGATAGGAGGCTGAGATTAGGTTATATTTTTGTGGTTATATTATAAAAATGTATACTTGTCCTCTGGGATAAAGAAAACACCATAACTTTAAAGAATGTTCTCTTTGAATTCTTCATTTTTTAAAAAGCCACTAGGCCTGGAAGTACTTAAAATGTCCTATGAATTTAAAACATGCAACAAACTGTAAATGATGGTAGATAGTTTTTAATTGTTGTTATTGCAGTTTTGTGAAAGTGTGAGCCAAATGTGTAATATGCTTTTTTTTTCCTATGTTGCTTCACAGATTTTATCAAATAGACCATTCTGAAAATAGGCAGGGCTGAGGGTTAAAGGAATAGAACAGTCTATGATAAAAATATGCTTGGCTTGATTTGATATTTAAATAATATTCAGATGGTTAAAAGTTTGTAAGTAGGGTCTAATTCAATCACCAAGGTGAATTTTCTATTTTATCATGGCTTGTATAATCTAAAAAAACCTGAAATTATTTGAATAGACTCACATAGAATGCCATAATTTCCATTTAGATCCATGTCCAAGACTGCCCTTATGCATTGGCATAGTAAGGTATCTACCCACCCAGTGTGATCTAAAGGTTGCTGAAAGTTTCATGTTGATCACCCAGTTAGCCAGTCAGTCAACAAGCATTTATTAAGGACTTGCTATGATCCACAAATTTTCCCTCAAATATCTCACCAAACAGTATGCCATGGTGTCTGAATATTATGTCATTTTCTGAAAATTCCCTATTAGGTTAAGTCATCTTTTCCTCTGGTAGAGTTCATTATAAAGAAGTAGAAGAGAGCTGATTCATTATCTAATACTACCACAGATTTGGGGAAAGCAGATGTCAAAGAAAGGTTGGACAGGAGCCCATAATCTAACTTCTTGAAAGTTATAAAAAAGGAGCTATTGATATGAATAGATAGTCAATCAGTCGATGAAGTTTTATCAAGTGAAAATTATATGCCAGGCACTATACTAAATGCTAGGGATACAAAAAAGGCAAAAAGTTCACAATCCCAATGGAGAGACAGCATGCAAACAACTATGTACAAACTAATTGCAAATAATCAATAGAGAGAAGGCACTAGCATTAAGAGGGATCAAGAAAGACTTCCTATAGAAGGTGGGATTTTAGCTGGGAATTAAAGGAAACCAGGAGGTGGAGATGAGAAGGGCAAGAATTCCAGACTCAGTGACTAATTAAATGCTTGAAGTGGGGAGATGGAGCCTTGTATAAGGAACAGTAAGGAGGCCAGTGTCACTGAATCACCAAGTTCATGGGGGTGAGTAAGGTGTAAGAAGATTGGAAAGGCAGGCCCAGGAAGATTATGTAGGGCTTCGACCATCAAACATAGGATTTTATAGTTGATCCTGGGGGTGACAGGGAACCACTGGATTTTATTAAATGTGAGAGGTGGTTTGCTGGACATAGTCAGACCTGTACTTTGGGAAGACAATTTTGATGGCTGAATGATGGATGAGAAAAACTTGAAGAAAGAAAACTGACCTACTGAAATATTCCAGGAAAGAGCTGATGAGGGTTTGCACCAGGGTGGTGGTAGTATCAAAAGAGAGAAGGGAGTACATATGAGAGATGCTATGAAAGCAAAATGGACAGGATTCTGCCGCAGATTGTAAATGGGAGATGAGAAAAAGTGAGTAGCTAAGGATGAGAACTTTGTTGTGATCCTTAGTGATCGGGAGGATGGTGCTACCCTGCACAGGTTTGTTCAGAAGAGTGGAGGGTTTTGAGGAAAAGGTAATGAGTTTCATTTTAGACACATTGACTTTAGGATATCCATTTTGAGATATCTAGTAAGCGGTTGGACATGCAAAACCAGAAGTCAACAGAGAGGTTAGGGCTGGATAACTAGATTTGATTATCATCGCATACAGATCATAATTGAGTGAATGAAAGCTGATGAAATTACCAAGCGAAATAATATAGAGGGATTACAGAAAAAGGCCCAGGACAGAGTCCTGTGGGATACTCACTGTTAACAAATGTGACCTGGGAGCAGCAAAGGAGACTGAGAAAGAGCCATTTTAGAAAGAAGAATATGAAGGAGAAGTGTGTAATTGATAGTGTTGAAGGTTATAGAGAGGTCAAGAAGGATGAGGATTGAGAAAAGATGATTAGATTTAACAAATAAATGATCACTGGTAACTTTGGAGAGAGCAAATAGTATGGAATGATAATGCTGGAAGCAAAACTACCGAGTTAAGAAGAGAATGAGAGGACAGGAAGTTGAGGCACCTATTTTAGATGTTGTCAAGGACTTTAGCCACAAAAGACAGGAGACATATGGGACAATAGTTAGTGGGATGAATGGATCAAGTAAGGGTACTTTTAGGATGGGTGAGATGGTCATATCTGTAGGCAGTAGATAAGCAGCTAGTGGACAAAGAAGAGAAATGAGGGAATAGAATTGATATAACACTCAATCTGCTGAAGAAGATGTGATGGAATAGGATCTATTTTTATGTACAGATGTTTCTCTTTGCAAGGAGAAGAGTCACCTCTTTATGAGAAACAAGAGTGAAGGCAGAAATAGTAGTAAAGCCATGTAAGAGATGTGAGAGGAGAAACAGTGGAAAAGAGGGAGTGCTTGGGGCGGAGCCAAGATGGTGGAGTAAAAGCAGTGACATTCTTGAGCTCTCCCAATACCTGTAAAAAATGGCTCTAAACAAATTCTAAAGCAGCAGAACCCACAAAAAGATAGAGCAAAACAAATTTCCAGCCAGAGACAGCCTGGATGGTTGATTAGAATGGTATATCAAGCAGGGTTGGGAGAGGAGCACAGTTTGGTGTGGGCGTGTAGGCCTCAGAAGACTGAATCACAGGCAGCTGTGGTGGTTTCCAGACTTTTCAACCCACAAACAACCAAGACAACTAAGAAGGTCAGTGGGAAAAGTCTGCATTTGCAGTGAGAGAGAAGCACTGGCAGTCCCAGCCCCAGTCCCTGAGGACAGCCCTGGTGGGGTGTTTGCCTCCTCAGCTTCCAGGCCAACAGACTGAGGGGGAATTGAGTTGGTGATCAGATGCAGATTGCAGGGATCTCTTTGCTGGTATTGAGGCAGGATTCTCTTGCTTTGCCTGTGCTTGGATCTGGGCCACAGTTCTGGGTGGCAGTCCTAGGGTGAGGAGGAGTGCTAGCGTGGTAGAACTTGTAGTGGCTGTGGAGAGAGAATCCTTCTCACAGTTCCGAGAGACAAAAGAGTGCTTGTGGTCACTCATAGACCAGAGCACAGGCCAGCAAGGAGTAAACACCTCGCCCCTTATCATACCAGTTTGGAAGAACTGAAAATTTACAGGTCCCTAGAAGTATCTCTGAAAACAGCTGCACAAAACCACCAAAGCTTGGGACAGTACATTCTCCACATTGGAAGCAGACCCCTACCTTAACAAAGAGTTTATAACTCAAGTAATTGACTGGAATCATGAGCAAACTGCACAGAAATGTCAGAGCATAGAATCTTACTTTGGTGAAAAAGAAGATCAAAACATACAACCAGAAGAAGACAACAAAGTCAAATCTCCTACATCCAAAGTTTCCAAGAAAAAATATTAATCAGTACTAGGCCATGGAAGAACTCAAAAAGGATTTTGAGAAGCAAATAAGAGAACTGGAGGAAAAACTGGGAAGAGAAATGAGAGTGATACAAGAAAATCATGAAAAACAAGTCAACAGCTTGCTAAAGGAGACCCAAAAAATTACTGAAGAAAATAACACCTTAAAAAATAGCCTAACCCAAATGGCAAAAGAGGCCCAAGAAACCAATGAGGAGAAGAATGCCTTAAAAAGCAAAATTGGCCAAATGGAAAAGGAATTCCAAAAGTTTACTGAAGAAAATACTTCCTTAAAAATTAGAATGGAGCAATTGGAAGCTAGTGACTTTATGAGAAATCAAGACATTGTAAAACAAATTCAAAAGAATGAAAAAATAGAAAACAATGTGAAATATCTCATTGGAAAAACAACTGATCTGGAAAATAGATCCAGGAGAGAGAATTTAAAAATTATTGGACCATCTGAAAGCCATGATCAAAAAAAGGGCCTAGACATCATCTTTCAAGGAAGTATCAAGGAAAATTGCCCTGATATTTTAGAACCAGAGGGCAAAATAGAAATGGAAAGAATCCACCTATCACATCATGAATAAGATTCCCAAAGGAAAACTGCTAGGAATATTGTAGCCAAATTCCAGAGTTCCCAGATCAAGGAGAAAATATTGCAAGCAGCCAGAAAGAAACAATTCAAGTATTGTGGAAACACAATCAGGATAACACAAGATTTAGCATTAAGGGACCACAGGACTTGGAATAGAATATTCTAGAGGGCAAAGGAGATAGGATTACAACCAAGAAATACCTACCCGGCAATACTGAACATAATCCTTCAGGGGGAAAAATTAACATCCAGTGAAATAGAGGACTTTCAAGCATTCTTGATGAAAAGACCAGAACTGAATAGAAAATTTGACTTTCAGATACAAGACTCAAGAGGAACATGAAGAGGTAAACAAGAAAGAGAAATCTTAAGGGACTTATTAAGGTTGAACTGTTTGCATTCTGCTTGGAAAGATGATATTTGTAACTCATGAGTCCTTTGTCATTATTAGAGTAGTTGGAGGGAAACATTATATGTATGTATGTACACATATATATGTATGTATATATATACATGCATACAGATAGATAGATAGATAGATAGATAGACAGATAGATAAAGGGCACTGGGTGAGTTGAAGATGAAGGGGTGAAATCTATAGAATAAAATTAAGGGGTGAGAGGATTATACTGGGAGAAGAAGAAAGGGAGAGGCAGAATGGGATAAATTATCTCACATAAAATAGACAAGAAAAGGCTTTTACAGTGGAGGGGAAGTGGGGGAAGGTGAGAGGGAATGAGTGAATCTCATTCTCATCAGATTTGGCTTAAGGAGAGAATAACATACACACTCAATTGGGTATGGAAATCTATCTTACCCTACAGGAAAATAGGAGGGGAAGGGGACAAGAGAGCAGGAGGATGATACATAGGAGGGGAGAATAGGAGAGGGGGTAATCAGAAGCAAACACTTCTAAGGAGGGACAGGGTCAAAAGAAAGAATAGAACAAATGGGGGTTGGGATATGATTAAGGGAAATATAGTTAGTTTTTCACAACCTGACTACTATGAAAGTGTTTTGCATGATGACACATTTGTAACCTGTATCGAGTTGCCTGCCTTCTCAATGAGGGTGGGTGGGGAGGGAGGAAGGGAGAAAATTTAGAACCCAAAGTTTTAAAAATTAAAAATTTTTTTTTTCACATGCAACTTGGAAATAAGATATACAGGAAATGGGGTATAGAAATCTATCCTGCCCTACAGGAAAATAGAAGGGGAAGGGGATAAGAGTAGGGGGGAGAGATAGAAGAGAGGGCAGATTAGGAGAAGAGGTATTCAGAATGCATGCTATCTTGGGGTGGGGGGAGGGATGAGATGGGGAGAAAATTTGGAACTCAAAATCTTGTGGAAGTGAATGTTGAAGACTAAAAATAAATTAATTAAAAAAAAATAAAAGAAATAAAAGAAAAATAAGAAAAATAAAAAAAAATAAAAGAAAGAGAGAGTGCTCTGTGAAGGTTTTCATTTTTCCAGTGAAATACAAGGCAAGATTCTCAGCTGAGAGAGTGGAAGGATCATTGGAATGTTGGAGAAGGGATGATATATTTTGGAAAAGTCACAGCTGAGTGGGATAGTGAGTCATTTATGGAGCTGTAAAAGGATTGTCTTGTAGCAGCGAAGGCCCAGTTGAGGTTATACAACTGGGTTATAAACTTGTAGTGAACACAGTCAGTAATTTTGTAATTTTCTCCAGATCTGTTTGGCAGCATATGAGTAGGAGCAAAGGGTGCAAAATGGTGTGATCCAGAGCTGAGGCTTGGCAGGACAAAATTGCCAATAGGAAAAGGGAGAATGGGATTCAAGAGAACAGGACAGGGTAGAGTTGGATGGGTTGACCAAAGGTCAACATAAGGAAGGAAGGAGAGTATAATGAATGTAGAGACAGGGGC
The DNA here is from genome assembly GCF_900497805.2 of Vombatus ursinus. Lineage (NCBI taxonomy): Eukaryota > Metazoa > Chordata > Mammalia > Diprotodontia > Vombatidae > Vombatus > Vombatus ursinus. Next base: position 63,159,354 of record NW_020954596.1, read on the forward strand.
CTGAGAAAGAATTTAGAGGCTGAGGGACTGGAGGTCAAGGCAAGTATAAAAAACAGGTTTTGAAGTTGCAAAGGAGAGGGAGAGGTATAATGACAACAGAGTGGGATCAGATAAGGGAATATCAGAATTCAGTAACATAAAGAAGGGAATTTGTGGGGGGGGCAACAAAATCAATGGTATAATAGTCTGTAAGCAAGGTCAGGTAGGGGAGTAGTTCATGGGGAATGAGTAAGTTGAGGATCTGGAAAGTTGGGAGCTTGAAGGAGTATCAAATATGTATGTTGACATCTCCGAGTAAAAGGATAGGAGCTGGAGAAGAGGGAAAGAATGTGAACCATGAACTGAACTCATTGACAAAAAGGAGGGTATTGTGAAGGTCAATAGATGACAGCTATTAGAATTTTGATTGTGTGGTAGCGATGGATTGAGTGAACCTCAAAAAAGAGAATAGAGATTCTTGGGTGATGACAGTAGAAGGTGAACTTGAAAGTGTAAATGGAGAATGAAGAATATTCTAAGTGCCCCATATCAACCAGTGAATTGAGGGTGAAGAGTGAAAGTGCAACCAGTGCTGGAATGGGTGGCCAGGGAAGCTGTGGCATCAGGAGGGAGTCAATTCTCAGTGAGAATCAGAAGTACCTGCCCTAGGGTAGGGCTTCTTAAACTTTTTCCACTCATGACACCTTCAGCACTTCTTAAACTGTAGGTTGTGACCCCATATAGGTTGTGATTCCTCAGCTGACTTCTCCTATTCTGCCAGGAAAAATATCCATTTTGAGTATGTCTCCAGGTCAGTCATCCTCATCCCCTCACTCCTGTCTTGACATTGCTACTGACTTTCCTGACTTCTCCTCCGTGTCCCCCAGACCCTACTTCTACTTTTCAGTTACATTGTTATGTTTTTCCACATTAGAATCTAAGTAAGGTCCTTGAATTCAAGGACTCTATTTTTGCTTGTATTTGTTTCATGCTTAATGCTTGGCATATAATAAACCTCTAATAAATGCTTGTTGACTTGACTTTGTGTCTTAATATTGCTTATGACTATTCTGGTCATAACCCATGTTCTCTTCTGAGCAAGACGTCCCACAAATCTGCTTAGATTGGAGCAATGAGAATAATTTAGGTATAAAACAACCCTATGGTAGTTAGTGAACTACAGTACTGAACACTGTGTGGCAGGTATGATTGCTGAGCCGCTGTCAGGAATGGGAGAGGATGGAGAATGAGAGGTGCCGTAGGACTAAAAGAGTGAGGGGAACTTCCATTCCTTGGAAAGTCATATGTCATTTCTAAAGGGATGCTTTCTGATCCTTGTCTTTATTGGAGGTGTAGAAAGGATGCGTAAGCAGATGGCCTCTGAGGTCTTTTCCAGCTCTTATGAGTCTATGAGTAAGACACTAAAAATTATCTGAGTAATTTAGTAGACTCTCTTAACAAATAAGCACTGATTAGGTTATGAATTTACTTGGTTTAAAAAACAATGCCCATGGAAAAGGGAAGAGTTAACATTCTGTCTATGCATGAAAAGGGGCATGAGAAGGATAAAAACACAACTCAACTCAAACTTATTTGAAGAAATAGGAGAGAAAGGTCTAGAACATGTGGGCTGCTGCTTTCTTGAGAATTCAGGCTTGAGTAAAATGTTGTACTGGGGGATTGTGTGAAACCAGGATCATAGTGTATTTTCTTAGTGAGGGAAAAATAGGGTGCCCATATAAAGAGAGGACATATGAAGTGGGGGCAGAAGAATTCCAAAGACAAATTTGCAAAATATTCTAGTGCTCCTCTCCCAGTTATAGTAGAGACTTAAATTTTGAAGAAGCTAAACACGATAAATATTAAATTTTAAACAACTAAAATCAGCCATGGAGTGAGATTTTATATCTCACGTGTCTTCTCAGCTATTTCATCAAACTGATTTGTTTTAAGCAAATTAAGAGTTAATGCTGATAGATAGTAACACTTAAAAAAAGAAATGTTGCTCAAAAGTTTCATAGCCCATGACATGCCTGGGGTGCTGATAGGAAAAGAAGAGTGACAAAAGGCAGTAAGAGTTTTGAAGAAGTTTCTGGTGGCAGAAACTTTTGGACCTTAAAGCAATATAGGTGTTTAGTGAGTAATAGAAAACACAGTAATAATGACTGAGAAATTGGTAGCCAGATAAGGGATCATTTCAGCCTTATGAAGCATGTTAGTGCAGCAATTGCAATTAGGAAAGTTTTCTCACTGGAAGTCATTAGGAAGATGGTACTCCACTAGTACTGCCAAGTTTTATTTGCATACATTGAGCATTGGGACCACAGCTAAAGAAAAAAGTTTGCTTTTATCAATGTACTCTGTGTACATGCATGAGTGCATGGGTCTGTGTTTATAGATGTGTGCTATTTCTCTGAATGGGAATAATTGAAAGTAACGAAGATTTTAAGTTCCCATTATTTGCCACCGGACACCAGGCAAATTGGCCTACCATTAGCAGGGTTCACATCAGCTTCTATTTCATTATTCTCATCTGGGGTGTTTATTATTAGCCATATTAATAGGTGTTGTCTCTGTTCAGTGTCAGGTGCTCTCTTTAGTTACAGGCCAAGTCAATCTACAAAATCCAGAAAAATGAGAAGCTCTACAATTGGTCAGATGGTTTTTAGAGACAACCGACATGAAAAAAAAAGCGGTAACAACAACAAAAAAACACACACCTAGAGACAAAAGAAGCTATCAGTATTTTTTGTTTACTTAAACTGATCCTCTTTTTACAACATAGGAATAAATAATACTAAAAAAATCCAGGTGATTATTATTTCTTATGGACAGCTAGGCTTGGAGTCTTGAAGACTCATTTTCTGAGCTCAAATTTGGCCTCAAACACTTACTAGCTGCGTGATGCTAGGCAGGTCACTTAACCCTGTTTGCCTTATTTTTCTCATCTATAAAACGAGCTAGAGAAGGAAATGGCAACCCTTTCCAGTATCTTTGCCAAGAAAACCTCAAATGGGGTCACAAAGAGTTGGACACAAATGAAAATGATTAAACAACAACAACATTCTTTCTAATTTTAATGATAATTTGTATGTAATACCCAAGATGTTAATTGGTGCTATTATACACTGGTGGTTGAAACAGTAATGTCAGTCACGATCTCTGTCAGCAGATCACTTGAGTCAAATCCAGGTGATAATTTATGTAGGGATTTCTAATAAACACTTATACATATAATACATATATGTGAATAACTTTAAATGCGAAACAAGAGAGCTGTGTGTATATGTATACATGCATGCACACATATTCATATATGTGTATTATGCTGTATGGTGGGTAGATAGAAAACAGATACAAGCAGGATAGTAAATAAAGGATACTGCTGTATTGTAGTATTCTTATATAGTTCATCTTTACGTAGTACAACTATATCTTGATTAATGCAAATAATGAATTTCATGAAGTGGTTATATTATTCAAATTCACCCTGCATATTTTCATACACACACACACACACATAGACACACAGACACAGACACACATACACACACACATATATACATATATAATATACCAATTATAACTTTGAATAGTGCAAATTCAAATGCATATGGCCATTTCATGAGATTATTCACATTATTCACAGTAACTGGAATCTAGTCACACTTTAAGGTTTACAAAGTGCTTTTCTTCCAGGTAGAAGTACAAGTATTAGCATCTTCTTTTAAAATATAGGTAATAATGTGACTCAGAGAAGTTTGAGTAGCGTACCTACTTTCTTGAAGCAAGAAAGTGTCAGAGGTTAGGTTGTGAACCCAGTTCTCCTAAGTCTGAATTCAGTTACTCTTTTCTCTACAGCAGAGGACTTCTCATGCTTTAACAGTAAAGAACGGTGGTGGGACAATAGATAGGTGCCTAATGATGTTTTACCTATTTTTTTAATAAGGCAGATGGCAGTGTCATATAGTAAAAATGCATTCAAAATATTCATTGCTTGAAAAGTGTTGCAAAATGACATCTTACTATAAGATGCTGACTTCATATTCTAATACAACAGGTAAGTTATCTTTCAATAACTTTACTCATACCTCCCGATCCCACTAATGTCTCCTGCCCCTGAATTGTCTCTAGCCTCTCCTCAGGCTTAACACCCACTAGGGAAAACAGAGATTGACATTGGTATTGTGCCATCTTCAAGGTGGAATAAAAGCTCCCTTATTTGGCATTTAAAGTTCTTTACAATCTAGAAGCATGCTCTTTTTCAGAGTGATTAAATATTATTCCTTCCTATACACTCTACGGTCTGATTAAATGACCTTCTTGCTGTTACCCAAAATCCACCATGTTTTATCTTTATGTCTTTGTTCTTGTCTGCCATGCCTAGAATGTTCTTCATATCTCGGAATCAATCTTTGATTTTCTTCAAGACTTAGCTCAAGTGATATCCTCTAAATGGGTCCTTTTCTGGTATCACTTCCAGCTGCTAGCTTTTCCTCTCAATAATGCCAATTTTACCACATATCTATTTTATTTACATATATATGCATACATTGTCTATACCGATAACATATGAATTCTTGGAACTTTTGTTTCTCTAAGTGAATTTTGCTTTTGTATGTTCTATGAAGTATCTCCTTTGTAATTTGATGGAAAGAATGCCAAGTCAGTAAATTAATTTAGATAGCATTTATATTAATTTGGATTAAATTATTATAGCCCAGTTATATGCACTGAATACCACTCTGATTCTTTTTTACTTATTTTTTTGCTGAGTATCTCATCGATAGTAAGTTACTACATAACTTAAAATTACATAACTCTAGGGTATGTCTTGATAAATTAAAGTCTTTATAGACTGTAAATCATTTTCTTCTAGCTTTTAAGTTCTGTATTTGCATGGAATTTTTTGTGAGTTTTTTTTTTATATTTTTACTTTACTGAAGCCATTAAGCATGTCAATTAATTTCTTTCTGATTCTCTTGTGTTTTCTTAATAATCCCTAAAGTCATCTGCAAGTAAAGATAAATTTTTCTTCTTTGCCAGTGTTTGTGTCTTGAATTTTGTTTTCTTGCCTTACCAATTGTGAAATTTAGATTACTGATTATTGATTGATTAATAGCTAAGAGTTTTAGCTAATAAGTGTAACTAATATCTATGGGTTATATTTGAATCAAATACTGCAGACTTTAATAGCAGAGTGTGTAGGATCTTATGTGCCCCAAATGTCTTATATTTGAGATATGGAAGATGAGCGGTGGATGAGTCAACCTGGTCAGACATTTTGCCCAGCATTGGGTCTCTCTGGTGCTAAGTGGTATCTGTCATGGGCCTTTCCAGAGTGCATCACTCAACTCTGTGTTTTCCCTATTGCTTTGAACTCTAGAGACCCCTTTTGCCAGTCAGTGTTCTATGCAGTCCACCCTTCACCTTTCTTATAGACCAATCACAGTCATAATTTAGTTTGTATCACTGGACTTTATGTAAACTCCAAACTGTGTAAGAAGCTGCTCTGATTGTAAGATGTGTCTTTGGTCACCAAGGTCACTGACCTTTAATTTTGGCAACTGCTAGCCTTGCTAATAAATTGAATATGCTTGGAAATTTTTGCCTTAGTTTCTCTTATTCATAGTTTTCTTGCAACACTTGTAATTACAATTTTGTGTGAATACTTGGAATAAAGCAAGATAATAAAATTCATTGGCATAAATTAACTTTCTAACATTTTACATCTTAAAAATCATTATAATATGTGATGCCATATACTACTTTTGCTTTATTAATTTGTTTTAATATTTGATATTAAGTTCACAAGATTTTGATACATATTTAATTCATCTTGAAACAATATATTTATTACATTGGATGTAAAAACTAACTTTGATGATAACATTCTATAGACTTTTAACAGTATTTAAATTAAATAAGTTTCTAGGCCATTGAAGGCATGTTTACTTCCTTCTTGGATAAGTTGCTTTACCCTTCATGATATGCCCCATGGTACAAGGTTATAATTGTGATTTTTCACTTCTATTTGAGAATTTCTACTAACTTCAGAACATTTTTGCTTCTCAGAACACCAATATCAGAGTTCATCATTTCCTTAAAAAGGATGTGACTTTCAGATCCACTGAAAGTTAAAACAAAGAAACAAACAAATCCCCAAAACATTTTTTGGGAGTGAATATTTTAAAGTGTGAGGAGGATGTCCGTATTTTGCATGCTCATCTTGGCTTCTTCCAAAAATGGATTTTGTATAGCTTTGATTCAAAAAATTGAAATTCATCAGTAAAAATTACTTTTTTCCAATCTTCAGTATTTCAGTCTTTCTATTATCTTGCCTAAAACAAGTATTTTTTCTCCATAACAACTATTAGCAATTGTTTTTATTTATTTGTCTATTTATGTGTCTGTCGGTCTGTCTGTCTACCATTTCATTGTTTTTCTAACTTCCCTGTAGAGGAATCAGCAACAAAAACTTCAGTTGCCAGATCCCTCTCAAGGTCTTTGTTTTTTTTTTCTTTCTTTTTCTGAAGATTAATTAGGCTGTCTTGAGGCAATAATTTGTCAGTTTGGGGCACTGTTTTTCCTTTTTGACCACATTACTGTGTACTTTGGTACGACTGATTTTTGTTTCATAGCAGTGTCGATTTATCTTTGAAATGCTTGGCTTCCCCATGTCATCAGCTCCTGCAATAAATCTAATAGTCATTGAAGTCTATTCCTTAATATCTATAACCTTTATACATTTCCTTGTAATAATATCCATACTTAAAAATAGAATTAAAAACATAGTAAAATGTTGTGCTATTCATGCTGATCTTCTCCTTCATGTGTTCCTGCTTAAAAATAATAGCTTGACTCTCTGTCTCTGTCTCTTTCTCTGTCTCTGTCTCTCTTCTTCTCTCTGTCTCTTTGTCTTTCTCTCTCTTTCTCTCTCTATCTCAGAGGTAGCCATTAGGATCAGTTGCTTGTGAAACCCTAGAAAGTAAATAGTTCCGTCACTCTTTTTCATTCTCATATGCCCTAACACTATTTTTTTTAAAGTGCTAATTGACTGGAGGAATTAAGTGATTGGAAACAAGTATATTCCCACCCAACCCAAATTGGCCAAAGTGCCTGTATATTTCATCCTGGTGTTTTCTCTTGCCTCCCATTTTCCCTTTTAATGTGTGACAATGGATGGAGAGGTTCTTGAAAGCATCAGCAGTGCTTTCTTAGTCAGCGTTAGCACCTAATGCACTCAGCTTTGAAAATGCTAGCATAAGCCTAGTGATAATGTAGCATCCTTCTTCATGAAATATTTTTCCTCTTTCAATTTAAGTGGCTTATTGTAGAATCCTCCACTCAAACAATGGTCAGAAACCCAAGTCAAAAGGGAGGAGATTCTCCTTAATATTTTTTTTTTTTGTAATCTTCAATCTCCACATGAACACAGGACACTTTTTGTGACAAAAGTTAGGGTACATTTTTTCTTTCTTTTTTTTAAAAGTGAATGAATCAAAAACAGCAGAGCCTGTGTCTTTCCCAAAGAATGCTCTCTGTATGTGGATATTACTTGGTTTCCCTTTCTGATAATATATTCAGTTATACCTGCTTAATAGGACATAGGCACAATGTGATCACATTTAATTTGCTTCTTAAATGCATCTAGATTTTGCTGTTGCAAATATAAGCAATATCTGTCTTAAGAAACTATGAGCACTGATGCCTTATTTCATCATGTGGGTTCACTGAATTCATTGGTCTATTATGCTAAGCATCAACAGACAAGTTGAAGGAATCAGCAACTGTGTTTCCCTTCAAAAACAATCAGCCTGATGAGTTGAGATTTCCCAAATGTCCCTGCATAGAAATTATGCCAAATGACAAAGTTGTCAAGTTCAGAATGTGTCAAAATCCATTTGCGATGTAAAAAGTTGCCAATATCTCATCATTGAGTGATGACTCCACACTCTTGAGGAAGTTTAAAACTTCCATTAATGATAATGGATATGCTTCCTGGGTACAGGCCAGGTGTCAGCACCTTGCAAGGGAATTTAAGTCCTGGAAAAATGGTATAAATCCCTGAGCATTTTAGAGGCAACCATTCTACATTTTTCATTTAAAATAGTTGTTGGCTAGAAAAGCAGTATGGTATAGTGGCTAGAGGACCATCTTTAGAGTCAGGAAAACCTGAGTTCAACTCTGGCTTCTTATTTATATAACCTGCTCATGTAACCAGGGGCAAGCCACTCAATGCTCCAGGCAATGCTCTTAGACTTTAACTCACAGATGCATTGACTTTAAATTAAATATCTTCATCACTGGAGGGAGTTTTTAATTTTTAGAGTTTCCCACAGAGGTAAAATTTTGCTACTGGACCCAAACAAACAAACAAAAGCCACAAAGTGATTCTGTCTAGGTAGAACCAGATTCTCCTCTAATTGATTGTATGAGTTTGGAAACTTTATTTGTCATAGTGGAGGATATATGAAGAATAAGTAGTTGTAAAATAGATAGGGTTTGGAAAGTTCTTTTTCAATTAACTACTCTTTCTACTTCAACCCAGCCTGACCATGATAGAGGATACCCCATTTGCATGCTTAGACATTGAACCCTGTGAAAAAACTTTCACTTCTGGGCAAGATTCCTATAGTTGCTTCTACCTCATCATAACGACTGCTTCATCACCCTCTCAACTTCTATGATCTCATCCCAGTTTATTGACCCTACTTACAACTCCTCCTACTCATAGCATTTATTTCTATCTTAGCTTCCTCTCTGCCCTACCCAGATTGCCTATTCTAGGGTGAAATCTCAGCTCCTAGCTCTGCCTATATTCCATTGCAGCAATGGGCCCATTCCAACCAGGTACTCTTCATGGTCTAGGATACCAAGAACCCAAAGGTAAAAACTCCATGAACTAATACCTAACTCATTCTTGCTTAGCATGTCATCCCCTACTGCCCATCATGTTTCTAGTAGCTAGGCTGACATAACTCAAATTACCTTGCAATAAAATGCTGTCCACTCTGATTCTCTTTCCTCTTTCCATGGTGGAGATCCAAGCTGCAGAAACTTTCTGATACTTAGGTAGCTATAGCTGAGGCAGCATTATGTGTAATAATAAAGCTCTGCTTAAAAGCACGGAAGAGAGGGAAGAAGGAAGGGCGCATGAGTTGGCTTGTAATAGAACTCCATTCTGTACCCTGATCCCTGCCTTCTGCCAGTTCCGTGGAGATCCAAACTTCAAGTGGCAGAAATTTGTCTATGCTGTGTTAGATGTATTAGTAGAAGCATAGCAGTGCCCTGTGCTGTTGAGCCAGAGAACTGAGGAACAGAGCAGGACATGGTGTGAGGGTGGATGTGGGAATGGTGGTACTCCACTAAGCCTGAGGGAAAAAGCCCATTATCCTGCTGGGTCTAGTGTTTTCCTCCCATGTCATAAGTCATTGATGAACAGTGAGCTCTGTATGGGTGAAAGCTGGGATGTTTTGAGACAAAGATGTCCAAACTAGAATAGTTTCCTATGTCTTCTCATGTGACTCTGCCATGATGATTTCAGGTGATATTTATAGAAATATTGAATAAGATAAAGATCATATGCTAAAATAGAATTTGAGGCTAAAATTCCAGAAGGTTACCAATTCTTTCCTTCCAGGAATCCTTACCTTATCTACTGAGAAGATTTTCTTAAAGTGATCACTATCTTAACTTTAACAAAAGAGGACACTGCTTCTAGTTGTGTCACCACACCAATCACTTCTGGTGAGTCGTGGGGGGAGGGGAAGCAAAAATCTTATCTAGACAAGAATTAAGCTTGGTTATTACCCTAAATCTATTTCTCCAAAAAAGGCATTAGCTTTGGTTCTATCCATTTTCCCAAAGGGAAAAGTCTAAAGAGAAGTTTAATCTAATAAAAAATATTATTTCTTGATATTTCTAGAGAAAATGAAAAAAGGACTTTTTAATATGCTTCCACATAGGATCAAAGGATAATTTGTTTTTCCTCAGGAAAGAAGGAGGAACATTGTAAAATGATGCAAAAAAAATGTCAGTCTGAGGAAATATCTATTAATCTCTTACCTGCCAAAAAGGCAACTACGTATTGTAAAATAAAACAGTCCTGCACCTGGTAGCCACTTATCCAGCATTCTCACCTATATGGAACATTACTTCAATGGAGCTATGGGTATTCCATTTAAAAATGCTGAAAAAGAGCCTGGAATTAAACAAAAAGGTATTTGAACAGGCAAATTAGGTGTCAAAAAGTTCATGCACTAACCTTCATACTTTTTATTTATAGGAAAGCCCTTTCAGCTTTTATCAAGAGACTTCCCTTTGTTTGGACATGATTCTAAAAAACTTGCTTGTCTAGTTTCCCAGACCATAGAAGGTCAGAAGCAAAAATTGGGGATGAAGAAGTGTGAGCGTTTGAGGCAGGAATATTAATAGAAGAAAAAAGAAACAGGTACCAATCTGATAGTGGAAAGGGGTAGGGGAAGATGGGTCATTTTAAAAAAGCAGACATAAGAACTCAGAAAACACAGCCACATGGGACAATTAAATAGAGCAATAAGAAAAATGAACAACTATATATCTTCATATGCTGCGAGGGTGTTACTGTTCATAACAGTGGCCCTAAATCATAAAGAAAAGACTAAATCATATTCAGTATACTCAGTTGTTCCCAATACAATTTAGAAAGATGATCATTCCAAGTTGTTAAAATTTATAAAAGTTGGTGCCAATAAAAGAGTAAATTTCAGTTGCTTGAAAAATTGACTTCTCTGGTACCCATCATTCCCTCACAATGTTGGATAGATGAGCGATTAATCTCTATAGTTAAACCCGTTCCTGAGTAATATTTTGCTCTAGAACATACCTGACCATGGATTTCTAGCTTCTACTTGAAATCCTACAGCGATCTGGTGATTTAACTAGGCATTGTTGTGGGAGTTTCTTAGCCTGGGTTCCTAGAGAGCCTATCACTCACCAAAAGGTCTGCATGTTGTTGTTGATTTTTGTTGTTCAGTCATGTCCAACTCTTTGTGACCCCATTTAGGGTTTTCTTGTCAAAGATATTAGATTGGTTTGCCATTTTCTTCTCCAACTCATTATATAGATTAGGAAACTGAGGCAAACAGGGTTAGATGACTTGCCCAGGGTCTCACAGCTAGTAAGTGTCTGAGGCCAGATTTGAACTCATGAAGATAAGACTTCCTGATTCCAAGCCCAGCATTCTATCCGCTGTCTATCCACTAGCTGTCATCAAGGTCTGCATGACTGGAGGTCAAATAATGTGAGTAGCCAAACTGAGATGAAAAGAAATTTATTAGTGCCATAAAGAAGACTCTTCTTGGTAATATCTTTAGCTTCTTAGAGTACAAATTGGATTTTTATAGTTTTTCCATTCTGCTTAGAGTAGAAGGCCTATTAGAATTATTCTTCAGCAATTTAGGGTAGATAAGTAAACCTTTCAAAGGAAAGGGAGAGGTAGAGGAAGGAACAGTCACTCAAAGAACAAAAGAGGAGTATTTGGAAAGAAGCTGATAGGATTTATGTGCAAAATCAAGAAAGAAATGGATGGAATCATATACTTTTACAAATGTTAAAGAAATCTCTTTGTTTTAAGTCAGAAGGGTTAAGGTAACTGGAGCTTATCTAAGAATAAGTAATTTTACATTAGTAGATGAGACTATCTGTTCTATTGTGTCCTTGTATAGTTTGTTATATTTTATTTCTCCTTCAGTCTCTTTTTAACTTCCAACCCCTATTCTTAGATCAGCCCTCTGTGAGCAAGCATAATACAATTAATCCCCCCTTCAATGACAGCCCTTCAAATACTTGAAGGTAGTTCTCATCCCTCCTGCCCCAAGTCTTTTCTTTTGCTGGCTAAATATCTATGTTTCCTTTAACCCATACTCAAATGACATGTTCTTCAGGCCCTTCATTGTCTTAATTACTTTCCTCTAGAAATTCTCCATCCTATCAGTGTCCATCCTAAAATGTCACAGCTATAACTGAATACAGTAGCACAGAAGTGGCCTGGGAAGGGCAAGTCAGCTATCACTCCTTAGACTTACACACCACATTAGCCTTTGACCACATAACCTTTTTGCTTGCTATATCATACTTCTTGTTGTTGAGTTGTTTCAGTCCTGCCAGACTCTTTGTGACCCCATTTGGGATTTTCTTGGTAAAGATACTGGAGTAGTTTGTCATTTCCTTCTCCAGCTCATTTTTACAGATGAGGAAACTGAGGCAAACAGGGTTATGTGACTTGCCAAGAGTTACACAGCTAGTAAGCATCTGAGGTCAGATTTGAACTTAGGAAGATGTCTTCCTTTCTTCAGGCCCAATGCTCTACCAACAGTATCACTTAGCATTTAGTCATTTTGACATAGACCCTATTTTCCTTCTTATGGGAACAATCTACCTGCAAAAAAGTTAGAAGTTTTCATTTATATTAATATATCAATTATAAATCATCCTTATCTATTCATTAAGAAAGTCTAACTAGGTGGAACTCTAAAAGACAATATGGTTTTAGTGTAGTTCATTTCTCATCATGAAACAGCACCATTGATGAGTGTTCCAGAAAGAAGATTGACGTTAGGAAATAAGAATGTAAAAGAAGGAAACATAGAATATAATCATTGAAAAAAGAGCAAAGATAAACTTTATTTAGGAGAAGCAGAGCAAAAAAAAGTTAAAAAAGGGGATTATACAAATTCATATTCATGATTAATTTCTTTTGTTGAAGTTTGAAATGTTATTTTTAAAAGAAATAATTGTAGAAAATCAATCTAAAGGGACCTATTATAAAACCTATTTTTAATTATGTTTTCATTAATTAACTCTGTTTCACTTCATTACAAAGAATGATGAATGAGCCCACAGTGACTCAAGTGATAGCCAAGGAGACATATTGTTTGATTCAAATTATAATTTCCCTTTGACCCCTCAGCTAGTTTTCAATTCATAGAAACATTCTTATCTAAGCTAATCTGAACTGATTTTCTAATTACATATATATATTTACCATAGCCTTACTTTTCAACAAATCCTTTTATCTTTTTATTAGTCTATTGAGTTAGAAATATTTGGTGTTTAAAATCTGATCTGTTTTATGTGTGTGTGTTTGTGTGTGTGTGTGTGTATGTATGTGTATATGTGTGTGTGTGTGTGTGTGTGGATAGATTCCAAGAGACTTCAGAAGATCCTTTCATTGCCAATGGCTAATACCATGGAGAGGTACAATTATAGGCAGTAGCATGTTGACATTCAAAGACAATTCACACAACCATAACTGATCTGGTGTTGAAGCAGGACTGACCAGTGTTTGTTGGAACTGCAGGTATTCAGTCTATTAGCTTTTCATATTGAGTATAGTGTCCTTTCTCCAACACAGTTTGGTCCCTGTCCACTTCTGTAGTTCCTTGAGCATGGATTAAAAAAGATCTATTCCATGTGGGGACCCTTATAGTCACTGAATTTTAAACTATGACACTCCCTCAAAGGTCTAGGTTGTCCTGCACATGTCTTCAGCAACTTGTTACTCTTTCCTGATTTCATCAACCTTGTCTCATACAATTTTCAGAGTCAGAAGAGACCCCAGTGGCCATTCAGTCTAACCCATATGTGTAAAAGAATTTCCTCTATTATAAAGGAATCCTCTTAATGATTATATTGAACAAGAATAATCAAAGATAGTGTGAAGTAGGGTAATCCACCAACATCTGATCCTGCTAGGTAGTATAGACCTACAATTCACCTCAGATGCCATTAGGACTCATTAATATTGTAGTATAGAGTACGCATAGGAATTTTCTTGATAGCCTCTGCTTACAAAATCTTATCATCAGTTAGAACATTCTGGGAAAGGCTATCCCCATGGTCCTTTACTTTAATAGAATGAAGAAGTACTTCGGTAGTCTATTAAGATAAACTAAAGTCATTGAATTGATGTAATTTTTCTTTTTTGGGGAATCAAGGAGAATGAATTTCATTCAATTGCCCAAAGTATTAGATGACTGTCTCAATAACGGAGACATGGTGAAATTGTCACCGATGATTTTGAATTTGCTAATTTTAGGTATTTTAATGCGGAAAATTTTCAAGGTGATCAAGCAATAGAGTGGTTTTACATGCTTGAGTGTCACACTGGTGCATGTGTACATTTTTATATGGTCATTTCTCATTAATAACACACTACCTTTTCAGATTCTATGATAGCATTAATGCTTTCATCAAAGTACAATGAAACAGAATCTTTGGCAAGTTGTAACATTTTAATTTTACACTTTAGAGGTTTCATCTTCTGATGCAATCTCTTTTATAACCTGACTAATGTAAGGTTATGTTAACTCTCATTAACACCTTTGATATTCTTCTCAGCAGAGAAAGACTAATGTCATCCTCATCATTAGGCTTAGGGAAGACTCCCTATTCGTTTTCTAGATAATCACCTTGTATTTCATGCCCTTCTGAGAAAAGTATAAAGAATATTTCCAGTTTTCTTTTGTATTTTTCTTCTCCTGGGGGTGTGGTTAATATAATAAAATCCTGGAAATAGCCATCAGATAGATGCTATTGAATCAACAATTTTCCCCATAAATCATCTGCTAAATGTGCTTTGTGGGGCTCCACTGACAAATGTGGCTTTGAGTTTGGTGGTTGATTTGGGAAAGTCTCCAGGCCTGATTATAATTCCAGGCAGTTATTCTATGACTGTTCCTTTCCCTCTTCTTTATGCAGCTACCATACAGACAACGAGGTGCCCCATGTGAAACTGGCAATTCATGGTTTGTAGCTCTTGGACAGATGCTTTTAGAACAATATTATTTTCTACCATCTATATTTCTCATCTGTCAGTTCCATGTAGTTATTGACTAGAAAGTATGACCCTCGAACTACCATGGGGACTATAATATTTTTTTTCGGTTTTTAATAGAGCCATTTCATTATTGGGGTATGATGATGGCTATTTGAGAATAATTATTTTGTCCAGGCAGAGCATGTCTACTGCCTTTATACTCATGTCAAAAGAATACTATTCCTTTTTGAATTGCACCACAACGACAATGGAATTTGAATAATTCATTCACTGCTGGAAAGGTCAGCATGATTACTTCCACAAGCATTTAGAAGGCACTTTATGTTATGTAAAGCACTTTACAATCTCTTTGATTACTTATTTCTCACAACCACTGCAGGAGGTAGCTAAGTATTGGTATGGTTGCACTGATTTCTGTAGATGAGGAAATGGAAGGACAAAATGGTTTAGTCATTTATTGAAAGTTATAGCTAAGGTCATGTCCTTAGTAGAAAGCTGAAATTAAAATCCCAAGTGCCTGAGTTTTCATTCTGTTGCTCAGTGGAAGGAAGCAGCTTGTTCCTAAGAGGTGGCATAGTTTTTCCTCTACTTGGAACACACACAAATACATACGCAGACACTTTTCATTTGAATAATTCTTTATAACTTTCAAAACGCTTTCATGTTATTTTTTCAAGTCCTTGACCTTTTCTTAAAATTACCACTTCTCTTATTGGTCAAAACATTGTTTCCAGTGATTTGTATTCTATTTTAATATATTTAGAAGACTCTCTGATAATAACTTTCTTAAAGACTGGTAATTCTGATAAACAAAATATAAACTTCACAAATTTCACTAAGGAAGAAAGTTTTGACTTTTTAATGCAATTTCATAGTGAACATCTAATCCAGAAGCCTAGAAAATAAAACAAGAAGAAAACAATGAAGTGTCATGGTACAGTAGAAAGCTGGCTTTAGAGTCAGAAGATGTGGGTTCAAATTCCACATCTGATGTGTATAATGCACTACTTGTGTGACTTCGTGAAAGCCACTTAACTTCACTGGGCATCAGATTCTTTCTCTGTAAAATTAGTGGTTTGGATCAGATAGCATCTGATCTCCTTTGTCGTTCAGATCTATGATCCTACGATGGTCTAACTTCTTGGAACAAATGTAGTATTAGCTGATGACAGAAAGAAGCCAGAGGGGAGACAAATCCTACCTAACTCTAATACTTGCTAACTATATCACTTTGGGCAATTGCTTTAGTCTTTCTAGGCTACCTCATCTGCAAAATAAAAGGGTTGGGTATCACCACTAGTGTCCTATCTAGCTCTGACTCTAAGATACTCTGATCTTATTTTTATTTCCATATTCTATCAATTATCTTCAAAATGGAAAGAGTAGAATAAACATTATGAAGAGATTCATCTGGGGCATGTCAAGAGTTCTACTTTTAAATCTGTGATCCGAGAGATGGGGCATATCAATATTAAGATAGAGTGGGATGGAGCAACCTGATTGAAAGCAAGTGAAATATGATAGAAAAGACCGTTGTTTTGAAATCAGAGCACATGGGTTTAAGTGTTGCCTTTGTCACAAACTGACTGTATCACCTTCAGTGAGTCGTTCAACCTCTTTGGACTTCCTGTTCCTCATCTGTAAAATGAGGAAATTAGATTACATGGCCTCCAAAGTCTTGTCTAGCTCTAAATCTATGAGGTATCTAGTGCATTGCTGTAGAATTCTATCCTTGATCCTACCCTATGCAGTATTTAAGGTCAAATAAGATACTGTACATAGAGGGAAATCACTGGATGTATGATTTCATTGTTGTAGAGATCTCATGAATGAGAAAACTCTCTGCATCAAATGCAAGTCAGTAACTACTTTGCAATTTATGGTCTTAGTGAGTTATCTAGAGCACTGAGAGATTAAGTGAATTGCCCAGGGTCCTCTTGATATATATATGTATGTGTAGTCTTATAAGAATGTATATATAAATGTGTGCATACTTATTTACACACACATATACATATATACATGTATACCGTTTCATATATGTGCATATACACATATGTAAAGTGGTTTAAAAACCTTAAAACAGTATATAATTATTAGCTTCTGTTATGGCTAATATCCACCTGGATGAAGACATAGAAGGAATTCTTATCAAATCTAGAGAACAAAGCAAGAGGAATAGTTAATATGTAGGATAACGGAATCAAGAGTCTAATAGATCTTAACACCCTTGTAGATGTGATAAAAAAGATGAAGTTTAATAACCCTTCTTGAAGAGAATTAATGGATCAATATCAATCTGGAGGAATGTCTCTGGTACATGTAAAATAACATGTAAAGTCATGTGCTTCAGTCAAACAAACAAACATACATACTCTACAAGTTTAGGGTTCCAGATATCTGGTTTAACAGCAAAACTTTTTTTTTAAGACCTAGAAGATTTAATTGATTAAAAGCTCTATTTAATCCAAAAGCATGATGTGGTAGCCAAAAAAGTTAATACAGTTTTAAACCACCTTAAAAGAAGAGTATGAGGGAACAGATTAAATAAATATATTAGTCCTATTATAGTCTTTACTGGTTAGAATTTGATTCATCTGTGGGACTGTGTCTAGTTGCAAGTGCAACATTTTAAGAGAGACATTGCTAAAGTGGAGTTGGCCCTGGAGAGGCACACCTCAAAAGCCATAGAGAATAAGCTCAAATCAAGATCTCCAAAGTAATTGAGGAAGAGGTGAAATAAGCCAGGACAAGGGATAAGATATGTGATGATTTTTGCACTGGGGTTATGGGTGGGCATGCCATGAGTTGCGTCCCCTGAGGCCCCATGCACACATGACCAGACTTGCAAAATTCTTTTGAAGTCCCCCCAAAAATGGGTGTACATTTTCTCTTCTGAGTTGCATTGATGAATAATGAAGGGTTGAAGCTGTTCAATGAAAAGACATCCAAGATTAAATAGTTCCTCTGACAAGAAACTCAACAGAAGTTTGTCACGAAACGACAGATACGACATAGGCAGGCATGGATTTGCAAGCTCATCATGCCAGATTGAACAGCAAGTACTGTCTTCCCCTAAGGACAGAAAATGACATGAAACAGCATGCCAACATTAAGGGAAAAGGTTTGCTGTGGCATAAAATGGTTAGCCACCTGGCAGTGAAACACAGAAGCAGGTGCCAACGTTAAACATCCACAAAGTCAAAATGACTTTTTAAAGCATTTGCATGCCTACAAAAATACTTTGCACCCTTGGAAACTTTCAGGGCAAACAGGCCATCGTTTTGGTACATTGTGTGTATTAAGGAATATATATCTTGGAGGGAAATGCTTCCTCTGTTTCTCACAATTATAATAAAAGTCTGGCAGTGATTTTTGAAGGTCAAACTAAGTCTTGAATTATCTGGGCATATATTACTTTCAATTTACTTGCACAGTCAACTGTTCCCCCTTTTCTATCCTAACTTTACAAAAATATTGGTAACTGCTTTTTACCTACATAGTTTTAGGAAATAGGAACTCATTATATAGCTCTATCTATCTATCTATCTATCTATCTATCTATCTATCTATCTATCTATCTATC
>NW_020954596.1:63177749-63210655 GCF_900497805.2 Vombatus ursinus
ATCTATCTATCTATCTATCTATCTATCTATCTATCTATCTATCTATCATCTATTGACTAATCTTAACTGTACTGTTTCTTAAAAGTGTTGAGATTCATGAGCACTCAAACGAGTTCAGTTCGACAATCTGCATGGGAAAAAAGAAACAGATGAAGAAAACCTTTTGTTCAGGTTACGACAGGCAACTGAAGGAGTAGCTCATTGAATTAATTCATCAGTGCATATATCTTGGACCAGCACTGAAGACAAGAAATGAACTTGGCCAGGGTGAAATAGGAGAAAGGAAGGTGGTGCAGATTGCATTCAGAAAACCATACAATGCTTTCAGTGACCTCAACTTGCCCCCTAACAAAACATATTATTGACATTGGTGTTCTCCTGGTAATCCTTTATGGCTGTTAATCATGGAACAGTTTAATATTCAAAAGAATCAGAATTATGTGTAATCTGAAAGAAAACAAAGAGGTATACAATGAGTATAAGTAATAATTCATGTGAACATTGTACTTTAAGGCTTACAGACTCTTACTTCCTTTACAAGTTTGTATTTCAACTTAGGGGTAGTAGTAAACCACAAACTTTTTATTTTGGCATGATCAGACCTGTGATTTAAGAAGATTATTTTGGTAACTGTGTGAAGGATGCATCAGAGAGGGAGAGAATGAGGAAGGGAAAGGAAGGGAACAAGCATTTATCAAGCATCTACCATGTGCCAGGTATTGTGCTAAATGCTTCACAGATATTATCTTACTTGATCCTCACAACAATCCTGTGAGTTAGGTGGCAATAGGTAGAACATTTAAAATACACGTCTAGATGAGGAGTGATTCTGGCTGAGGTTGGTGGCAGGGGGGGAAAGAAAGGATCGAAGAGATATTGTGAGAGCAAAAATAAAGAGTTTAGGGACTGATTGGACACAGGGGTCAAATCTGTGGACAGAATCAAAGATGACTCCAAGGTTATGGAACTAGGTCACTGGGAGGATGCTGTCCTTTGCAAAAATGGGAGCATTTGGAAGAAGGGTGGGTTTAGGGATAATATGATCGACTATGATCAGGTTTGCTTTTCATTTAGTGAAATTGAGGATTAACAGATGGAGAAGTCAATTTTAGCACTGTTATCCACAATGCATTAAAAATACAGGAAATCTTCTATCATCATGGGGAGGCCCTCTGTGAAAGATATACAAGAGGACATGGAGAAGAAGCATATAGGTTGTGGCTTGCCCTGTCATAGTGAGTACTCATATTGAGATCGTAGTTCCATTGAAATATTGAAGAACGACATGAAGCAAAGCATTGTTTTTCAATACATCTTGCAGTCCTTGAGAACTGAGATCTAAGAACAGATCAGTATAATATTGGGAATAATATATTTAGGAGGTTGTAAGCTAGAAGTTGAAAGAGGTTTGAAATGACCTGAAGGAAAAGAAAACTAGAGGTTTCATAATACATTTCACTTTACTGCAATTTATTTTTGAAGTAATTAAAAATGTCACTTAAAAGTCAAAGGGTATGGGATACTCAGGAGAGAGATAAACTTTCCCTTTAAAATAATGTTTCCAAGGTTTTTTTCTTGTCTTCAAATCACTACTGAACTGTGTTTCTTTTTGCAAAATAATACAATCACATTTTAATAAACAAACCAGGTGTTTTGAGAAATTAAGACTTTTTGAGGTTGGTTCTGTTGTTTTCCTATTGGTTAGGATGATTTTTAATGACATCTATCTGAGCACAGTAGCTATTTAGCACCAACCTGAAAGGCAGAGTTTGGAACCCTTAGGGTAATCATCTCCTAATGTTCAATACTAAAGAGAAATGTCAATGGTCATATGATGATGCAATTCTTTATAAAATATGATGTACATTGAGGTTTGTTTCTTAATTACACATGACTTTTCAATTCTAAACATTTCTTGTAATGTGTTCATCAGAAATTGAGGTGTTTTTTTTTTAAGAGGAAGGAAAGTTCAGATGGATATTTCCTCTTTGTTTTCTCCCTTTATTGTCCTTATAGACCTGTGTGTTCATTAGTGTATGGAAATCCCTGTGTGAAAAAATCTTGCCACCTAGGTAGATTGGCAGTTTATTAATATGATATAAATAATAGTGTTACAGAGCTTTCTGGGTGTCTGAGAAATTAAATGACACAACTAGGGTGCCAGGAGTAGGATGTAAGCCCAAGACTTAAAGACTGGTGTACTATCCATTATGCCCCTTTTGCTCAAGTGAAAATATGCAAAAAGTAAAAACAACTCCCCCCTCCCAAATTAGTGAGCTAAGTTTTCATTTCTTTTAGAAAAGGATGCCAAGGAGGGCTTTTTTTGAGGGGAAAAAGTGCCTCATCCTACTATCTTCTCTTTGCCTCTTCTCTAATATAGGTATCACAGATCAACTCATTTTCCTTTGCTTATGCAAGTAATAGGCTAAGGATTCTCATGTGAGAGAGGACAAATTTGCTCCTCTATGAAGCCAGGATATACAAATGCATGTTCTCAAGGTCAAAAGGGAAAGATGGACCCAATGAAGCCATCCAACCCATGCTTCTTATATGCAGAACTGACAGACTACGTGGACTTTGGAACAGGAAACATAGATTGATGAATGAGGCCATAAACAAATTAATATTCTTAATTGTTCAAAATAAGGAACGTACAATGTACTATGCCTATGATATCATTAGTATAATGAACTCCCAGGTAAGGAGACTCCTTCTACCAATGCAGCTTGTCACCACTCTACAACTTATATTCAGAGATAATTTCCTAGAACACTGAGAAAATAAATGACTTATTTAGGGTCACATTGGAAGTAAGCGTCAGAGGCCAGACACAAGCCCAGGTCTTCCTGACCCAGAGGCCATCTCTCTGACCACTATGTCATGCTGTCTTTCACATAGACTGAAACATGAGATGATTTCCTTAAATGTGGTTTTGCAACTTTATACATTTTCCCAAAGGTTGCATAATGAGATTTCCTCAGGCTCTTGAAAGGGAAGTGTGGGGAAGGAATAAACATCTGTATAGTACCTACTATGTGTCAGGCACTGTGCTAAGTGCTTCTTACAAATATTATCTCATTTAATCTTCTTAACAACTCTGTGAGTTAGATGCTTTTATTATTCCATTTGTGCATCTAAGTGGTGCAATGGATAGAGCACTGGGCTTGGAATCAAGAAGATCTGAGTTCAAATCCAGCCTCAGACACTCACTAGCTGTGTGACCCTGGGCAAGTCACTTAACCCTGTTTGTCTCAGTTTGCTCATCTGTAAAATGAGCTGGAGAAGGAAATGACAAACCACTTCACTGTTTTTGCCAAGAAAATCCCAAATGGGGTCTGGAAGAGTTGGATATGACTGAACAACAATACCACCAACAAATTATTCCATTTTATATTTGGGGAATCTGAGGCAAACAGCAGTTAAATAACTTGCTTAGGGTCACACAGTGTCTGAAGAAGGATTGGAACTCAGGACTTCCTGACTCCAGTTGTATCAACTTTGCCACCAGATACATGAGAATGAGGGAGTCTTAACTGATCTCACAACAGTACTGCAAATTGTCTCATCATTTCTCAACTAGCTTTGCCATCTGTTTCCTAAATATTCTATGATGGGCACATAATGGCTAAAAGATCAGATTTTGAATATAAACATCTTTGGAGTGCTGCTCAATCATAGAATCATAAGAACATTAGATACCAAGTTCAGTCTTCCCGTCCACTTGCGTAATTTTTAGCAGATCCATGCATAAATCACACAGGCAGAAGAAAATCTCTCCTTTTTGCATAACCTCAGAAATGAGATGCTTTAATCTTTGTCTGTAGAGTGCTCTAAATTTTCGTTGTTTTATATATGCTGCAGAAGCCAACCAGAGACAACTATTTGGAGCTGGTCTGAAACTTTTCATGGAAACATCATGCTTTTTTTTCAATGATCAATACAGCCTCCCTACCTTTCCTGCCTTATACATTAGGGGGTTTATATAAACTCAGCACAGAATTCAATAACACCAGCGCCTGATGTGCTAGATAATATAGAGGCTCAGGCACCTGACAGCCGATTCTTCAGTGACTCCAGTTGTACTGACAGAGGTAAAAGAAAATGCTGAAGTTGTCAGTCTGCTTCTATTTTTTATGAGCAAATTTTATGCTTTTTGGAGCTAAGGGATGGAGGTGCATCGCAGGAATGAACTTCATGTGCCAATCTGCAAAGCAATCCCTGCTCCCTGTTGTGATAGGATGAATACTTGTGGATCATTTTTCACCTGAGGATCACAAAGTGCCTCATTAAAATGGATTTATTAAGCCTTTCTGGTCCTCTCTGAAAGAAGGATGGTCAGCTACTATTTTATCAAGACAGGGAGCCTGGACTGAAAGTCCAAGTCAGTTGACTTTAAGACCAAAAGTTAGGAAATCATATAAATTTCCAGAGAGCCAAATCCAAGGCCTTTTGCAATTTTTACACATTCTTGTGAAGCTTACAGACACCTATATGCTCTTTCCTGCCCTTCCCCTAAACCCATATTCATTCTATTACCAAATAATAACTGCTGAGAGGGTGGGGTAGGGTAGGTTGTTTTCTATTTAGAATGATCATCTTTGAACAATTGACCTTGATAGCAATAAGAAGGACCTGCATCACTGTTTGAATTCACCTTGTCCACCCCTAGTCCTGCCCCAACACTGGATGGTGACATTTGATTAATTGAGCTGACAACCCTTTTGACTTTGTGTGACTAATTGACATGCCTCATGAATCCATTCACAGAGAGCATTTTCTTAAAAAATATAAGTCAATAACATTCCTACTTTTAATATGAGGAAGATTATTCTTGAAAAGCCCTTCTAACTTTCAATCAAGTTTCAGTTCCTTGTTGGTTTTACATTAGATATTCATTCATTAATCTACAACTTTCACGTTAATTTAATATAAACTCTTCCTATACACACACACACACACACACACACACACACACACAAGTTTGTTCTACCTCACCTTCTCCCTCCTTCTTCCCCTCATTCTCTACCCCTTTATCTCCAACTCCAGAATGAGTCAGAGTATTTTACATTCCTTAATCTCTACTTTGAGTGACAGACAGATTAAAAGAGGATGTTGTGGTTTTTGTTTGTGTCTTTGCTTTTTTCCCAGTTGGGAACTGGACAATCTTTCACTGTGTCCTTACCTGGTCTTTACGCCCTAAAACCAGAGTAACTGAATAATTATCAGCAGTTCACTTTTCACATATTGTGTTATTAAAAACAACAACAACTATATTTGATGTTGAATGTCTTTTAAAATCTTCTATTTTTATGTTGCTGTATGCTACAGAGAATTTAACACAGGGATTTCATGGTAAATTGGACTATTATAAAGGAGAAATCCCTCTGCTTTGAGTGATAGTCTTCTCATTGTGATTACAAAAATGTATTTTTCTGTAAGTTTGGTTTGATGATCTGGGAAGAATCACTATTTTAATATGGAATCAGAAAAGTAAAATGACATGGAAATGATAAATGACTAAATAAGTAAGGACCAATGGAGACTTTTCTCAGACAGAAGGGAAAACACAAAGATATAGATAGATCAGATCTTCCAATAACTTCAGTTCAAATAGTTCCCACTGGACAATAGTGTCTTACAACATCTGTGCACCTTTAAGGGTGCTACTTTTTCATATTCCTCATCTATTAACCTCTTCTGTAAGTCAGCTTCTTTCATAATAACTAATGTCTTTACTAATTCTGTGAATAAAGATGTTATTGATTCATTGGGTAAATGGCATTTATAATGGAAATAAACTTTTATCTTTCATAATCGTTGAATCTATTAGTTGCATTTTTCCTTAGGCAGTGGAGATGTGCCTAATTTTGTTTGTTAATAATTTTCATGTATACGTGCTTATTTTCCTTCCTACTTTTAATTATTCTTAATCATCCAGCATTACTAATCATACTTTCTATAGATTCCAGACCAGTTTTTTTTTAACACCTATTATCCAGTCATTCATTCTTCACTTTCAAATATTCGTTAAGGGCCTACTATGTACAGAAAATTGTGCTGGGTCTAGGGAAGGATACAAAGTTTAGTTTCTAGTAGAATGTAAACTCTATGAGATCAGGAACTATTTTAGACTTGTCCTTATATCCCCAGTGCCTAGTGTAGTGTGTTGTACATAATAATCATAATGTAGTTCATACATATTGATTGAATTGAACTGAATAATATAAAGCACTATGTAATGAATCTCACCTTTGACGGAATTCCATTCTATGTGTAACCCTTCCCCACCCCTACTCCCTTAGCTCTAAGATTCAGTAAGGCTAATGGAGGGTGATAGCTAGTCAAATGACCACCTGGCTAGACATACAAGGGCCAAATAAATTCAATAGCAAGAGCATTTAATTAAGACGTGAGCAATGGCAACAACGAGGAGATGAATCAGGTAGTAAGATGTTCTCTATACCCATAGATAAAGAAGTATCAATATCCTGCACCTCCAGGGGAATTAGATTCTCATTTTCCATTTTATCCCTTTAACTCCTATCACAGCAGGAAATAAAAGGGTTATGCAGGATGATTTGCTTCTTGGAGTCTTTTCTAGACATTCCTTTGGGCAGGTTGAAGAAAATTGACAGCTCTTGCCTTGGCTTCAGAGTTATCATTATAGTCCAGACAGGTGGTCAGGTTTAAGGACTTTATAACCACTGCCCAACATGGACATTGTGGATAAATAAAATCCTTTTCTGTTGCCCCTTACATCTATTTAAATCTTTTTTTGTCTTCCTTACTAATGACAGGGTTCAGTAAAACAGATCTGAATCCATGAATTCATGAGAGACTGAACTATACCTGTGGGATTTTCTTTTACTTTCAAACATACAGACATTAGAGATAAATTTTGTGAAGCATGAGAATCCAAGATAATATTTGTTTTAATATTAATGGGATGCATGTGTATTTTTGTCATTAATAATAAAAAACAATGTTGCAGATGATAATTATTTTCTACGTATGAGGTTTAACTGCAAAAATATGACCAACAGCCCTTTCTGTATTTTAAAGAGAGCATCTAAACATCATATTGCCATTTGCAACTGAATCCCTTAGATTTGAAGTCAGCCTAAATCCTTTGTTCTAAAACAGCTTCCTTATTCCTGATGGTTATATGCCAAACTGTCCTTCTGGCTAGGCAACATTACTTGAAGCTATGCTTCAGGGCATCCTTGAAGAGCATCTAAAAATTACCATGAAATGATTATTAAATTATACAGAAGTTGATACCTCTTCTACAATTCTCAGCTGAATTCCCACAGGAATAATAACTAGCATTTTTCAAATATCATGTTTTATCCTCATAAAAACTTTGGGAGGTTGGCGTTACCATCACCATTTTACAGATAAGGAAACCAAGGCAGACAGAGGTTAAGTGAGTTGCCCAGGTTCACATAATAAGTCTCCAAGGCTGAATTTGAGCTGAGGTCTTCCTGACTCTAGGTCTAACACTCTATCCACAATTCCAACTACCTGTCCAGGCAAATAATACAGGGATCTTTCTTAGCAGAATATTTCATCTTGGTTTGCTCGATCTTTTTTCATTGAATTGCAGAAAAATTAATCACATAGTTATTAGGGTTAATCATTTGAACCCATGGCCTAAGTGATTTCATTCTGACAGATATCTTCAAGACATTGCTAAAGCCCAGGAGCTGGTGTCCTGCTCATAATAAGTTCTCAAATTTGATAAATACTTTTAAATTTATTAATTTCCAACAATGAATGAGTAGATTACGTGTGTACTAAGAGCTTTTTTTTGTTTTTAAACTAAAGGTCATTTATTTTGCTATCTTTATTAAAAAAAAACAAAACTTTTCAGTACATCTAATATTGTTTTACTCTGTCTCCTTTCTAGTCCCTCTTCCACCCCCACATACAGTCAGCCTTTGTAACCAAATGTTCAGATGGAGGGGGATACTTGTCTCTGATGCAATTAACTTCTCAGTGCCCCAAGGGACCACTCTAGGTTGTAAAACAATTGCCTACCTGCATTATAAGAGGAAATTCTATCCCTGAGAGAGTCTGTGAAAAATGAAATTACAGTTTGAAAACAAAACAAAGAACAAAAAGTTAGGGTCCCAATTCTTGCCTGAAGGTTTTTGGGCTATAGCAGGAAAATTCCCCCCACCTTTTTGTTTTTGTAGTCACCTTACTTGGCATAGCATTTTTCACATGGTAGATGCTTATACAGTCTACCTTAATCTCCAAATCAGGTGAATGCATGAGGTTCTGACTTTGGATTCTTTTGGATACCCAAGACTCTTGGGTGAATTAGTATGATTCCCACCTGAAGACAGGAAGAGCTCACATTAACCTCACATTAAAACACTTTAATACCCAGTGTTTATTTTGAGGGAAGTACTGGACAGTCAAGGATAATAAGGCTCTGAAACTAAGCAGTCCTTTGGGCTCCTAAGGAGCTCCTAGACAGAGAAAACAATAACTCACATGTACAACTCTCAATGATCCCGTGATAGTCTTGGCTTGACCTTGCTCTCTTCACCACCCTATCTCTTCCAGACTGACTTGCTTATTTTCGGCTTCTCACTTACTCACTTGAACTTTGTTGACCCACTTGTTTTCTGACTTCTGTTGATTCCACCTCCCAATAACTATCAGCCACCTTGTTGGCCCTAACCTCCTTGTTGCTGCCTTTCAGCCGGGCACTTTCCTGAATTTGAAAGTCTACTCTGCCCTAGCATCCAGAGCTATACACTGTCCAAATCTGTCCTGAGCCTAAAAAAAAAAGTCAATCCAAGTATAACTGACCACTTTTCTAGGATCAACAAGCATTCTTTGAATATGTCAACACTTTCTAATGAAACCGAAGCCATCAATTAAAGTAAGCAAACCAGCAAATTGAGAGATGTTCTAGTGCAAGCACAATCAATTAATTTGCTGATTGTTGATGGGCATTAACTATGACATTCAAATTAGGTATGACATTCACATGCATTCCTGTTTGTGTTAGAACTCTTCTCTTGTTAAAGATCATTATGAAATTCTGTCCTTCTTGCAGATTGTAAACTCATAGATGCTTTTCTTTATACCTATTGGAATTACTTAGCACAGGAGTAGCAAATCAAATTACCACCAATATTTTAAGGCCAAGCTCAAATGCTAGTGTTTCCACATAGTCTTCTTTTCTCAGCCAGAACTGAGTACTCCCATTTGTGAATTCTCATAACATACTTTGTAACTTTCACGAATATTTTAATTTAAAAAATATTTTTGAACTTAACAATTATCCACAAGCACAAACATTTCAATATGTACAATATACAAAGAGTAATAAAGATGATTTAATAAAAAACTCTGAACTTCTGAAATGAAAAGTTTAGTTTTTTATAAGTATATGAGTATATGTGTATACACACACACACACACACACACACACACACACACACACACACATACCCAAGTGCCAAATGTCTTAATGCAGTTTTAAGCTATTAAAGCTTAAAACTTCAATAACATTTTGGAGACACCTTCTATAATATGCATAATTTAACAAAGTAGCAACAAAACTATTGTATTGGTGTCCCTTTCAGTGCTTTTTGGGGGTCTCTTGTATCCCGTTGAGATGTTTTATTGCAGCTGCTGTTGATGTGTGTGTGTGTGTGTGTGTATGTGTGTGTGTGTATGTATGACTATTCACCAAGGCCCTGAAAGATAGGGAGGAAGAGGGAATATAGTGCAGACATACTGTGAAAGTACAGAGGTTTGAGACATAAAAAATAGTAAGTCAGTAGTCCACTTTGTCTGGAATGTTTTTCATATGAAGGGGAATTATAAGAATCAAAGCTGGAAACATAGCATGGGAAAGGCACTTGAGAGCATGGTGGCGCTGGGGTTTGGGGACAAACAAGGGAATTCTGACTGTTAGTAAGTTGCTTTTGACATCTTCATCTGTTTAGTGCTCTACGTGTATTTGTGTGTTATGTGCTATATGGATTTCACTGGTATCTGGAACTCCCAGGTGCAAAAATTTTCTGTACCAGTGCAGGTCAGTACCCTCTCTGCAAATGGTAGTCTTATTGACTAGAGCATTGAGAGATCATACAGCCAGTGCAAGTCCTATGTGGAACTCAAACCCAGGTCTCTGGCTCCAAGACCATCTCCATTAAGCCATGCTGTCTCTCAAATTAAACTGTTCCTGGTAATGTGGAAAACCACACAAGTGTTGCTTATAGATATAGTGTGACTTAATAGGAATGAGAAAGTCGATAAAAAAATCCTTTAAATATTAAAGAGAAAACGTGAAGAAATTTGTGTATATGTCAGAGAAGCAGACAGGAGGCACACACATATTTCTTCTTTCTCTTTATTTTTCTTTTTTTTCTTGTCTCATTCCCATTGTGAAAAGAACTAGATTTGGAGTTAGAAGACATAGATTCAAATGCCAGGGCTATGACTTTGAGAAGGTAACTTTACTTCCCTTGGACTCAGTTTCCTCATCTATGAAATGAGAGTATTGTATTACATCATCTCTAATCCAGTTCTAATTCCTGTGTAGGTTTATATGTGTGATGCCATTATCCTATTGAAGGAAGGACAAGGATGGGATGGAAGAACACCAGTTTGACTGGAGATCCTGGAACAGACTATCTGGGATTGGGGAAATTGGACATAATTGGGAGAAAGGTGAAGCTTGTTACCTTCAAAATTCATGCTGATATCTTAACTCAGGTGTTATAAACCTTTGGTAGCAATTTTAGTGGTACACTGGCCGCTAACAAAGTGTAGATAAAATTGCAAAATGGGCAAACTTTGACTTCAGTTTCCTTTCACCTTCTTTATGACTGTCTTTTACTTCTGACATCCTTATTCATTCCAATTAGAGTGCCCTTGTGTTACCATCTGACTATACAAAACCCTTCACCCCACCCACACATGCCCTCCTAATATAAAATCCTTCTCTTCTCCCTCACCTTGGTTAAAATTCGCATTTCTTTGAGAGCTTAGGACTTGGTACCTATGTATTTATCTGATTAAAGTAATTCATACTAAGGCTTGATAGAGGCTTTATTAAAAAAAATCAAGAAATCCAGCTTTCATTGTGCAACTTAGTGTAGTAGAA
Organism: Vombatus ursinus; assembly: GCF_900497805.2. Taxonomy (NCBI): domain Eukaryota; kingdom Metazoa; phylum Chordata; class Mammalia; order Diprotodontia; family Vombatidae; genus Vombatus; species Vombatus ursinus. The sequence goes on from NW_020954596.1 coordinate 63,188,884, forward strand.
AAAAAAAAGAGTCAGAAAAAAAATTTCAACTTAGTTTGGCTGATAATTATCTATGAGACCTTGAGCTAGTTACTACACCCCCCTGGGGGTTCAGATCTCTTCTATATAAAACAGAGTTTAAGGGGCGTTTATATTCTTCCTTTTCATCTACCTTTGGTGTCCACATATCACCCGACTCTCACCTACAGCTAGAGCTCCAAGAAACTGTAGCATGAGAAGTGCCTAAATCTGGGTAAAATGACTGACAAGTTAAACCAGGTTGAGGGTAATCAGCAGGCCTCAAACCTGTTGGTGAGTTTGGGTAATCTCTACTGTCAGCACATGAAGACTTCTCCCAGTGGAATGGGCACATGAGGACAATTTATTCCAATGGTCATGAAGGCTGCTGAAACAGGGGTTGTGGACTGCTTAGTGCTTGGTCAGACATTGAAGATGCTGAGGTCATCCACTGCATCCTAGGCCACTGCCAAATTGTCTTAACTTTTGTCTTGTCACTGGGTTTCAAATGACCCAGGAAGACAAAATGAAACTGATGATTTTGTACAACTCACTTAAATCTAATTCACATGCAAGTTAAGAGCCCTAAACCCCTCCAAATACCTGTAAAAGTGGCTGTAAATAAATTCTAAAGCAGCAGAACCCACAAAAAGACAGAGTGAAACAAATTTCCAGTCCAAGACAACCTGGATGGCTGATTAGAAAGGTCGATCATGGCAGGCTGGGAGAGAAACCCAGTTTAGCGTGGGCACACAGGCAAAACAGGCCTCAGTGAACCTGGAGGCCTCAGAGGACTGAATCATGGGCAGCTGTGGCGGTTGCCAGACTTCTCAACCCACTAACGCCGAAGACAACTTAGAAGGTCAGTAGGAAAAGTCTGTGAGTGAGGTGAGAGAGAAGCTGGGTCCCCGCCCCAGTCCTGGAACTACCCTGGGGCTGTGACTGATTCTGGAGCTCTTGGCCCACAAATGGAAGGGGAATCCAGTGGCTGATCAGAGGGGGATTGTAAGGTTCTCTTTGCTGGTGCTGAGGCAGGATTCTCTTGCTTTGCCTGTGCTTGGATCTGGGTCACAGCTCTGAGTGGCGGTCCTAGGGCAAGGAGGAACGCTGGCGTGGTGGAGCTTATAGTGGCAGTGGAGAGAAAATCCTCCTCACAATTCCAAGGCAGAAGAGAGTCCTTGTGATCACTCAGACCAGAGCACAGGCCAGAAAAGGAGTAAACAACTTGCCCTTGATCATAGCACCTTGGAAGAGCTGAAAATTTATAAGTCCCTAGAAGTATCTCTGAAAACAGCTGCACATGCATGTTAAGACATCATCTATCATCCACTATTTGACTCTTTTATTATTTTATCTACCTTGAAGTCCTGTGGTGATGGGCAAGTGATGAAGCAGCAGGTAAATTGGGAGCTGTAGCCACAACCCTGCACACAGGTAGTCCAGGGCATTGGTTTGTCCTTTCTTGGGACTGAAGCAGTAGTGGGATTCAACAGTCCCCTGGGTGTCTGAACAGCTTTTCTTTTTCTTAAGAACTTCACTTCTTGCCTCCTGGCATGAAGAAGGGGTAGAAAAGGTACACTAAAAGTTGTCTGCTTCACTCAACTCTGGCCTACTTACCATGGAAAGTGGGGATCCCATCTTATGGTCAAAACATAAAAAAGTATAAACGTTTTTGTCAAGATGATTCCACTAGCCACTGGTCTAGGAAATGTGTGTGTGCTCATGAACAACACAAAATCCAGCAGACCTGAGAGAGGAACATCTCTTGTTGTGGAGAACTAAGCAGGCATTACACCCCAATAGCACCCCTGTCTGAAACAAGCCTAGTAATATGAAGGCCAACGTATTGAAGGTGGAGCTGGATACACATTTTTCTGGAGTGGCCACTGTGATGAGGAGCACCTGCCACTTCCCACAGCGACTGCTATTTGCAGGAAAGTGCCACCATGATGAAGCCTGAAGAGGTCAAAGAAAAATTCTACGAAGACCTGGAGACCCTCATCTCAACATGCCGAAAGAAAACAAGCTTGTAATTCTGAGTGACTTTGATGCCAGAGTAGACACATACTATCAGGCATAGCAGGGAGTATTTGGTAGGAATGGAGCCAGAAACAGCAACAACAATGGTCACTTACCACCGAAGACTTGCATGTCTCGTGACCTTATCACCAACACTACCTTTCACTTAGATCCTTGCAGCAAGCATCGCTATTTAATAAACTGCTTCGTTATAAGGAGAAGAGACAGGTAGGATGTGAGAGTAACTAAAGTGGTATGGGACATAGAGTGCTATGCCAATCACAGACTCATTCTCTCCAAGCTCAACATTTGCATCCAGCAAAAGCAATTTGCATTCAGCCCCAAGGCAAGATGACTGTCAGGAGACTCATTGTCAACACATTAGAGTGCATGCATTGCCAAAGCTAGCTCAGTATTTGGGAGGGTCCAAAAAAAAAGTGTGAGAGAGAAGCAGTAGTAGGCTGTCCACCAAACTGAAGTTTCCAGAGACACATTGTGCTGACATCATTGTTGTATGCCTGTAAAACCTGACCAGTCTATCAGCACCATGCCAGAAAACTGAACTGCTCCCACTTGAACTGTCTCAGGAAGATCCGGAAGATTACATGGAAAGATAAGGTACCAAACACTGAGGTCCTCTCTCGAGCCAAACTTCCAAGCATTCAAACTCTACTGTATAGAGTGTAACTTGAATGGGCTGGCCATGTAGCCAGAATGCTAAACACACACTTACCTAAAATATATTTTACAGAGATTTGTACAAGGCCACTCACATAGAGGTCAGAAGAAGTGGTAGGAGGATACTAGCAAGGTCTCTCTGAAGAACTTTAGAATTGATTGTGAGACATGGGAGACACTGGCACAGGACCACCTAGTATGGATTGCCTACATCAAATAAGGTGCTGTACTCTACATGCAAAGTAGAATCACAGAGGTACATACACAAAAAAACCCAACAAAAAATCATGAGCTGTGCAAATCCAGAGGCATCCCTATCCCAAATGTTCTAATGGACTACATGTGCCTGACTTGTAGAGTCTTCCAAACTTGTATTGGACTGATCAGTCACAGCCAAACATGCTGTATCTTGGCCCCAACATCATAATGTCATTGGTCCTCTTCAAAAATGAAGGATTACCATCAGCAATATGAGATGAAGGTGCTGGACTAGGTGATCTCAGGATCCTATCAACTTTAAGCCTTTATACCTATGATATATCTATATCTACATCTAAGCTATGGCCATATCATATCTATCTGTCTGTCTGTCTATCTATCTATCTATCTATCTATCTATCTCTCTATATCTATACCTACATATCTCTATATATTTAAGTCAATATCAATATTGACATATTTTTATCTATCATATCTGTTTATAGTTCATTTTTCTTCTTTGGGCTACCTAAGACATGAAAATAAGGTTGAAATATCTAGGTACTCTTTCTCTCCACCCCAACCCCCACCTCAATTCTAGGCTGTCATTTTATTTACCCACATGGTGCAGTTTTGATGTATGCCAATGGTGTTATGGTTGCTGATAGGTGATGGAGTTTTCTGTTGAAACATATGCAATAGTTTGTTGTTCCTAATCCTTTTTCTTACATGACCTGCTAAGGTCATAGTGTAATTTAGAAGAAATCAGAATTTATCTAAAGGCTTTATTGATCCTACCTTCCTCTGGCTAAAATCTATTAGGAATGGTTCTACTATGCTTGCATTGCTCATAACTCCTTAACATTTGAACACAGTTTGTTATCTGAAATGAGCCTCATTTCCTTATCTTCCTATCTACAGAGCTATTGCTACTTATATATTTCTTCCCAAGTATCATTCAATCATCAGTCCTTAGTTGTTTATACTGTCATTATATAGTCATTAGTATTAACATGTTTAAACATATAGTTGATGCCTATCTCCATGACAAAATATTTTATACACATGCACACTCAATACACAGTGTGTGTATCTCTCTCTCTCTCTCTTCCCATCCATCTGTCTGTCTATCTACATATCTTCATAAAGGCCCCTGTTCATCCCTGGATTTATATTTAGGTCCTGTGGCCCTCATAACTGGTTGATAGCTACAATTCTTCCTCACTAATCCATTTCCCCCTCTCCCTTCTCTGGGCCTGCTTTAACAAACATTCCTTTTACCTTAGAATGAGGTCATTTGTCCTAACAAGCAAGAACTTAGATGGACTAGAACAGTCCTCTTAACTTTCTTAAAGTCACTGGCAATATTATCAGATTGTGCACATGGAGCTTGGCCAATTTTTCCCCAGGCTTCTATCACTCCATTCCTTAATCAATTTAACTATTTGGCTATGTAATAATGGTAATTTAAGGTGAATTATAATCAGTCTAACTCCATAAACTAAACTTTACTAAAACTACTAAAACAACAGCATGAATATTAATCAAGTTGTACTCTGAAAAAGTTATAAGAAGCAAGAATTAAGAAAATAAAAATCCTAGGTCCAAAGTAGGTGACACTACATCAGAGAGTTATGGAAAACTTTATGCTTTTTTTTTTTTTGTCTTTGGAGCCTTGGAAGCTTTTGTATTTCTGGAAAGGAAAGAAGTAAGGAAGGCAGACAGGTGGGCAGGAAGGAAGAACCATAAAACATGCCTTTTTTATGTTTAATAGGAATGTATATGTACAGCTTATATCAGATTGCACACTGTCTTGGGAAGGGAGGTGAGGAGGGAGGAAGAGAAAAATTTAAAACTCAAAAGCTTATGGAAGTGATTGTCAATAAATCAAAATAAATTGATAAAAAGTTTTTAAAAAACAAAAAAAAACAAAAAAAAATGCCTTTTCTAAGATCCATAGAGGCAAAAGCTTACCCAAACATCGTAGCTAAAGTCTTATCAGCTTTTAACCAACAAATGCAAGCCATTTGTAGTCCATGGAGGAGTTTGTGGGTGTGAAAAATATCTTTCTTTACCTATAATTTCACATTTCAATACTAAATTCTGCTTTTTTTCATGATTGGATAATTCTGATGAAACTTTATTAGTATAGCAGGGTTCCATGCTTCTTTTTCCTATGACTTCTCCTTTCACTTAGGAATAAATCATCACTGCCTACATCATTTCATTTACATTGATGATCCTGTATCTTCATTATTTAGTGATGTCAAACCCAAGTAGAAGTAGGAAGCCACTGAATGGCATAAGGATCCATGCAGGCCATATATTGACTTAGAAAACTGAAAATTAACATTATCTGTGTTTTGTTATATGTTCATTTATTTTGTTAAATACTTTCCAGTTATATTTTAATATGGTTTGATTCACCTCTGGTCTGCATTTTAAAGAAACCTCACAATGTGGAGTCTGGACGTTTGCTAGAAATTCTTTCTAAAGGCAGAATTTTGTTTTCATTCTTCTGAAAGCTTTCAAACATTTTTTGAATGTAAAGAATCTAATAAGATATAGTTAACAATTCCTTCCCAATTTCCTTGCCTACATAAAAGTTATCACAGAAATGTTCCTTTTCATAATGGACACTTGAAGTACTCAGATGGAGGCTAGAGACATGAAGGTGAATTTTTTTGGGGGGAGATACGGCAATATAATTCAGTTAGTTAGTCAACAGTCATTTGGAAGTTTTGAGTCCAGAAAAAAAAAGGCACTGTTCACCATCATATTTTTTATTCATTCCAAATTTATGAATCATCACAAGTTGAATCCAGTTAAATGTATCAGGAATGGTTTTGAATTTCTAAACCCATGGCATAAAAGACCAGGTTACAGACATTATAACTAATGTTGGAGGCAGACAAAGATTTCATCAGGCTGATGCAAGTGTTAAAAGGCATAATTATTCCTAATTTTTGCCTTTACAAATTTCCTGTGAAGAGCTGTAATTTTCTCCTGACCCGGCATGTGTTTGGTGCTGTGATTAACTGGTCTTGATAAGTGTAGGAAAAAGAGGGAATGAAGTAGTTTCCCATCACCCCCCAGGAGCAATCTGCATCCCATTTGAGGCTACCGGACTCTACCAGAATTGTGAGATAGCTCAGTGAATCAGGACGCTCAAAGAAGATTTCTCGGCCTTTGACATGTCGGTAGCTATTGAAGAGCTGAGGACTGGCATGTCATTAACAAATGCCACCTATTTGAGTTCGCCCTGTTCTCCTACTCAGGTGAACTTAATTGGTGTGTCATTCTGTGGATCTATCCAGTGATGAAAGGCCAAATGTCTACCAGTACCACCAACCTGACTGGTGACTTTTGAGGGGATCTAGGGTTGCTTAAAGGTTCTCAGTAGTGAGGCCATTTAGTGAAACTTGCTATTGAAGTTGACAAAGAAGCATGCTGTAGCCCAGATGAAGCCATTCCCTTATGCATTATTCTGTCAGACACCTAAGGAAAAACTTGTGGGAATTTGGGGCTAATGACTTGATTAGTTTTTCACTTTTTTTAAAGTGGTGATTAAAATAATAATGCATAAAGTACCAATTTTGTGAGATAATGAAATATCTCCACTTAAAACAGAGGGAAAAAGATATTTTGAAAGATTAATAATTTAATAGCACTTGAAATGAAATGGGAAAACTACATTGAGAGTCAGATCAGTCTCCTGATAAGTTCCTCCCTAAATTACTTCAACTTGCCTTATACAATTATCTTAAATTTTTGTAAAATAAGTTCAAATTTATAAAGGAAGTGTTCTGATGGCACCAGAATAAGTATACCTTTTGTTGTATTAGCTTATATATATATATATATATATGTACATATGTATATATATATATACACACATACACACATATACACACATATGTACACACATATATGATCCAATATCTTTATATTTCAACAGCATATGGATGTGATTTTATTCTGGCAAGCTTCAATCAAGGTATATAGCTAAGAGTCAATAATGATCTAATTGTAGCACGCAAGTCCCATCACTTCTAAGATATCACATACTCAGATTCAAGTTGTGGGAGACTTAGAATGGTAATTTTCCAGTCTTGGCTCCATTGGCCTTGCCATTTTGTTAACTGGAAATTTCTGAAGTTAATTCAGATGTATGTATCAGTCGCTCCTCATTGGATAAACCCAGCAGTAAAGTCGTAAACATTTAATAAGGATAGAAATAAATAGTAAGGACTCCAAAACACTGTCATCATGAAGTTTATGGTAATAAAAGCAATGAAGAGATGAAATCTAAGGTGTGAGCATGACATTACGTGGCTGGAGTGAAATGAGTAAAGACATCTTTTGAGAGGCATTGTGGTGTATTGAATCAATGCTAAACTTATAACCAGGAAGACTAAGGTTCAAGAGTTACCTCTTACTTATACTAGCTATGTGACCCTGGGCGAGTCACTTAACCTCTTGAGTTACCAGACAAATCACTTAATCTGCTCTAGGCCAGAGGTGTCAAACATTGAAGTCCATAACACTTCTGAGTGAGACCTGAATCATATTAAGATACAATTGGAAATATTTAACAAAATATAAAAAATACAATAAAACAGACAATGCTAATATATGGCTTTGTAAGTCAATGTATGTCTGCTGCAGGGATTCTTATGTATGATTTATTGGTCCCCATTTCTATTTGAGTTTGACACTACTGCTTTAGGCAACTCTTTGACTTGTATCAGTAGAGTTTCCTCATCCAGGATATCCCTATGTCAATGAAATCACAGATCCAGGTCTTACTGTTTGGAATTAAGGAGGCTGAAGAATTGTGTGGCCATATTGATAGAAGATTCATAGTCAAGAATGTGTAAATATTTCATGATGATGGCAGAGGATGAGGTAGAGAGGAAGATTTTGATTTGGGTGCTAGCATCATTGAGGAAGCTGAAAGTGACTCAGGGACTGGTAGATGGCAGTAATAAGGATTAAAAATTGGAATATGGTGATATAAGCTGATTGCATGAACTTCAAAAGAGCAATAATATTAGAGACTAGAGATAAAGGAATTCTAGAACAATATTTTTCTGTATGGGAGCAGCAGTGGGGAGCATGGAATAAACCATCCCATTTACCTAGACTTATTTGGTTAGGGAATAAGAGAGCAAATGATGGGAAACATGGTGTCCTGAGGATAGTGACAGGACATAGTCAGATAGAGAGGGCAGAAAGAATCTTAATGGAAAATATGGAGGACACAGGATGATTTTTTTGAGAACAGCTCAATGAATTTAAGCACATTTTTAAAGGCCAGGCCCAAGAATACCATGCAAAGTCATTTTGTCCGTAGCACAAAATCTGTCAATATTCAATCCTCAGAGAGTCTCTCTTGTTCTCTCACAGGAAAATATGGTTCTTCCCCAAATGATATTTATGGAGTCAGATAGCTTATTTCTAAAGAAAAGAAACAAAGCATGGGCCTGCAAAATTCTTCACAAAAAATGAATAGATCTGTGAAGGAGAAGCCTTGAGACTGACAGAGATGTGAGGATAGGTTGCAGGGTTGGGAGGATAGTCAACATATGAGGTTTTAAGGCTGCAGGCTGGAGGATACAGCCTAATGGACTTCCATTAACTAAACATTATGAATAAGTACAGAACACTATGTTAGTGGAACAATCAAGTATTACAATTAAGAATACAGGGGTAGCTGGGTGGCACAGTGGATAGAGCTTCAGGCCTTGGAGTCAGGAGGACCTGAGTTCAAATTCAGCCTCAGACACTTCACACTTACTAGCTGTGTGAACCTGGGCAAGTCACTTAACCCCTATTGCCTCACCCCCCAAAAAACAAAAACAAACAAAACAAAACAAAAAAAGAATTAAGAATACAATCAAAGGGTTGTATCTCAAACCGAAGTGCTGGTTTAAAAGAAGTAAATATTTGAGTGTGAAAGAACTAAATATCTCTCCATGAATAAACGTCAAGGTTATTCAAGGTCTTTAAAGGCTATAATTTTTTTGTGTTGTTCAGTTTTGTCCAACTCTTCACGACCCCATGGACCATAGCATGTCAGGCCCTTCTATCCTCCACTATCCCTCGAAGTCTGTCCAAACTTACGTTCATTGCTTCTACAATACCACCTATCCATCTCATTCTCTGCCATTCCCTTCTCTTTTTGCCTCCAATCTTTTCCAATATCAGGATCTTTTCTAATGAGTCCCATCTTCTCATTATGTGGACAAAGTTCAGTTTCAGTATTTCACCTTCCAGTGAAGAGCTTCAATGAATTTCTTTAAATATTGACTTATGTGATCTCCTTGCTGTCCAAGGGACTTCCAAAATCTTCTCCAGTAACACAATTTGAAAGTGAATCTGTGGCAGATTCTGTGGCACTCAGCTTTCCTTATAGTCCAACACTTATAGTCATACAGCACTACCAGAAAACCATAGCTTTGACTATACAGACCTTTGTCAACAAGGTGATGTCTGCTTTTTAGTATGCTGTCCAGATTTACAGATCCTAGTAATTATTAATTTCGAAATCCTCATTTCAGAGATGAGGAAATGTTCTCAAAAGTTGAAATGACTTGCTCAAGGTCTCATAAATGATGACTCGAAGAGCTGGATTAAAAAAATCAGGTCCTTTTACTCAAACTTTTCACTGCATAACAAAGTTTTGGGTGCAAGAGGCCTGTGTTGAAGTACTCATTTGAACATTTTCTGGCTTGTGACTATGGAAGACATTTAAATTTTCTGAGCCTTAGCATTTCCTCATATGTGAAATGAGGATAATAATATTTGTGTTACCTACCTCATGTAGTAGGTGTGAAATTTAAAAAAAATATATAAAGTATTATAAACTGTAAATATACAGTCTAAGTTAAGGTGATTATTATTGAATGCAAATGTATGTTTGATTGTTTATATAATTCAGGCAAATGAAAGTGCCCCCCCCCCCCCGCTTTGTGACCTAGGAATGATATTTTTGATCCATTCCACTTTGCTCATGACAATCTAGTGCAAGCTACATGAAGCAAATGTGGCAATGTGAGAATGTGCAATGGGGCTAAAGAGAGTTGGGTTCTACCTTGATTCTGCCAATAACCAGCTATAGGAACTTAGGCAAATGACTTAGATCTGTAATACTATTTCATCATATACAAAATAAGGAATTTGGACTACATGATGTGTAAGATTTCTTCTAACTCCAAAAATTATATCACTGGGGCTTTTCCTAACCAAAAGTTCCTTATAATATGAGCAGGAATGCAGGAAACCCTTTACTTGAAGGGAATGTTGGAGTTCCTATTTTAGAACCTATTTTAGAAGTCAGGGAAAAGGCAACCTATTTTAGAAGTCAGGGAAAAGGAACACAAATGAGCACAAAGTTACAACATATCAAAAACTGAAGGAGTCAAGAGAACATTGACAACTGAGACATAAATGCTGGTAAGGGTGGTTATTTGTCAAGAAACAATTAAAAACCAATTTTTTTACACCAAAATGTACAAAACAGTTTACAGAAGATATAGTAAAGGGCACAAATAGATGGATTTAGTAATGGTTGAGTGATTAGACCCAAAAATAATGATTATGAATGGATACCAACTTGGAGGAAGTAGGGGAATGGTAGTAGTGTGCTCCCAGAAACTTGCCTTTTGTTTTGTCCTGCTTGGCTTTAAACTTGGAGAAATGCATGGATTAGAATACTCATTGAATTTTTGGATAACACAAATTTGAGAGGAATATCTCAAATATTGGAAGACAGAATCAATATCAAAAAAAGTCTCAATGATCAGAGCTGTCCCAAAGTGATATACTGGGTGCGTGAGATATTGGGTTCTCTCTCATTAGGGATATTATGGTGCATGCTGGATTGCTATTGCTATTTGTCAGAGCTATCACAGATAGGATTCCTGTTCAGATATTGTTCAGATTAGTAAACCTCTGAGGTCCAGTGATTCTGTGATTTTATGTACTTGTGAGACTGGAAGATTCTGGGAATATATGGAGATTTCTTTACCCATTAAGCAATGAAAGAGAGAAATATGAAGCAGAACATAGTTGTAGAAAGAAAACCAAACCAGATAAATAAAAATCCCTCTGTGTCTTCCTCTTTAAAAAGTGGCTAGATAATATGGTGGGGGGAAATGGATCTCTATTGAAGGCAGAAAAGAAGGGGGAAAGCATTGTTATTGTGTGTCAAATTTAAATAATAGTCATAACACACATTTATTCTAGGCTATCCGTATCACTGAAGTTGAAGTCAAATTCTGTGAAGAGGATACAGTTAGCCCAGTTGGTATATACTCTTTGAAGGAGTGCTTAAATAAAGGTTTCCACAATTTCTTGAATTACCACAGTTTGGAAAAAGAAAGAAATGAGGGACTAATCTGAAAAGACACAATGTCAGTAACAGCAGTCTGAAGAAAGGACATTTGGTGGTAAGTGTTGGGCTATTTCATTGTGTTAGATGCTTTTTGACTGTAATTTTATTTCATTTAGTCAGTTATTTGGTTTCATTTGGGGGTAAATATCTGAAAGTGGCCAGGTAAAAAGTAGAATTTAACGAAAAAATTGGAACCAATGAAAAATCTGTGTGGATCATTAACAGTCAACCATAGTTTATTTTGTGTATATTAACATGGATTTAATTAAGCCAGCAAAGCAATGTTCCACAGGCATTGTTAATTAGCTAATAAGGTCCCCATCACTTCTAATTGTATTAAACAGAATCAATTACTTCCCCAAACTGAAACAGTTGCTACAGATTGGCTAACATAATGAAGCAAAATCAAATGTTGTTTTAAAAATAATAAGAAAACTGGTTAATGTAAAGAAATCCATGTAGGTGACTCTACTCTGAGTTCAGACTAATAATGGAAGAACATTATTTGAAAGAAAAAAGTTTTTTCTGAAGACTACTTTGTAGGACGCAAGTATGATAACTGTTTGTATTTATGTGAACTTAAAAGTGCATAAAACTACATAAACTCATATATGATAGGTAGATATATGTGTTATCCAACCTGTAAAACACATTGGACAGTTGGCTACCAGTGGAAGCTCCTGTGTCCTGTGTTGACAATATTTTTCTTCCATGATGAACCAATTAAAATGTTGTCCTTGAAGTGACATTTATTCTGAACCTAATATTTTGTTTAGCTATTTTCATTAAGTGTTCTTACTAAAAATGTTCTAAATAACCCGATGATTAGCCTTGGGGAAAAATGAGTTAAGTCAAAGCATACTTACTTTATCACTTTGCCAAGCTCGACTGTCTTGATATGGTAATAGCCCAAACGACAGGAGTCATCTGTTAAACAACAAACTATTAAGCTGAGAACACAAATATTCAGACAGGCACAATATAGTAATTTGCTCTTTGTTGATGGATATCAGCAGTGGAAGAACAATAGCATCATTTATATTAAACCACGTAAGGATATCCAGGGAGGAAAGATGTTTTCAAGTTCAAAGTGTACCAATTAGAAATAATAGATTTTGAAATATAGTAAGGTTATGTTGAAAATCTACAAAATCTGATTGGGATAAATAACATGCCAGGTAATATAATTAAACTAACTTAATAACTATGATGTGCTAAAGTATATGCCTATAAAATATGAGTTTTCAATATACTAATTTTGTTAAGTGTAAAAAGGGACCTGAAAGACATTGGGGGCCAAAACAGAATAATACCAGAGAAACTAGAGGTCAGAAAATGGGACAATTGTCTATCAACTGACAATACTAAAATGATGAGGTGACCGACATGTTCATGAAGAAGGATAACAGGAACCAAGAAATACTGGTGAAGCTTAATGAAGATAAAAGGATAGGTTGGAGAGCCAATGGCCTAGGCATAGGAAGACAAAGTCATGTAAGTTTGATGAGAAATCCTGCAAAATAATAATGAACATTAAGTACCAATAGTTTACAGAAACACTTTTGATTTAGCACTGATTGAAACTTGGATAAAAAGGACCTACTGTCCCCAAAAACTATGCTAAGGAGGCCAACCAGCCTAGGATGAAATCGATTGAAACAAAAAAACAAAAAAGGCAAGTTTAGGTTTCATATACTGTTAGAGCTAGATGGGACATTCGAGCTCACCAATTTCAACTTCATTTTATAGATGAGACAACTAAGGCCTGGGGAGCATTAAGAACTTGCTCAAATTCCTACAGTTTGTTAGTGGAAGAGCTGAAATCTGAAGTTTGTCTCCTCATACCTAGTCCAATGCCTTTACCTTATGTCACACTGTCTCTTTGTGTCAAATGAATTCTGTCAGCAGCATATAACTATTCTTCTAAAATTCCTTACTCTGAGTATATTTTCCTTTCAAAAAAATTGACTCTAGAGAAAGGGAATGAGAAAGAACAAAAGGTTCCCAAAATGGTGAGCTCAAGAAAAGAAACCCTATATGTTGAGGGAATTGGCAGAGGTATTAACCAGAGGCAAGAGCTCTGGGGCAATTCATCATTCTGATACTAAGAACTTTATGACCATCAGGGAAGATATTCAGGGGAAAAAGCCAAAGCCCCCTTAAGGTTATTCAGTAATGAGTCAGAAAGCAGGTGATTTGAGGGGATAGTTTTGAAATGAAAAGAAGATAAGTGGGACATCCCTGATTTCATGAAAGGTTTTCATTGGTGAACTTTAAAAATAGTTGGAAATGTAAGATTTGCATACTATATATGTTTTTTGTTAGCTGAGGTTGATGTAAAATGGCCAAGAAATTAGTAGCAATAGAAGATTAATTAGACTACAAGACAATATAGAAAGCATTTAAATTTGGTCTTTACTATGCTAGAATCATGCATATAAATAGGTCATTTTTGAAGCACTCACTATTGATAAAAAAAGTAACATTTAAATAACAAGAACAAGAGAGATGTAAAACTGATGAAATGAAATTGCTGGGTTTTAGGATTAAGACACAGATGAAAAGAAATTTGAAAAAAAATCAACTAACAAATCTTTTTGAAAAGATAGGTCAGAACATTATAGGTACTGGACCTGTCATTTAAGTGGCATAGGGAACTATACTGGTGAGGAAATCCCTTCAACCAATTTAGGCTTGCTGCTTCTCTGCACCAGATAGCCTTTGAGAGTTGCCTAAAGCACACAGCTACTCCTTTGTTCAACGTCACAGCAATAGAAGTCTCTGCTCCAAACACTGACGCTCAAAGCAAAGTTGCTCAGTTCTATGAAAACCTACAACATCTTCTAGAAATAACACTAAAAAAAAGATGTCACATTCATCATAGGGGATTGGAATGCTGAAATAGGAAATTGAAAGATAATTGGAATAACAGGCAAATTTGGCCTCTGAATACAAAATGAAGCAGGACAGAGACTAAGAGAGTTTGGTCAAGATAACTTTCTAGTCATAACAAACACTCTTTTTCAATGACCCAAAAAGCTACTCTACACATGGACATCACCAGCTGGTCAACATAGAAATCAGGTCAATTATATAGTTTGCAGCCAAAGGTGGAGAAGCTCTATCCAATCAGTTAAAACAAGACCTGGAGCTTACCATGGATCAGATACAGAGCTTCTTATCGCAAAATTCAGACTTGAAGAAAGGGAAAACCATTGGACCATATCAGTGTGATCTAAATAAGATCCTTTATGAATATGAATTGGAAGTGATTAATAGATTTAAGGGATTAGATATGGTAAAGTGTCTGAAGAATTATGGACAGAGGTTCACAACATTGTACAGAAGGAAGCAACAACAAGAACAACAACAACAAAAAAAGAGTGATAAAGCAAAATGGCTGTCTGATTAAGCTTTACAAATAGCTGAGGAAGGAAGGAAATTGAAAGGTAAAGGAGAAAGGGAATAATATATGCAAATGAATGGAGAATTCCAGAGAATAGTGAGAGATAAGCATGTTTTCTTAAATGAGCAATGCAAAGAAATAAAATAATAGAATGGGAAAGACAAAATATCTCTTCAAGAAAATTAGAGATATCAAGGGAAAGTTGCATGAAAAAATAGGCATAATAAAAGATAAAAATGGTTGGGATTTAACAGAAGAAAAAGAGATTAAGAAAAGGCAGCAAGAATATACAGAAGAACGATTCAAGAAAGATCTTAACAGCACCACAATGATGTGGTTACTGAGCTAGAGCCAGACATCCTGAAGAATAAAGTGAAGTGGATCTCAGGAAGCATTGCTAAGAATAAGGCTAGTAGTGGAGGTGATGGAATTCCAGCTGAACTATTTAAAACTGCAAAAGGTGATGCTGTTAAAGTGTTGCACTCAATATGCCAGAAAATATGGAAAACACAACAATGGCCACAGGATTGGAAAAATCGGTTTATGTCCCAATCTTAAAGAAGGGCAATGCTAAGGAATGTTCAAATTACCAAATAATTGTGTTCATTTCACATGTCAACAAGGTCATGCTTAAGATTCTGCAAGCTAGGCTTTAGCAGAATTGAGAATTATCCTATTAGGCTGGTTTTCAAAGAAGCAGAGGAACTAGTGACCAAATTGTCAACATTCACTGGATTATGGAGAGAGCAAAGAAGTTCTAGAAAACAAAAACAAAAACAAAAACATGTACTTCTGCTTCATTGACTCCACTAAGTGGATCACAACAAAATGTGACAAGTACTCAAAGAGATGGGAGTACCAGATCATCTCACTCATCTTCTGAAGAATCTCTATGTGGGCCAAGAAGCAACAGTTAGAATCTAACATGAAACAAATGATTGTTTTAAAATTGGAAAAGGACTACAATAGGGCTGTATATGTCACTTTATTTATTTAACTTGTATACAGTGTATATCATGTAAAATGCCAGTCTGGATGAATCTAAAATTGGAATTAAGATTACTGGGAGAAATATCAACAACCTCAGACATGTAGATGATATTACTCTGATGGCAGAAAGTGAAGAGGAATTAAGAAGCCTCTCTTCGAGGGTGAAAGAGGAGAGTGTAAAAGCTGACTTGAAGAGTAACATCAAAAAATCTAAGATCTTGCCAACTGGTCCCATCACTTCCTGGCAAATAGAGGGAAGAAATGGAAGCAATGTCAGATTTTACATTTTCAGGCTCAAATATCACTGCAGATGGCAATTGAGCCTTGACATTAAAAGACTCTGTGAGAATTGGACTATAAGGAAAGCTAAGTGCCACAGAATCAATGCTTTTGAATCATGGTGCTGGAAAAGACTTTTGAGAGTCCCTTGGACAGCAAGGATAGTAAGCTTAAATATTTTGCCCATATGATAAGAAGACAGAACTCATTGGAAAGGACCCTGATGTTGAGAAAGATTAAAGGCAAAAGGAAAAGAGGATAGCAGGGGATGAGATGGATTGATAATGCATGGAAAGAATGAACATGAACTTGGAAAACTTTGAGAGATAGTGGAGGATAGAAAGGCCTGTCATATGAGGTCATGAAGAGTCAGACACAACTGAATGACTGAACTACAAACAACAATGCCCATTTGTTCTTTCTTTCATCTACTCAGCCTTCCCACCTATTTGCTTCCCCAGCAAGAATGCAAGTGCCATCACTGAAGAAATCTTTGTTAGTTTAATGAAGTTGGTGTTGTTCAGTTGTGTCTGACCCTTTATGACCTCATTTGGGATTTTCTTGGCAAAAATAGTGGAGCAGTTTGCCATTTTCTCATCCAGGTCATTTTATATATGAGGAAACTGAAGCAAACAGGTGACTTAAGTGACTTTCCCAGGGTCACAGAGCAGTAAGTGTCTGAAGCCTGATTTTAACTCAGGTTTTTCAGCTTTTCTTGACTTCAGGCCTGACACTTAATCCACTGTGCCACTTAGCTTTAGGCAGAAAACAGACCTAATGCTCTCCTGAAAAAAAATATTAGAACAAAAAGGAGTTAAATGTGCTCCTAGTGTAATCATATAGACATGTTGGATGCATATTCAGTTCTCCTGTAGTTTAACTGACTTTAGCCTCAATCATTAATCCTGTTGTATAAGAATAAAATGGAAAAATAAATCATCAGTACAGATACACTGTGTTTGATCAATGCTTTTCTTTAGACCAAGTAAATAATGTAGCAATACCTACTCTGCAGTATTTATATGCTACCGCTTTCTGGAATCTCATCATTAAGATACGGTGTGGACACTTTTAAAGAAGGCCACCTTCTCCTGCCCCCCACCTATCAGGCCTTCCCTTAATCAACTGTATATAGACTACCCACAGTGACAGCCTTTCATTTATGGGGCAAAAGACTTTCTATCATATTACCACATTATATTTTGAATAAAGAATATACAAATCTTCACACTTGTTCTCATATGAGCAAAAGGTCCCTGTCCTATTATATTAAACATTCTAACAGGTATGAAACATTGAGCTTAAAGCAAACTCTTTCATGGATAGAATAAAATGGTCTGACTCCTTCTAGTTGGGATATTGGCAACCCCTTTTTACTCACACTTTGAGGTCTCGTGATGGGAAATATTAACTCAATTAAGTGTGTGGAGTTTCAGCATCCTGAACATGCTGTTCTTGGGTATTTTATGGTCCTAGAAGATGGTTTTTTAAAAAGAGACCAAAAACAAGCGTGATTAGATTTTTCTCCCAAGTCAGTTGTTAAGATCATAATACAGTGAGCAAAGTATTGGACTTGGAGTCAAGAAGATCAGAATACAAATTCTGCCTCAGACATTTACTAGCTGTGTGATCCTAGGCAAGTCACATAAACTCTCTGGACCTCAGTTTCCTAATCCATAAAATGAAAGAGTTGTACTCAGTAGTCTCTGAGATCCCTTTGGACTTCTAAAAATCTATGATTCTATTATCCACGATCCTGATACTTAGGGCTAGAAGAAACCTTAGAAGAACTCTAATCCAACCCCCTTATTTTACATTAGGAGGAAGCTAAGGCATAGATGGGTCAAATTATATAATAACTAGCATCATGTCTGCACATGCATAACCTATATCAAATTGCTTGCCTTCTCAATGGGGGGGGAGAGAAAGGGAGAGATAGAGAGAATTTAGAACTCAAAAATTTTAAAAACAAAATTTAAACAATATTTTTACATGTAATTCAAAAAAATATTTAAAATATAATAACTAGCATTGTAAAGCTAGCAGACGCCATAATTAGGATATAAACCCAGGTCGCCAAATATGCCAGGGCAAGTTCTTTAAAACTTGATGACTTTTTATTCAGAGGACAATGGGAAACTTTTCATATAAGAGTAGGATAGAGACGTCATTTTGCTAGATGAAAAAGGATTCAAAGGATTTTTTTTTAAAGGAAAAGCAATTTAATTAAGAGTAGGGTTAGAAAATGACAAAGAATATACACAAATGAGGAGTCTGAGAGAAAGCATTGGAGCTTGATAACTGCAAAGAGAGAAACACAGAGAGGAAACAGTAAAGAACTGTGTCTAAGTTTATGAGCATCATAGCTTTTCTATAGTACTTGTGCAACAGCGACTACCTCTTGAAGTACAGGTGTGCTGTATTTTGTCCACTCCCCCAGCATTCTTAAGTAGGCTTAAGGAGTATGGGGTAGGGAGAGGTGTCCAGTATCTCTGCCAAGCAATGATATTCCTCAAGTTTAGGGGTCCCGGCACCTTAGTTCCATTTAACTATAGATTAGCTTTTATAAAGTACTGTTTTCTCCAAAAGTATATCAAGAACAGTCATACAAATATTTCCTCAGCACCTAGGAGGCATAATTCTCCCCTTTACCTCTTGGTAAAATGGAGAAGCATGGCAAGGTAGGCCTCCCTCCTTCATCAGTTCAGTTTATGGTGCCCATGCTATGGTTGAACAGGACTTTCACCCTTTCTGTGCACCATGGAGGAGGGGGAAGAGTGTGCCTGTCCTAATCTCATAGGTTTAAAGTTCAGCCTGTTATGGTTATATAGCCAATGGAAAGAAGAAAGTAGACCATCTTCTCCCAGTAACAGGGTGCTTCCATGTTACATGATCTGGGTATGTAAAGCAAAGTACTATTACACTTGTATTATCTAACTTTTTGATTGGCTGCATCTTTCATCTTAACTGTCTGTAATAAGTAGCCACCATTACTCTCATGAAGCTGCCCACTACTCATCTATATCTTTCAGTAATGGGATTAGAACTCAATCATGGAGAGTCAGATACATGGTTAAGAACTTCTTAAGTCCCAACATGGGTTATGTCAGAATGTATACTCCTTGAAAGTAAATATGGTTTTGATATAAGCTGCTTATTTGGTCACTTGTTATATAATAAAGGATACAGAAGAACAATGTCTCTACAGAATGGTTAGGCTTGTTGGTTTCCTTGCCTTGTCTCCTGCCCGGATCATGAATCCATCTACCAGAAGTGCTAAGGAACCAATTTCACCATGTTATTTCCCTACTTAATGAAACCTTCTTGTAGTCCACTGTATTGAGCCTATATGCTTCTATTTTTCAAGGCTTTCCAGTATCTGTCCCTATTTTCTCTATATAGTCATGCTTCCCATGATTTTCCCCAATAAAGCTTCTCTCAATGATCTCTCTTAAGTGATTTTGCTTCAGATAATTTTATATGCCTGAATTGATAAAATCAAAGATCCATTGGTATACTTGAGTATTCCTTCCATTTATTGTGACAATATCCACTTTGCTGTCTATCTATACTTTACCCATCTTGCTAAGTAAGACAAGCTCAAGTTCAAGTTATAAAGGGCTTTAAAATAAAGTAGGTAATTTTATATTAATTTCTATTATCTACAGAATTTATTGAATGGAAGAGGGGAGACACATTGAGACCCATGCTTTAGGAAGATCACTTTGGCAGCTGAGTGGAGAGTGGACTGAAATAGGGAGACTCTTGAGGCAGGGAAACCAACCATAAGGCTATTGCAATAGCCCAGGTGTGAGGTGATAAGGGCCTGTATCAGGAGGTAGTGTCAGAGGGGAGATGAGGATATATTAAACGGATGTTGCAATGGCAGAAGCACTAAGATTTGGCAACAGATTGGATATGGAGGGTAAGAGAGTGAGATCAAGGATGATACTTAGGTGATGAACATGAGTAACTAGAAGGATGGTGGTACCCTTGACCATCATAGTGAAGAAGGGAGAGCTTAGGGCTTAAGATAATGACTTCTGTTTTGGACATGTTGAGTTTAAGTTAACTATAGGTTATTCAGCTTGAGTTGTCTGATAAGCAGTTTGATAAGTGAAACTGGAGGTCAGCACAAAGGTCAGAGCTGGAAAAGTAGATTAAGAATATCAGAAAGGGGCAGCTAGATGGCACAGTGGATAGAACACTGGCCCTGGAGTCAGGAGGACCTGAGTTCAAATCCTGTCTCAGACACATAACACTCACTAGCTGTGTGACTCTGGGCATATCATTTAACCCCAATTGCCTTACCCTCCCCCCCCAAAAGAAGAATATCAGAGAAGACATGATAATGAATTGATGGGATATGATGAGATTATTAAGAAAGGAATATATAGGGAAGAAAGAAGAGGACCCAGGGCAGAATTTTGGGGGAAATGAACTTTAAACCTATGAGATTGGGACAGGCACACTCTTCCCCCTCCTCCATGGTGCACAGAAAGGGTGAAAGTCCTGTTCAACCATAGCATGGGCACCATAAACTGAACTGATGAAGGAGGGAGGCCTACCTTGCCATGCTTCTCTGTTTTACCAAGTGGTAAAGGGGAGAATTATGTCTCCTAGGTGTTGAGGAAATATTTGTATGACTGTTCTTGATATACCTTTGGAGAAAACAGAACTTTATAAAAGCTAACCTGTAGTTAAATGGAACTAAGATGCCCTAAACTTTCCATGTATGACCTGGATGAAGATCCAGGAATCACAGGAAGGAGAGAGCAATGTTAAGATCTTAGAGAGAAGAGAGGATCAAAGAGAAAAGGGTGACTGACAGTGCCAAAAGCAGCAGAGAGGAAAGAAGGAGGAGGGCTGAGAAAAGGCAATTAATTAATACCACCAATGATAATAGTTCAGTAGAATGTTGTGGTCAGAAGCAAGATCATAGAGAATTAAGAGAGTGAGAGGAAAAGAAGTGGAGTCAACAATTGCAAACTGCCTTCTCAAAAAGTTTATCCACAAAAGGGAAGAGATATATAGTACAATAACTAGGAGCAATGGACCTATCAAGGGACAGTTTTTTGATAATGTGGGTAAGAAGGGTGTTTTAGGCAGCAAGGAAGTTGCCAGGAGACAGAAAGACATTGAAAGTTATGCAGTGGGGATGATAGAGGGGTCAATCTTCTGGAAAAGATGAGAGGTAATGGCATCACTTGTGCATATAGAAGACTTTATCTTACAAAAGGAAAAAGCACGTCTTCGTATG
Organism: Vombatus ursinus; assembly: GCF_900497805.2. Taxonomy (NCBI): domain Eukaryota; kingdom Metazoa; phylum Chordata; class Mammalia; order Diprotodontia; family Vombatidae; genus Vombatus; species Vombatus ursinus. The sequence continues at coordinate 63,210,109 of NW_020954596.1, forward strand.
AGATTGGGGTGAAGCAGAAGGCATCTGGGAGATATGAGATAGGGAGGAGAAAAAAAACGTAGCTCTTTGTACATTGGCCTTAATTTTTTAGTAAAATATGAGGCATGATTCTCAGTTGAGAGGGTTGTGGTAGGGGAGCCAATTTTGGATGTTTGAGGAGAGATGAAAAGATTTGGAAAAGCCATTGTGGTAAGTGGGAGAATGAATTGGTTAGGGAAGTATAAAATATTTGCCTTGTGGCAATGAGGGCTCAGTTGATATTATGCAACATCAATTTGTATTGGACCCAGTCAGAACTCAAATGATTTCACCAGTTTCATTCAGTAGTTCATGAATAGACACCAAAGGTAAATTCTTACCATATTCCATATTCCAACTGGGGCTTGGCAGAGCATGATTGGCAACAGGAAAAGGAAGTAAGGGACTCAAGAGTTGCCCATTACCCACATTCCACCATACCCCTTCCAAAAAGCTTTTGTGGTATTTTCTGGTTCAGTGTTTTCTTCTTCTTCTTCTTCTTCTTCTTCTTCTTCTTCTTCTTCTTCTT
>NW_020954596.1:63210665-63262568 GCF_900497805.2 Vombatus ursinus
TCTTCTTCTTCTTCTTCTTCTTCTTCTTCTTCTTCTTCTTCTTCTTCCTTTCTCTCTCACATTTTTATTATGCTTAGAATATCTTCCCTTCTATGCCTTATCTACTCATCCTTCAAAGTTCAACTCAAAGCCCACATTCTCTGAAAAATCTTTCCTGATTTTCCTTGTTTGTAATTAGTAGTCCTCTCAGACCTCATATACCATTTTGTTTTGAATTTCTTTAATGCACTTATTATGTATGAATTGTAAGCTCCCATATCCTTATTAGAGTAAACTCACTGAGGGCATATACTTTGTCTTATCAAACTTTATATCACCCCAAGTCTCTAGGGCAGTGCTGTCTTTGAGCATAGCAGGTGTTTAATAAATCCTTTTTTTTTAAAAACTAAATTGTATTGACTCTTCAGTCAATATACCCACCTCAGATTTAATAATGTGATAACACGACTGAGTTTTCCTATTGCCATGTGAAGAAGACACTTCTTTTTTTAAACCTTCACAATGTACTGTTGGAGACAACATGTAGAGAAAGTGATTTCAAACTCTGATACTACATAAATATGCTCCCTATATTTTCATCCTCATTATTACATACAATTTAGTTTAATTTCACACCAAAACTATGTTAAATAGTAAACTCCTCTACTGTATTGAAAATCTGGTGTAGAGGAAATAACATTGGATTTGGAGTCAGAAGAAGGGGAATTTTAGTTCTGGCTTTATGATTTATTAGTTGTAGGAAATTAAGCATATCACTTAATCTCCCTGAGCCTCAGTTTCAGGAAAATTAAAATGTGAGATTCTATGTATAGAACATAAAAATAAATTGCAGAAGGAGAGGGAGGTGTGTGTTGCCTTGATAGCAGTTCAGGTGGAAAAACAGACTTGCATATTATAGCCAATTGCAAGCTCCATATAAGACAATGCTGTCATTCATCTACAAAAAAGAAAGAAAGAAAGAAAGAAAGAAAGAAAGAAAGAAAGAAAGAAAGAAAGAAAGAAAAAACACTAAGGTAAATCTTTTGTAAACTTTCTGTCACTATGACCATCATCTAATCATAAAATTATATATTCATTGAAATTTAGAGTTGGAAGGAACATTTGTTCTCATTTGGTCCTCATAACAACCCCATAAGGTAGCTAGTATAGATATAGTATCCCTGTTTTGAAGATGAGAAAACATACTTAGAGAGATTAAATTATTCATCAGGATTTTGTAGCAAATGTCAGAACTGATTCCTGAATTCTGTCTTCTAACTCTAAATCAGTAATATTATACCACAACTGCCTCTCACACCATCCAGATAGCCATGATTAAAATCTTGGTATTATCAGACTCTTCCACCACTCTTACTTCCCATAGCCAAGCAGTTACTGAGGTCTGTTGGGTCTACCCCAATACTATATATTCTGTCAATCCCCTCCTTTGTATTCACTGCCAAAGTTATAGTATAAAAGCCCTAATTACCACCTGTCTGTACTGCTACAATCACTTCCTAACTAGTGTCCTTGTCTCCAGTTTATACCTTGGCTAATTTATCCTCACAACTGCTCCTAATTAGACTGAATTACAAAGAGAAATAATCACACATCATTCCTCTGCTCAAACCACTTCAAAGTCTCCCTTTTTATATAGGATCATAAATTTAAAGCTGAAAGAGAGCTTAGAGGTTAGTTGGTCCAATATTCTCACTTTACTGATTTGGAAACTGAGGACCAGAAAGGTTAAATAAGTTGTCCAAGGTCATAAAGGTAGAACTGAGATTTGATCTTAGGTCGTCTGACTACACCACAATTTCCTACCATATTTCAAAGCTCCTTAGCCTAGTATTTAAGACTCCTTCCACAATGTATAGCTCCTTATGTTTCAGTTTTATTTCACACAAATTCTTAACCACTTTGGCTGATCTGGATTACTCACCATCCATGGACATACACATCTAAGTCTATTGACAAGCATTAATCACTGCTGTTTGCAGAACATTATGCTAAGTGCTGGAGATATAAAAATGAAAATAAACTGGTCTTTTTTCTCAAGGAGTTTACATTCTATTTCATTCTACCTATCACTTTCCTACTTTGTTGACTTTGTTCATACTATTGTGTCCTTATGCCTGCAATGATTTGCTTTATAAAATCCTATTTCCTCTTCAAGACTCAGATTAAATACCATTTCCTCCATTAATCTTTTTCTTATAACTCTATAAAAAATTATCTTTCCTTCCTAGGACCCAATAGGACCCTTTGTAGCTCTCTTGGGCTCTTATCAGGTTCTATTTTGCATTATGATTATTATATATTTCTTATACAGTATTCCATAACCTGGACTTGTGAACATATTTATAACATGATCAGTTCTAATATGGAGATGCCCTTGAAGGGCTTTTTGAGCACACTTAGTTTGCCTAACATGGAGCCTGCTGAGTCCCTTACCATGTTGGTGAGGGTAGCCACCTTTGATTTGCTGCTGGCATCTTTGAAACTGACAAGATGGAACCATTCACTCTTTTTCACTGTACTCTTTTCTACCCTCCCTTTCTGCTGCTCCCTTATTGACTGTTCTCTTATTGTCTGTTTCCAAAGGGTGGAGATCCTAGTTCATCTACAACAAAGACATCATAAACTCAATGGGTGAGAAGGTAAGGGCCATCCTTACCTTGCTCCCTGCCTTTTACTTCCCTTCCAGGAAATGGGCATGGGGATGTCTGTTTCTATTCTGTTTTGTTTGTTCTCCTCATTTCCTGGTGCCTGAGGTGATTCCCATAAGACCTGGGAAGTTGAACCATGATGACCTTGAAGCTGATTGCAGGCGGGTTGATGCAGCAAGTGGACCCAGCAAGGAAGCCCTGAGAAGCCAGGCTGCCTGGAATGTAAGCCCTAGAGGCACTTTTGAATTTGGAATAGGGATTGTGCTGAATGGGAACTGAGTTAAAGTGTGAACCTAATACTTTTCCTCTCCTCTGAGACAGAAGTGGTATAAAATGGTTGAGGGGGCTATGCCTCTCATGTGTTGGGAGAATAAATTTGTACATTTGTGATTAGACCTTCTGAAGTAAAAATTGGTTGTAAATGTGAATCCAACTGTCAGTGGCTAAATAGAAGTGGTGTGCAGAAGACAACCTTTATAATTGAGGAAACAACATTGGTGTGGGATGAAGCCATTTGCAAAAAGCCTAGATACCCCTCAGTCTTCTTAAGGGTAATAGACATCCCTTCAGGCAGAAGTGAAACGGTAAAATCTAAACTACCTGGCTTTCAGGCAGTTAGGGCCAGGGTGATTAGTTTCTATATCTTTGTATGACTCATGCTAAATTGTAACTTTAGTGACGCTAGGTCCTATATCTTAATTATCTTTGTATCTACTCCAATACTTTCTATAGTGCTTGGAAGAAGCAGGCATTTAATAAATACCATTTGTATGAATGAACTTATTCTTTTGTTATAGAAATTAAACTTCCCCATATGAAATCGAAATGGAAGAGATGGCAGTTGAGAGGAACTGAGTAGGCCTGATTAGGATCAGGATAATGAAGTGGGAGTAGACAAAGCAGATGATCCTTGGTTGGGAAAGTAAGTTCAAAGGCATGAGGCCATGAGCATGTTCCTTCAGGACTTAATCTGGACAGAGGCCTTGTTAAATTATATCTTCATTTGTGGGCATCAGTATGATAATGGATGATGCTTGTTGAGTACAGAACACTTTACATATGTGATTTCATTTCATTTCTACAACAACTCTGTGAAGTAGGCACTATATGTATTTTTAATCCCATTTTGATATGTGAAGAAACAGGTTCAGAGATGTTAAATAACTTGCCCATAGTTACACAGATAATAAAAGTTGAAATCAACATGTCTGAAATAGAACTTGTCATCTCTCCTTCCAACTACTCCTTTTGAGAAATTTTCTATTTCTGTTAAGGGTACCATAATGCTTTTAGTCATACAAGTTCACAAACTTATCCTCAACTCCTCTCTCTTCTTCACCCTTATCTATCTCTCCATTTATCCACCAAATCTTATTATTTCTACCTCTACAACATCTTTTATCTCTATTCTCTTCTTTTTATTCATACAGCCACCACCCCAGTTCAGGCCCTCATAACTTTTTACCTGTGTTATTGAAATGGCTTCCTAATTGTAATTCTTGCCTTAAGTCTCTCTCCTTTCCAATTTATTATATGCTAAAGTGATTTTCCTAAAGCTCAGATCTGACAGCACAGCTGAGCAGATCAGCCTGAAAGATACTTCTGCCTCCTCCAGTAGGTGAGTCCCTTCCTAGAACCTCCATTTTGAGGAAATGACCAGCCCAGCCATACTCATTTCTTCCCTCCTCCCTCAATTCTACTCCTGAGTCTCCAGAGGAATATACCATACCCACTCCTCCTTTCCAAGTTTTTCAGCTCCCTTTTTTGTGTTATCTTTCTCCATTAGAATGTAAGCTCCTTGAAGGCAGGCACTATCTTTTTTGCTTATATTTGTGCTCCCAGTGCTTATTACAGTGCCTGATACATACTGAATACCATATCAAACTTCCTTTCCCCCAAATCTGGGACCATATATTGCCCCTAGGATCAAATATAAACTCTTTTAAGCTCTTAAAGCCCTTCTCAACCTGGCTCCAATCAACCTTTCCAGTCTTATTACATAGTATTTCCCTTCCTCCACTATAATATCCAGGCAAACTGACCTTGATATGCCAGTGTCTTGTACAAGTTGTACCCTATTTCTGTAATGTACAACCTTTTTTTACCTATACCTCTTATAATTACTTATTTCCTTAACTCAGCTCAAGTGCCATATTCTCTATAAAGCCATTTTTAATCCCCCCCCAAGGTGATAGACAGAATTCTACTCTCCCAATACTCTGGTATTTATTTTGTGTGTGCTTATATATGTTTATTGGTCTTTATAAATTCAAAGCAAACTCCTTGAAGGCAGTAACTATTTCACTTTTTATCTGTGTCCCTAATGTCTAGCATAGTGCCTGGCACTTGGTAGGCACTTAATAAGTGCATTTTGATAGCACCCAGGTATTTGAACCTGGGTTTCCCATACACACTTTCCACTGTTGCCTCTCTTAAGGTAGGCAGTACATTTTCAATTTAAAAAAAATGAGAAAAGGAATCAATTTCCTGCCTTTTTAAATCCCCCATCCCCATTTAAATTTTCTCTATTCAATATATTATTATTCAGATTTTGCTAAAGAATATACACATTATACTGATACCTTGGGAATCAAAGCTCATATGATCAACATTTAATGAGCTGATAGCTCCTTTCTTCCTGGCCTTGATTTTATTTACTCAATTAATTATTTAATCTTAACAAGGAACAAAGCCTTCCTTTGCTTAATTCATCCCTTTGAAGTAATCAGCAATAAAAGGAAAGGCAATGTTGTAAACCACACCATGTGTGGTCTTATAAAAGAACTGTGGGTAACTATTGTTTTTAAGCACCCCTGGATATAGCCCAGCTTGGTAATGATAATAACACATGTCATTTATATTTAGTGCAGTTTATGAAAGGTTGTTATGTGGGGAATGGTGACCACTTGCTCTATCTCATATTAAGCATAGAAAAAGATGATCTGGATTTAAATGTTAGTGTAATGTATTATGGAGGGTAGAAATGACATTTTCCCTAGAAGACTTTTAAAAATAAGATAGACACCCAGATGCCATCTGCAATGGTGTATTTTCAAGCCTGCCTTGAGGCAGTGGGATAAATTCAATTACCAGGCCTATTAAGAAAGAACCATAGCTACTGGGTTTCAATGGATTACTGCATATGGATGCACTCTACCTGTGCATAGGAAAAAAAATCATACCTGGATGCTAAAGTTTCTACTCTCTCCGCTGTGCCCTGTTCTCCCACCTATATCTGTATAGGTCAGAAAGATTAGGAGCCAGATATACTATTCCATGTTTCTGTTGCTTTATATTCTTAGAATTGTGTGTGTATGCATGTACATTGAAGTGTTTAATGACACAATTTTGTTGTAATAAAACATTCAGTTCCAGGTGGCACAGTGGATAGAGTTCAAGACCTGAAGTCAGGAAGACTTGACTTCAAATCTGGACTCAAAATTTATTAGCTGTGAGTCAAGTACTACGGGGCAAGTCACTTAACCTCTGTTTGCCTCATTTTTCCTCATCTATAAAATGGTGATAATAACAGCATCTATCTCTCCTAGTTGTTATGAGGATAAAAGGAGATAATATTTGTAAAGCACTTAAAAACATTATGCAAGTGCTGGTTATTATTTTTATTTTTCTAATGTGAATACTCATTCATGTTCTGACCAATCAATCAACAAGTATTTATTAAGCATGTAATATTACTATCTTTTGCCTAGGAGTGTCAATGAACCATGGCAAGTCAGATGAGTAATATTAGGGTTGCTTAAAGCAAAGGACAATTATCACTGACCATAGCCCTTATTTGATAGATTTTCCTCCATCTCCTCCATTCCTTAGTTAGTAAAATCTAGCTGTTGGACCTTCTGAGGAAGCATCACACCACAAGACTGGTCTTATACTTTCTTGGTTTGTGTAGTTCTTATGTGCCTTTGCTCTTGCTGTTAGTGAGCTTTCGGATGAGAGGGTGTGGAAAGCATAGGAAGAAGAGAGGGTCGAAAGATAAGGGGAGGGCTGAAACTGAGGGATGTAACAACATTAAATTCTGGGGGAAAGTGCCCAACTAGTCATTTTCTCTAGAGCCTTCCCTTTATGTCATGTCATGGAATGCTTGTGACACAGTATAAAAACATTGTATTTGTAGTTAGAGAAACATGGAGTTCAAATCTTGACTCTGACACTTTCTACCTGAGTGACTGTTGACAAATTGCTTAACCTACATGAGCCTCCATATTTGTGAAATGATGGGGTTGGACTACAGGACTTTTATAGGCCTTGCTAGCTGTATCCTGATTATATCCAAATCCTGGGGAAAATAGTGGGCAATCAATTTGAAGAAAAGTCAACTTAGAAGTCACCTGTAATCTACATTGTTCATTGCCATCAGCATTAATATTAGGGCAATGATCATGAGTCACTTACCATTTAATATTTTTTTATAGAGGTCAAATGCAGTTCTGATTGTTTTCAAAATGCTAAAGGGGAAAATGAGAAAGGATGGTAACATGCAGTCTGAAGGGCATTTGGAAGTAAAGGAAAGTTGGCAAGGTGATATTGTTAGATGTGGACATGTAGTTGATTCATTCATTAATTCACAATTTTTCTAAGAGTTTACTAAATACCAGGTACTCTGCTTATATCTGTATGAACTTCAGTTAGTAGTTTAGCACCAAATGGTTGATCTGTGGCCTTCCTGGCTGCTGTTTCCAAAAGGCTCCAACAGTTTTTCCCGGTCAACATTTTCGTTAACTCCTGAAATATAAAAGGGGTGAGATGCAAGCACATGTAGAGGAGCTAGGCAGAGAGAGAGAGACAGAGAGAGAGAGAGAGAGGGAAAGAGAGAGAGAGATAGAGAGAGACAGAAAGAGACAGAGACAGAGACAGAGAGAGAGCCAGAGAGCCAGAGAGCCAGAGAGGTTTTCCTCTTTGATTGTAAGAAAAGAACACCTGAATAAATGTAGAGTTTTTTTTTTTTATATGTTGAGGCAGAGAGATTTTATTCTTTTATTTATTTTTGTCTTAGCCAAGGGCAGGCATCATCAACTTGAGATCATGTTGTATAAGAAACAATTTCCATTGGACCTAGGAACATACTTATTGGTTCCGAGGGCAGTGGGGAGTTTGACAATCCTCCCTGCCATATGGCTGTTTTAAAATATCGTCTGTAGACTTCATTCCCTTGGGATAGCTCCAACAAAGAATTTAACATAGTACATAATTCACATGATTCTCAAGTTAGATAAATGCACTTAGCAATGTAAAATAAATTAATTAACACATAATGTGATTGCTATAATAAAACAAACACTTATGAAGCACCTACTATGTACAAGACAATGTTCTAGGCACTAAAGATAAAAGAAAACTATCCCTGTCCTCAGGTAACTAATATTCTACTAAGAAGATAAATTATTTGCAGAGGCAAGTAAATACAAGATAAGATAATTTCAGGAAATACAGAGTATTTACAATAAGGGTGTGTGGGGGGGTAAAAGAATATGGAAAAACTTCTTGGAGGTGATACCACATGAACCAAGTCTTGAAGGAAGCTAGGCATTCTAAAATCTGGTGGTAAAGAAGAAATACATTAGGGTCATATGGGAATGCATCATTGGGAAAAGGCATGGAGATGCAAGTTCAGAGAATAGCCAGTATTCTATTTTGACCTGAAGAGCATGTAAAGGAATTCTACCTCACTGATTGACTAAAAATGGCAGCAACATGAAATAAATCTGGATCCAGTCTGTGGAGGACTTTAAATGCCAATAAGAAGAGACTGCATTTAATCTTAGAGGTGTTAGAGAGCCATTGAAGCTTTTCAACCAAGGAGACTGACATGGTCATGCCTATGTTTTAATATTATTAATTTGGCAATTGTGTGGAAGATTGGTTGAAGAACTGGGGAGACCGAGAGCAGCGTAACCAATTAGTAGACAGTTGCAAATTATATAGTGGCAATACGAGTGAAGAGAAGGGGACAGTGAGAAATGTTGTGGAGGTAGATGAAACAAGACCACTGCAAGGTTTTTGTAGACATAACCGAGACAATTAAAGAATAGTTCCTTTGTTCCGTACTATCATCCTGTTTAATTGTTATTCATGAACCAGTTTCACCTGCTGGAAGTAGCTTTCATTGCTCTGAATGGTTGCTCATTGTAATTGCACCATGTGCTTTTCCTCAATATTTGAGAGGTTTTTGTTTCTCTTGTTTGATATTTCATTAAACAGAAAGTGACCTCTTCTATTTTGGCTGATAATGGTGGGAGCATGCCTCCCTGTTTCAATTTAAGCGTAATTGAACTTGAGATTAGCTGTTCATAGATGCCAGTAAACTATTCTGTGTGTTGGTGAGCAAGAAAATCCCAACTTCAGTTTGAATAGTGCCTTTTGCTTCAGTGCTTAAATTGCTTCACAGTAATATGTCATCAATATTTCACCATGTTCAGCAGTGATGCTGAACTGCATATTCAGAGATTTGGATATCATTCCAAACAGTCTGGAGAAGGAACAACCAGAGTGGAGCACATCTTCAATTTTGTCTTCAGTGAATTAGATTCAATATTTCCCACCTTTGGAGGGATTTCTTAGAGGGATTGGTGCAAAGCTGTTTGCTTCAGGAGCACCAAGAAGATTAGCAGTTGTAAAAAGGGGGGAGGGTGACAGAAACTTCTTATTCTCAATACACAGGGTTATAAATATGAGGATAAATAAGATATTGTGCTGCTTAGCTATGTTCAGAGTCAATAAACGTAGCTTCTCAGAAGTGAGAATAAACTTGTGTACTGTGATTCCAGAAAATAATTAATGAAACTAAAGGCACATTGCCATCTGGGCCCCGAACATACCTCTTTCTAAGTTGCACACATGTGCAGTTGTTCACCACATAAAGCACCTCCCTAAATGCCTTCTGTTTGCTAGGCACTTTGGGATTTTGCCCTGTGCAGTCTCCCCAGGTTTCTGCATATTGCCAATAATAAGGCAGTTCACTACAGCTGGCTCATCCACATACCTCCAACTCTCACCTTGTCAGTCTAGGCAAGGCAAACAGAAAGAATCTGACCACGGTGCGTGGCCTTTGAGAGAAGAGCAGGACCCAAGCAAAATGTTTAAATGAAGCTTGGCCCTCCTACCTCTAGAATTCTATCTAAGTACTGATTCATGAGTCAGAAGACATGAGTTCAAATACCAATTTTGACATTGACTCCTATGACTCTGGGCAAGTCAAGGTCCCTCGCCCTCAGTTTCCTCCTCTGTAAAATGACAGAGTTGGACTAGGTGACCTCTAAGGTTTCTACAACCTCTAGATATTCGATACTACAATTTGTAATCCCACGTCCTGTTGCCTGAGGGCTTTCCACACAAGGGGACCATGAAAATGTTCAGATTCCTCCCATCCTGAGGCCTTTTCCCTCTATACTCTCAATTCATGGCCTTAATCATCTCCCACAGGTTCAGTGATCATTTTTATACAAATGACTGCTAGATCTATATATCCTGTGCCAGTCTTTCTCTTAAAATTCAGCCAACTGGTTTTCCCATAGGTGCCTCAAATTCAATATATCCAAAACAATACTTACTGCCTTCCTTCTTTCCTCTTCTCCCCAACTTTCTTCTCTTCCTAACTCAATTTTAGAGTTATTCTCAACTTTTCCCTCATCCCTTTTCCCTCATCTCTTTTCCCTCATTCCTTTTCCCCTAATATCTAATCTGTTACCAAGTCTTGTTGATTCTACCTTGGCAATATAGTTTGTTTATGTCTGCTTTACTTCATGAACGATGGCCACCGCCTAGCCCAGATTCTCGTCACCTCTCACCTGGGCAGTTTTCCAATTGTTCTCTCTGCCTCTTGTCTCTCTGTTCTCCAAAATACTCTCCATGCAGTTGCCAAATAGTTTTATTTTTTTTCCCTAAAATACAAGTATGACCATGACATTCACATTCTAAAGACACTCTAGTGGCTCCCACTTACATTTAGAATAAAATTAATTCCTCTGTTTGGCATTTAAAGTCCTTCACAATCAGGTTCCAAATTGCATTTCCAGAATTATTGAATATTAGTTGTCTTCAAAGATTCTATATTCTAGTCAAACTGGCTTATTTTCTGTTTTCCATAAATGATGTTTCATTACCTGTCTCTCTGTCTTTGCATAACTTGCCATTCATACTCAGAATCACTCCCTCCTCTCCACTAAATTAGAATTTTTAACTTACTGAAATGCCATCTTTTATAGCAAAGTTTATCCTGATACTACTATTTGTTAGCACTCCTAGAAATTCCATGGTATATATATTTTGCATTTAGTATTCTGCTTATGTCCTCTTCTCCCTCCCCAGACAAAAAAAAAGTTCCTTGAGGGTTTTTGTCATTTTTGTCTTTGAATACCCAATATCTAACATAGAACCTGGTACCTAATCAAGCCTTGCTGAATTGAAATAATAGAAATATTTGAGGTTATATCCTCTAAGTTTAAATCTAGGAGTCTTCTGAGCATCCTCAGATTAATTCTTTCCTCTGCCCACTTATCTCTTCCCTTCATTTAACCCACCCAAATGCTCTTGGATTCCCCATCCTAAAACCTATTTATCCCCTTCCTAGTTCTTTTGTGGTCCCTTAGAACAAAATGTATACACAATCTTTTAGCCTTGTGGATGCCAAACTCTGATTATTCACTCCTAAAAAATCCATTTTGAGCATGCCCCCCTATATGAATACATACATACACACATATATATTACATACTATATATTAAATAATTTACATGTGTTATTGAACTAAGATGCAATATTGCATTATGTACATATTGATGCATAATACATGCAAAAATTAAAAAATATAAGAATATAAAGATGAAATTAAAAATTTCAACACCTTTTTTTTTTTTTGCTAATTGGACAAAAATCTCTTTTGCTCTTGAGAGCAATGTGATGGACTATACTTCATTATTTCAAAAAATCTCTTTGTATGTCCTAGAGAATAGGACAGACTTGTAAATAATAATTGTTTGTTAATGATTTTATTCAGCCAATTTGATCAGTGTCCCTAGTGAAGCTGATGACTTTTTTTAGATCCTTTTTTTTTATTGAAAGATGTAAAATACAGCAACTAAATAGGTCATAATAATTAGTAAACTTAATGGCTTTTCAACAGGGATTATATTTCTCTGTGGGTTGGTAGTCACCATATACAATGCAAAAATAACATTTGACTTGTCTCACATTTCAACTCAGCAGAAAGTTTTCTATATGAATCCATTTTTCTATCTTTACTTACATAGCTTTGATAAATGCATGGTATTATCCTTTGATTTCCCATTCACATCTGGATATATTAGTTGTGTTTTTGTGTGAGTGTGAGGAACACTCAGACTTATATGTCTAGAGTAGATTATACAGTGCAGGATGCAGAGTAATGTATAAGACTAGAAAGGTAGATTAGAGCTAGGTTGAGAAGGGCTTTAAATGACAAATGGAGGACTTTAATTCTAGAAGAGTCATTTGAGTTACTGAGAAGAGGATATACAACATGGTCAGACCTATTAGGCTTTAGGAAAATCACTTTGGCAGATATGTAGAGGATAGATTGGAGTCAGGAAATTAGAAGATATTCAACATCTACACACGGAGAAACATGGTTCCTGATGAAATCCTGCATGTTCACTAATTGAAATTTGGTTATATTGGGCATCTTTCAATTAGAAAAAAAGTATTACACACAAAAAAGAGTTATTTGCCTGGCTGTCTATAAGTAGCTCAGAAGAAAAGTGATGCGGTCTGAACTAGAGTGGAGGCTGTGTGAATAGAAAGAATGAGATGGAGTTGAATCATATTGTGGAGATAGGAACAATAAACTTTGGAAAACACTTGAATATATAGTAACTGAGAGGATGGTAGTTTACTCTATAGAGATGGGAAAATTCAGAAGAGGAATTGCATTGAGGGAAAGATAATGTAATGTGACCTGCATCCATTAAGCTTATTTTGTGTGACTGACTCATCCATATTTAGAGGAGAGGAAAGAAAGTGTCTCTTCCTTATGAATCATTGCTCTGGAGCATAGTGTCTGACCTTCAAGAGATGCCTGCCACAGACACAAGGTGTTATTAGGGGATGCTATGAGTATAATTATGGGAAGGACATATTTTCAGTGACATCTGTTTAGCTGTTGCTGGGGGTACCTTGGCTTGCAGTAAGGGCATTACTGTCCTGAGGGACTGACACCAGGCATGGAAGGGGAAATGTTTAGAATTTACCCAGTTGTGGGAGTCCTAGACTGGGTGAAGGGTGTTTGTGGCTGTGTTGGAATAAAATTGGTTATACTGTTGTCCCTGGGATAGACAACAGAGAAAGGATTCAATACATGGGAGCAATACATTTTTCCATTCTCTAATTGGTTAATGACTCCCTCCTTAGGGTCATGTCTTGGCTGTCACTTTGGAGACCACTGTTTTAGTGCTGAGAGGTTCTTGTAGCTTTCTTTTGGTCCTGGTATAAATGAGACATATAATTAAACACTTCCCCCAATAATAAAAAATTCCCTACCTACCAAGAGAGGCAATAGAGTGTTTCATGGTCTCATTCATGTTTAAATTTTAAGGTATATGAGGAAAAGAGCATCAAAGAAATAAAAGCCCACCAATGAAAAGTTTAAAACAAGCTAACATTTGCCTAAATCTTTTTTGTCCTATAGCTTTGAGGAAGAGTAAAGATAAAGGAAAAAAAAATTGTCAAAGATAACTGTGAATTGTTAACATTAAAGACAATGTGATGAAAGGGATTATAAATTGTGGACTGATAATATTCCTAGTTTTGTTTCTTCAGATATTTTCTTCATCACAAATGTACCCATTCATTACAGTACTAAATTAGGAATTTTTTCTTTGCAAAAAAATTAAAAAGGAGAGAAATAGCAGCCACCTCCCTAAACAATGATGAAAAATGCATGGTAGGCATGAATTATAAGGAAGAGAACTAACTGAGCTCATGGGTTCAGTGATCATTTCAATGCTGATAATACCCAAGTATATCTATATCCATTCTCAATCTTTTGCCTGAATTCCAGTAGTATATCTCCATCTACATGTATTTCTAGCACCTGCAACTAAACCAGCCTTCAACAGAGCTCATTACTTCCCCCCACCCCTGCACATACACCACCCCCCAGGCTCCTTGCCTGCCTCTTCTTTGGACTTCACTATTTCTATTGATAGCACCGCCAAGACTTGAAATCTGCCATTTGGGAGAGTCTTCTTTTCTCTTGCCAAATAATTTCAATTCTACCTGCATAACATTTCTCACATATCTCCCCTTCTCTGCTCATATCTGCACTACTTCTGGTCCACATAAGTTCTTGCCTGGAACATTATAATAGCACTCTGAGGAATTTCCCTCTTTTGGTCTTTCTACCATCTAAAACATTCTCTACACAACTGCAATAATAATCTGCCTCACACAAAGACTTGATAATATCATTGTCTTGCTCAAAATCTTTCCATAACTCTGTCACTTATAGGAAGAGAAAGCACCAATGAAGTAAAAACCTACTAAAAAAGAGGTTAAAATAAGCAAACATTTATTTTATGAGAAAAAAATGAATTTTTTTAATCTGGCCTTTAAGATTATCTACATCTGGTTTTGAACTTACCTTCTTAGTTTTATGTATTCTTTCAGATTGCTAGATTAGCCAGATACTGTGCTAAAGGCTGGAAGAAGCAAAAACAGTTCCTGCCCTCAAGGAGCTTACATTCTTGTAGTTATTGTTTGTCCTTTGTTCTCAAAGAGGACCATGCCATAAGGGAGGTGATGCCATGACATGCAAGTGAATTGGATTTAAGTGAGGGAGAGCTGTGCAGAGTCACCAGTCTCACTTTCTCCTCCAGAGCCATCTGGGTCCAGTGGCAAGATATAGATAACGATGACTGGAGATGGCCCTGGATGCAGTGGGAGACCGTGACCTTTTTAAGCTAAGGTCTTTAACAAATCTCAGTTTGACTGGAGAAAGCAAACATGCAAAGGGGAACTGTCTCCTTGAAAGGTAAGGTGATTATTGAGAAGGAGGGAAAGAAGTTGAGAGAGTGGAGTCAGGTGTGAAGTGGAGGCTTAAGGCCCTTCCTGAAGCAGTGGTCAAGGTGGGCAATATTTTCCTTTTCCTTTATGCAGTCTGCATAAACCAAACTAGATTATTAACAGTTTCTTGGACTTGACCTTCTCTAGTAGGAGACATAGATTTGATTAGTTTATTCTTAAGTGAAAAATACATTATTTTCTGACTTCTATCTTTCAGCATCTTTTTCTTTAAGATGTAGCTCAGATGCTTCCACCTCCATCAAACCATTCCTGATCTGCTACTCATTTTTCCTAGAAAATTATGTCTGTGTCTGTCTGCTGACTTCATCACATAATGCTTTGTATTAAAGTTATCTAGGTAGATAGAATTTTCTTCTTAGTATAATGTACTTCTACCTGGTAGAAGCTCCTTGAAATCAGGAATTGTGTCACTTTTCATCTCTCCACCTACCCATGATCCCTACTATAGTATTTTGCATATAGTATGTACTTAAGAAATATTTGTTCAGTTAAGTTGAATCTTGGATATGCTAAAGTTTGATCAAAGTTAAAAGTGCTATTGACTAGTTGGGAAAAGTTAACAAAACTTTTAAAAATAAATAAACTATTTACAGAAGATATTTAAAATGTAGGAAGATTCTACCTTGATATATGTATGTTTTTTTTTTGCCCTTGGATATCGAACTTCTAGTAATAAAGTAAAACCTTTTAACAGCAATTCAGAGTATATCTATCTATTACTTATCAGTTATATATATATGCATATATGAATATGTATATATGTGAGACTATACACATGTATGTGTGTGTGTGTGTTTTGGGGGGGGTCAGGATAAAATGGCAACCTTGCCCTGTTGCCTGGGCACATTTCCATATGTATACCACTTGAGTTGTTTCTGTACAAGCTAGAGAAATACTGGAGTATACATGTTGAATATCCTTTTTATACTATGCTTAAGGAATTCTCTTTTTATTAGCTGATCAATGATGTATGGATGCTTCAGTTCATGCTTTAAACTAATAGGATACAGGCTTGATTCAGGTCCGACTCTAACATGGACATCAAATGACAGATGGCAGCCCCCACCCCCAAAACACAGGTTCTTGGGCTAAGCCAGTATCCTAACACGTTCTTTGATTCCCAGTGCCTGGACCCCCAGAAACTGCCAAGAGTGAATTTTCCAGGTAAGATTATTTTCTTCTTAGTTTAGCTGAGATTTTCTCATTTCTGAATCATAGTGCCCCTATATTCTTGTGTATTCTATTACCTAAACTAATCTATACAGCTTCCCTGACTTTTTACTGCTTGCTCTGATAAATATTTGCTTACTGTGATTGCCTTTTGTGTATTTAGCATTTAGTGAGAGAGGAGTAAATGACCAAAATTAGGCCAACTGTTACTCTCTTAGTCTGAGGTGAAATTACTTCCCACTAGAAGCAGCCATGAAAAGTGTCTTTTATCCTGAACCCCAAAAGAGCATCACAAATTACAAATAGACATTTACTTGATAGATACAATTCTAGCCCAATCTGCCTTTCGAAGACAGGAGAGCAATAGTGTGATCATCCTGCCATCAACATCCTCCTGCTCTACACAATGGTAGAAATTTTTCTCCCCAGAGACATGTCAATTCAGAATACATCTATTTATTACTTATCAGTTATATATGTATATGCATATATGAATATGTGAATATGTACATATGTTTGTCTATACACTCGTGTGTGTGTGTGTGTGTGTGTGTGTGTGTGTGTGTGTGTGTGTATGTTTTTGAGGGGTTCAGGATAAAAGCTATTTTCCCTGGCCATTCTAGATAGGAACTTGTTCTGGGGTGGCCAGTGGATAGGGAAGAGGTTTGATATCAGGATTAAGGATCTTAATCTCAGCCAGTTTAGTTCTCCTTCAACACAAATGGCAATCACAGATCTGTCATTCAATAAACATGTATTAAGCACCTACTAGGTGACTAAGGATATAAAAAGAGTCAAAAGACATTTCCTGCCCTGGAGGAGCTCACAATCTCATGGGAGGGACACCAAGCAAACAAATAGACACCGACAAGATAAATACAGGAGAAATAGGGAATAATTAACAGAAGGAAGGCATTGGAATTGAGAGGGGTTGGGAAAGGCTTCTTGCAGATGATGCAATTATAGTTGGGACTTAAAATAAGTCAAAGAAGCCAGTAGATAGAGATGAGGATGGATAGTATGACAGACATGGAGGACAGTCAGAGAAAATGCCAAGAGATGGAATGTCTTATTTGTGGAATAGCCAGGAGGCCAGAGTGACTGGAATCAAAGGGTATGTGGCAGTGAAAAGGGTGTAAGAAGATCAGAAAGGGGAGAGGGTAAGTTATGAAGGACTTTGAATGCCAAATAGAGGGTAGTGCATTCGAACCCGGACGTGATAAAGAGTTGCTGGATTTTATTGAGTAGTGGGGTGACATGCACTTTAGGACAATCACTTTGGTGGCTGAATGGAGGATGGTTTGGAGTTGGCAGATACTTGAGCCAGGCAGACCCACAACATGCTATTGCAGTAGTCCACCAAATATATTTATCAAAGCAAACAGAAATACAATAATCAGGGCAGTTATACAGGTTAGTTATGTGAGAGAATACATAAGAACAAAACACTTGTGTGATTCAAGAGCACAATGAAATCACAGATCAGCTAAGGAGAGAATAATCTCTCCTAAGAAGTTCACTTTTAGCAATTTCTGGAAGTTCAAATGCTGGTGACCAAGGGACATGTTGGGTTAGCAACTTTCCTCATGTGCTTGTAGTTCCAGGGGTCTCCTATTTACCATTTAATATCCGTGTTTTCAATCTTGCCCTATCTCTCTGAAGTTTCCTCATATCCATGAAATCAGAAATCTCTTTCTTGCTCAGCATGCGGCTTCACAAGTTGTCCTTCAGTGTGCCACTGAAGCCCACTGGGTGGTGGTGGTACACACATGTCCATACAGATTTTAAGTCATTATTCTTAACTTTCATTATATTACAAGTTCATTTCAATTTCTACTCAAAGATCTCTCTCATAGCCTTCTCTTGCACAGCCTACTCATATTCACAGTATATTTCTGCATTGCTTTTTAGATGAACTACAAGTTTAATTCCTAGGAGACCATGGTAGTCCATGACTTGTAGACATATAACATTGCCAGAAGGATATATATGTTAAAAAAGGTAGACCTTTGTTTCAAGGAGAATTTTGGAGAGTTAAGAGGTTGAGAACCTTCTTGAATTAATGAATAAATGAATGAATGAGTGTAGGGATCTTTTGGTGTAGAAACTCTCTACTGATATAAATTCGAATCTCATTTACTGCTTAAAGTCTTAGAAAATTTTCTGGGTCACAGAAAGGTTAAAGAGCTTGCCTATGGTGGATCATTATATATGAGAAGCATGATCTGAACCAAGGGTTTTCCTGATTCCAAGTCTAGATCTTTATCTACTAGGCCATGTCATCTGTCTACTCATTTATATTATCTCTATCTATAGGGCAGCTAGGTGGCATAGTAGATAGAGTGCCAGCACTTGAGTCATGAAGACTCATTTTCCTAGGTGCAAATTTGTCCTCAGACACTTATCAGCTGTGTGACCCTAGGAAAGTCACTGAACCCTATTTACCTCAGTTTCTTCATGTGTAAAAAGAGTTGGAAAAGGAAATGGCAAACTACCCCACATCTTTGACAAGAAAACCCCAAATGGTGTCACAAAAATATCAGACACAACCAAAATAACTGAACAACAGTAACAACAAATATATGTTTATATCTTCAAATATATTCATTATTATTATCTAGGTACCTAATATGATAGGTATGGTATATAAGATACAAATGTTATGCACTCAGTAACACAAATACTGTTATGTATAATGTTACTATGTATATTTGTATGTTAAGTATATATACATATCTATCCATATATGTATAATGTGTTAAATATGTATAATTTCTATATATGTATTCAGCAAACATTTTAAATTACCTAGTGAGCACTACGTACCTCCCTCCTGGTGTTTCCACTGCCCATCATGGTGCCTGGCACACAGTAGCTACTTAATAAGTGCTAACTCATAGAATACATTTATGGCTAGACACACATACATATATTTTGTTAGTTTGTTAGTGTGTGTGCATTTCATTGCATGCCATACAATAAATTGATATGTTTTATATACCTATATCAATAGATGTATTGTATTTGTATGGAATCCTATAATCCTTTTCCAAAAATCTATAATACTATTTCTTTTTTAAAAAAATATAAACATAGTATACCAACATCTTACACTGTATACCAACATAAGGTCAAAATGGGCACATGATTTAGACATAAAGGGTGACACCCAAAGCAAATTAGGAGATCTAGGATTAGTTTACTTGTCAGATCTATGGAGGAGAGAAGAACTTATGACCAAATAAGAGATAGAGAGCATTATAAGATAGAAAATGAATAATTTTTATTATTTTAAATTAAAAAGTTTTATACAAACAAAACCAATGCGATCAAGATTAGGAGGAAAGCAGGAAGCTGAGAAACAATTTTCATAGCAAGTATCTCCAATGAAGGCCTTGTTTCTCAAATATATAGAGAGCTGAGTCAAATTTATACAAATACAATTCATTCCCCAATTGATAAATGGTCTAAGGATATGAACAGGCAGGTTTCAGATGAAGAAATCAAAGCCATCTATAGCATTATAAAAATGTTCTAAATCATTATTGATTAGAGAAATGCAAATTAAAGCAACTCTGAGGTAACACCTCATATCTATTAGATTGGCCAACATGACAGAAAAGGAAAATGATAAGTGTTGGTCAATATGTGAGAAAACTGGGACACTAATTCACTATTGATAGAGATATGAACTGATCTAATCATTCTGGAGAGTAATTTGGAACTATGCCCAAAGAGCAATTAAACTGTGCATACCCTTTTGATTCAGCAACACCACTGGGTCTGTATACCAGAGATTTTTTTTTCAAAGGGAAAAGAATCTATTTGTACAAAAAATGTCTATAACAACTCTTTTTTTGGTTGCAGAGATTTGGAAATTGAAAGGTGCCCATCAATCGGGGAATGACTGAACAAATTGTGGTATATGACTAATGGAATATTATTATGCTATCAGAAATATTGAGCAGGCAGATTTCAGAAAGACTTTACGTGAACTGATGCAAAGTGAAGTAAGTAGAACCAGGAGAACATTGTATATAGTAACAACAACATTGTGGGAAGATATACTATGAATGACTTAGCTCTTCTCACCAATATAATTATCCAAGATAATTCCAAAGGTCTCTTGATGAAAAAATGCTATCCACACCCAGAGAAATAACTAATGGAGTCTGAAAGCATATCGAAATATGCTATTTTTACTCCTTTTTCATGTTTTTTAAAATTTTTATCTGTTTCTTCTTTTACAACATGACTAATATGGAAATATGTTTTGCATTGCACATATATAACCTATATGCAATTTCTTACCATCTTAGGGAAGGGGGAGATGAGAGAGGGAGTGAGAAAATTTGGAACTCAAAATTAAAAAAAAAAGAATGCTAAAAATTGTATACATATGTCTATATATTAATATCAAACAAAAATACGATATAAACATGTTTATATTTATGTGTGCATATACACACATATATATGTATACACATATGATAAAGATAAATAGAGAATAAATGAGGCATAATGGATAAAATGCTGAACAAGGTGTCAGGGAGTCCTGAGTTAAAATCCTATCTCAGATATTCACTGATTATGTAATTTTGGGAAATTCTCTTAACCTATCTTAGGTTCGGTTTCTTCATCTGTAAAGTGGGAGTAATAGCACCTACCTCACAAGTTTATTAAAAGGAACAAAAGAGATGTGTAAAGTGTTATGCAAACTTGAAAAGTACTATATAAATGTTAACTTTCATTTTAAGGCAAAAATTAAAACAGTGCAAGTTCTTAAATATTGTTATATATTAATACTTATACATGGAATATATGAATACATATATACAAATTGTGTAATAATAATTATAGTGATGGTTCACAGGCATATAAAAAATGTTTTAAGGTTTACAAAGGACCTTACACTCATCTTATTTGATCTTCGCCTCCATTTCTCTTTGTCCACCAAATAAACAGACTCATAATTGAATCATGATGACTCACTCTTACTTAGTCAAAGCACAAAGTTGTACAATAGGAGAGTCTCAGATGAAATGCTGATTTCTGTTTGAGGCACTGAGCTGGAGGACTCGGCATGATTCTACTTCTAATGTTGAGGTTTAAATACTGTCGTCATCATCATCATCATCATCATCATCAGATATATTTATTGAGCTCCCTTATGTGTAAGCCACTCTTTAAGACACTTCATTCAACAGGAAAAGAGGGGACACTACCCTTGAGGAGTTTATATTCTAACATAAAACAGGTTTTAAATTCCAGACATCTGATCTAAGACTCTTTTTATTAATGTTAGCAGTTTATCAAAGATCTGAGGACTCCAAAATCTGTCTCAGCTAGTCACCAGCCTAATATTTGAACAATAAACAGTTCAGCAATCTTAGGATTCAGTAAAGAGAATGTCAGGATTCAGGAAGAGAGAGAGTCAGTTCTGGAAGCTTATTGACCCTTCAGAAGGTTGGGATCCAGTGACTGTTTACCTGTGGCCAGGGTTGCAGTCATCTGACTCTTGCTTTGATCCTTGGCTTCCTAGTCTTTCTTGGTTGCTATTGCTTTCCTGCTGTTCCTGGGCTGGCTACTGTAACAGAATCTTTGCTTTTCTAGCATATGGGATGAGCAGGAAAATTGGAAATTCTTCATAATCTTAAAGATGTATTTAAATTGGCTCCCCTTTGAAAGCCTTTTTTCTCACTAAGTCTTTTAAGGGGATGTGCAACATGTATTTCTTTGTAAAGGCAAATCTTGATTTGGTAACAGGAAAAAAAAATTAGCAATTTCCCAGATGAGGGTCATAATTATATTTATATTGCCAGTTGTAATAGTGTGTTTATTTACACTTGGTTCCTCAGTTTGTTACAGTCAGTGCTTATCAATAAGGGAAAGAATGTGCTTACATTTTCACAAGTAATATGTGATTAGGGTCTGCAGTTGTTTGAGATACCCAATGAATTAGTCCATCAGTACATATGCCTTAGACAGGTGCTAAAGAATAAGTAGAAATTGAATGAAACAGGAAGATAAAATATAAGACTACATTTGAAAAACTGTATAGCATTTTGAGACAGCAGGTTATACTGAGAAAAAGTTCTGAGTGTGGAGAGAAAAGACATGGATTCAACCCCTAGCCACTCTCTGTAAGAAGTCATAACCTCTCTGGTTTGAGTTTCCTCCTTTGTAAAATGAAGAGGTTAGATTATATAAACTCTGAGGTCCTTTCCTAACAAAAATCTATTAGATAAGGCATGCTCAGTCACTAAATCTCATGGTCTCATTTATTTAAAATGAACATTTTTTTTTTCTGGACGATTCATTCATTCAACAAGCATTTATAGGATTATGTGCAAGACCTTGTGCTAGGCACTGAAATACAAAGACAAAAATCACACACACTCACATGTATATAGACAGATGGACAGAGAGAGAGAGACACACACACACACACACACACACACACACACACACACACACACACGATGTCCTGAAAATCTTAGTGCACTTTGGGACAGACTGTATCTTGTATGTGCCTTGTTATTTACATGTTGTCTCCCCCATCAAAATGTGAACTTCTTGAGAGCAAGGACTCTTTTCACTTTTCTTTATATCTTCCACTCAGTATGATGCCTGGCAATAGTAAGCACTTAATAAACGTTTATTGACTGAATGACAATACTTGCCCTTGAAGATTTCAGATTCTATGGGAGTAACATGACATATATGGATATATACATATACATACATACACACACACATACACACACACACACACATATGTAATTTCTTAGGTGGGATGATGCCAAAGGGCATTATGAAGCACCACAATCTCCAAGAAATTAAAATTATAGACAAATCAAAAGACATTGAAAGGACTCATGGTGGATATAAGGAAGCTATAGCATATTATCAGTAATGAGGTGGGGCCGGTCATTAAGCAAGAATGAGGCATGTGTGAAGAACCCCAAAGTATGGCACAAGTCCTAATCCTTCAAGGCTCCCTGATCTAGTCAGTACGGACACTCTCTCCCTCTTCCCAACCTTCTGCATTTTAATAGAATGGCTTTAAGAGTCTCTGTGACCTGAAGCATTCATTACCTTATTGGACACTTTGTTTGCACTGCTATGCATGAAATATTAAAGGGCCCATTTGTGAAGCCTCTGGGCAAACTGGATAGCTCCTCTAACCCTCTATAGAGAAATAAAAGATCTACCCAACTTGCCCAGAGGCTTCACTAATAGGCCTTTTAATATTTTATGTAGAGCAATGCAAACAAGTTGTCCTCAGGGTAATAAATGCTTCAGGTCACAGGGATTTATGGAAGAACATGGACAAGACTCTCGTGGATAGATTGTGCTCTGTACCAACACATCAATGAAATCAAGAATTCATTTGAGTATGTGGAAGTTTGAATATGTGAACATTAGTCCTACATTTCCTGGGTAGGGGACCAGATTCACTGACTTTTTTTTTCGTAATGGCAGATGTAATCAAACTCTTAATCTGATAAATAACATTTCCCTAAAAGTGTGATGAATCAGAATGTGATTTGTACATTTGCTTAACATTCTTCTTTGTTTACAAGCGTTAGTTCCTGTTTTAGCTTTTGTCCCAAAATGTATTTGAAAAGTAGTCATATCTTACGCTTATATTGCTTGTGATTAAAGTAAAGTTTTCTATTTTAAAAAAAGCAAAATTAAAGTTTAGTAATAGAACAAAGTAATGGTATTGGATAAGTGTGGTCTTAAAGGGGATTATTAGATTAAGGGTGCTAATTCCCTGAATTTATGATAACTCTCCCTTGTGAGAGAGTTCACAACACTTTTTTTTTAAAAGAAGAAAACAAGGAATTCCGCCACCCCCCTTCAGTTTTAGTCAACAGACATAATCAGTTTTATGATCTAATGATCTAATTCACAAGATTGTTATTAAAGTAAACTGTAGGGAACCCTAATCAGACTAAATAATACCACCTTAAAATGATGCAGCACTTTGCTTTAAGGAGCCCACTAACACTTTATTCCCATAACATTTTCTAAATTATTCTGTAGAATTCTGGTGTTCTATTTCAAGGAAAATGTAACTTCTGTGAGAAAATTCCAAGGCTGGCACTATTTTCCTCAGTTAAACATATAATATATATACGTATATATATATACACATATATATATATACAACACACACACACACACGTATACATACATACACACATATATATGGAGTAGGGATCAATTTCATCAGATTCATTTATAACCCTAACATGGGCCCAGTAAATAGTAGACACTTAATAAATACACACTGATTGATAAAAGTATTCACTCATTAATTCAATAAGCATTAAGTGAGGGGACTGTTGGGCCTGGAGCCAGGGTAACCCATCTTCCTGAGTTCATGAATTCAAATCTGGCCTCAGACACTTGCTAGCTGTGTGACCCTGGGTAAGTCACTTAACCATTTTTGCCCCAGTTTCCTCATCTATAAAATGAGCTGGAGAAGGAAATGGCAAACCTCTCTAGTATCTGCAAGAAAATCCAAAATGGGGTCACAAAGAGTCGAATATGAAGGAAAAATGAATGAACAACAATTTATTAAGTACTTACTATGTACAAGGTGCTGGGGATTTTTTTATTTTTTTGGGGAGGGCAAGGTTCAACTGCAACTGTGATTTCTTTGTGTAGGAAACTCCCTCTACTAAATCAGATTTCTAACGATTCTGCAATTCACAGACTTGGAGAGAATTACTTGGTACATGGAGAAGTGATTTGCCCAGGGTTACATGGCCATTTGTGTCAGAAGTGGGATATGAACCCAGATCTTCCTAACTTTGAGACCACTCTGTTTAATATGCCATGCTTCCTCTCAGGGGGCTAGGGGAACAAGATAAGCATAGAGTATTCTTCCTATGCCAATTTCTTTCTGTATAAAAAACTTCTATTTTGTTCTACCCTTTCTTTTATCACAGGAACATTTCACTCCCTTAGGCTTTGGGGAATAACATTTATGCTTTCTGTCTGTACATATGTTTCAATCCCCAACCTGCTCCATTGTTAGATCAAGTTTGGGAAACTGCATTTAGTTCATTAGTGGAGCTTATGTGACTGTATTCTGGTGTATAAATGTTCCTATGTAAGACTATACTATCTAATTCCAATAAGACCTATGCTTAAGTTATTTTTGTTCACAAAAATCCTTCAATAATGACTCGCTATGCTATTTATGACTATCTGTGTTATGTCAGTGTGTTGGTGTGGTATTTATCATAGTGTGAGAATGGATAACTGCCATGTGAACAGTTGGAGACTTTGCTGGTTACCCAGTTAAGATCTCGTATGTGAAGGTAGAAAAATTTAGAGGATTTAGTGAAATTGGCAAGAAATAAAGACAAACAACAAGAGTTAGGAAGATGAAGTGGTGAGCATGAGAATGGACGTGCTGAAAAGTTGTAGTAAAACAAAGCCAAAAATTGAATTATGTACTCCTAATGAACAAGAGGAGTGGTGAACCTTCCCTTTGACACAAAATCAACATTACGACACAATGTTTCATTTTTTAAAAAATCATAATACTTAA
Organism: Vombatus ursinus; assembly: GCF_900497805.2. Classification (NCBI taxonomy): domain Eukaryota; kingdom Metazoa; phylum Chordata; class Mammalia; order Diprotodontia; family Vombatidae; genus Vombatus; species Vombatus ursinus. The sequence goes on from NW_020954596.1 coordinate 63,236,130, forward strand.
AATTTTGTCAAACGTTTTTTGACCTTAATAAGTAACTGCTCTGTGTGAAGCACTTGGCTTAGCTTGATCATGGGAAAGAAGGTAGAGATAGATCAGATAGAGTCTGTGTCCTTGACGAACTTACATTGTAATAGGGGAGATATATAATTAGAATATGATAAGTGCGTAGGAGAAATTCAAGGTAATATGAAAGATCCAAGAATAGGTAGAAATTATGGCAAGCTAAGAAAATCAAGGAAGGTTTCGTGGAGGAGTTGAAATGCATAGATGTAAAGAGGTAGCAGTTGAGTAAGCATCTGATTCCAAGTGATAGTGTACCATTTACTCACTCTACAAAAGGAATTGAGTGCACAGAGACCCTGGTTTCTGGGGGGGGTAATATACAACACTGATATGCAAAAAAATATTAAATATGTAAGCTAAACAAATACACCAATGATTGGAACAAAAGCAGAAACAAAGAATTTAATTCATTTATTGGAATGAATAATGAAAAGAAAGTTCTGTAAGCTGTGCATTGTAGAAATAACCATCACTATTGTCAGCATTTAGCAAAGGTTTTCTGAAAGAGATGAAATTCAGGAATTTTTCAATAAAGTGGAGGAGACTGTTTGCAATTGGGGGTAGGTGTGGCTTTCTAAGATAAGAGAGATAATATAGGAAAAGGCTTAGAATTAAGAAAAGATTGATCAAATATAGATGTCATTAATAAATGAGTCTGGGGAGGGTTAGGTGAAGGGATGGGGAAAGATAAGGAACTTGACGTTTTCTGGAATGTTCTAAAAGGCAGTTCACAGTAACTAAGAGAGGCAGCCTCAAAGCCAGGGACACCTGGGTTCAAGTCTCACCTCTGACACACACTGGCTGTGTGACCTTGGGCAAATCATTCAATCTCCCAGTCCTCTAGGAAACTAAGACTCGAAGTTGGAGAGAAGGTGCCTGATGGAGCTTCTGCATTCAGGAAATCCCTATGCCAAGGAAATCACATGCCTAATTCCTATCCCCACCTTCCTGTTGTTTGTCCTTTGTTTTTGAAGTGGACCAATGACATCATCAAGATTTCAGTGAGGCAGAATTGCATAAAGTCATCAGCTTCACTCTCTCTTCCAGTCATCGAAGTCCAGTGGCAACACAAAAGTTAGGATGACTGGCGATGACCTGGGTTACAGTGTGTTGCCTTGTGTCTGTGATGTCTGACCAAACTCCAAGTGCTTCACAATGCCTGCTTCAGCCACCTTCATGGCCGTTGGAATAAATTGTTATCATTTGCCCATTCCACTGGTGGAAGTCTTCACATGCTTGGGGTAGACATCCCCCTAAGTCACTGATGGGCTTGAGGCCCATTGGTTCCCCTCAGCCTGGTTTAGCCCATGTGCCAAGACAGTTTTATTGGGATGTGGCTGCTATGGATACTACAGCATGAGAAGTGGGGTTTAGATTTACATATTGATGGGAAGTCACTAAAGGGCCCTAGTGAAGTAAATGATAGAGTATAGGTAGTTGGTGGAGAGGACAGCTTGTCAGCAACATTTAGAATTGACTATAAATGGTTGAGCCAAGAAAAAGAAAGAAGCTTAAAAAATGACCACCAATGACTACAATATGGACCAAAGTTGTGGTCATAGGAATTCTAAGAGGAAAATTCTATAAATGACAGTAGAAATTAGAGAATAAAACAAATTCTAACATTCATGAATGTGCAGAATGAGAATTAAAAGTTATCCCTATAATTTCTAGATGGGAAAACTGGCCTAATGCTTTAGAAATAATTGAATTCATTTTCTTTATTCTGTGGGTAAGTTAAATCTTAGGAAATTGGCAGCTAGGGGGCAGTGTATAGAATGCTGGACTCAGAATCATTTTCCTAATCTGTAAAATGTGGATAATAATAGTACCTACCTGACAGGATTCTTACGAGAGCCAGCTGAAATAACATATGTATTTGCAAACCTTAGAGCGCGTTATTAATGCTAGCTAGCTATTATTGCCTGGAGAAGTTTTGCCTTGCCTAAAGGGTCCTGCCATTTGCTAGTATCAGAACTAGGAATCAAGCTCAAATCTTCTGACCTGCAGTCAAGGCACTCTTTTTTTTTTTTTTTTTTTTTTTACTGTGCTTTGCAAATCTTAAATAAAATACTATGTAAGAGTGAGTTTTATTATGCCACAGTGTCTCTGCCTCTGAAATGGAGAGTGAATCTACACCAGTAAAAATCTTGCATTGATGGGAAAAGCAGAGCATAAAAGTAGTCAGAGAACCATAGATTTAGAGTTTAGCAGTCATATATTGCCACCCTTTCTTTGTTATTTTAATTGGTATCTTTGAATTTTATATCACCTTAAATTGAGAATATATCTCTCCCTCCTCATCCACTGAGGCATCCCAGAGAGAGAGAGAGAAATAGAGACAGAGACAGAGAGAGAGAGAGAGACAGAGACAGAGACAGAGACAGAGACAGAGACAGAGACAGAGAGAGTGACAGAGAGAAATGAAGTTTGACACTATATTCAATGCTCCATGCTTGTAATAGGAAGCATGTCTTCATATAACCTGATTTAAAGCCCATGGCATCAGGACTCTGGGTGCTGTTTTTCTCATGTAAACAAAGCTATTCTTTAGTAATGGAATGAGGGCAGGGCAAGCCTATTTCAATGTGAGAGATGTCAATGGACTTCCTTCAAGATAAGAAAGTGCTATCCTTTGACAGAAAGGGTAGTAGACAAAGCTAGAAGATACTGAAACAAACTCTAATGGAATATTCCAGCGCCTCCTACAAGCTCATTATAATGAAAAGCTCCCTCCCCATCCCATCACAGACTTGAAGTGTTATCTTTCATCTCCTCTAGCATGTGCTTGTAAGGGGCATTGTTTAGAGATGCTATCAATGTTAGAGTAATGCATAATGGGGGGATGGGGAGGAGAACCAAGGTAACAAGAGTAAAAATGGCATTTCCCAGTAGTTAGTTACTGTCACTGAGCTTACAAAGAAGCTAGTTTGCAATTAGAAACACATTGGGGGTGGGGTGGGGAGGAACCAGCCATACATTCAGAACAAAAAGCAGATAAACGTTTGCTTTATCATTTCTTCCCCATCAAGGCCTTAATTGGAACAAAAAGAATTAAAGAAGAATATTGCTTATGAAGCAATTTCCTATGCTCTGTTGATTCATAGTTTCATCAACAGAGACCTGTCACATTATGTACTAATGTAATGACATTTCTGATAATATGAACTAGCCCAAGCAGAAATAGAGCAGCAGCAGCAAACCATCTGATTGAAACTGCACTTTCCAGGAGTGGAATGTTAATTCCTAGGTGGATTTTTGTTCCTTTTGGCCAAATGCCATTCCAAGTATCAGTCTCACTTGAACCTATCTGCCACCAGTGGGGATACTTAATACGCTCTCAAATTCAGTGACCATGGCAGTGTGGAGGTTGAAAGTTATCCTTTGTCAAAATGTGGTTTCTAGTCCCATGTCAGAATCTTTTAGCACCACAACATTTGTAATTTCTGAACAATTCCCATAAAGCTTAGGAGTTGTTGACCTGAACTAAACTCCCTATAGCTAGCAATGTCATTCTCCCTCTTGTTTCACTTTTCAGGTTTAGAAAATCGATACTTTCTCTCATAGAATTCTGACTTTCGGGGTAGTGTTCAGATTCTTGTGAAATGTCTATAGCAGATAAAGGGATACAAGCAGTTATTACATTCACCAGAAAGCTTCTATTCATGGTTCTATATGAGCAGAGAAAAGTGGTAGAAATGTGGCAAATGAACATTTGTTGGTTAGCTGTCCTTTGCTTTTTGAGGTGGTTAGTTGGATTTGAGAGGATCACTAATGTGGTTCTCTGTATCTAAGTTCCATGAGATTATTGGTTAGACCACATATAGAATATTATGTTGAGTTTTGGCTACCACATTTTAGAAGGAGAGGGGCAAGCTGGAGGATACCTAGAAATGTGCTACATGTAAAATGAGTGGACTAGAAGGCATGTAATACAAGGCTCATTTAAAGGAATGGGGGATGTGTAACGTCTATAGGTAAGATGACTTTGTAGTGAGGAGTAGGGCAAGTATTTGAAGGATTTTCATGTGGAAGAAGAATTAGCTTTGTTCTACTAGGCGACATGGTTTAGTGGATAGTGAGCTAGCTTCAAATCTTTCATCTGACGCATACTGGTTGTGTCACTGACTGAGTCACTTAACCACTCTTTCAGTACTCTAGCTAACACTTTAAGACTCAAAGTTATAGAGAAGTTGTCAGTCTACGTAGGTGGAGAGAATTTCCTCATCTGGGAGTTCCCTATAACAATGTAGCCACAGGTTTAGTTCATATCTTATCCTGTTTGGTGCCAGAGGGCAGAATTTGAACCAAAGAGTAGAAATCAGAAAATCAAATTAACACTTGATGAAAAGAAATACTTTCTGATAGTGGTAGCTATCCCAAAGTGGAATGGGCTGTCTCTAGAGGCAGTGGCTAACTCTTTGCTGGGGGTCAATTATAGGCTGAATGGCCCCTTCTCAGGGATGCTGTAGAAAGGAAACATGATCAGGTATGGGGTGGACTAGACAGCCACTGAAGTCCCATGGCTTTGTAATTTTTCAGTAGGATCTGAACCCCTTGAGGGCAAGAATTGCTTTTCATGTTGTCTTTATGTCACAGGGCTGACAATGGTACTTAGCAAATAGTATCCATTTGATAAATGTTTATTGATTAGATTTGTTGGGGTTTCAATCATTATACTTGTATTGAACTCTCCTAGACATGTTTGTTCTCCAAGTTCCTTACACAAGATTAAAATTTTAAATGGAGAAAAGAAAGTCCATGGTTGTATTTTTGGGAGTTAGAACAAGGCTACAAGGATTAATAGAGTTTTCTATACTTCTTTTTTGTGGGCACTCTATACCTTGCTAGGGCAGCTAGATGGCACAGGGAATAGAGTGTCAGGCCTGGAATGAGGAATACCTGCGTTCACATCAGACCTCAGACACTTACTGGCTATGTGAAACTAGGCAAGCCACTTAACCCTGCTTTTTTACTTTCCTCATTCGTAGAATGAGCTTGGGAAGGAAATGGCAATTACTCTAATATCTTTGCCAAGGAAACCCCAAATGGGGTCATGAAGAGTTGGACATGACTGAAATGAGTGAACAATAACAATGACTATGCCTTCCTAATTGTGGAGGGAGGGGAGCCCCCATAAAACTCTCCCCTTGTCTTATATTTGGAGAAAGGACACCCCATATGGTGGCTACTTTGACCTGAATATAGCTAGGTCACCCAGGAAACAAATAGTCAAGGAAGCTGCTTTAATCCATTCCTGCCTATCTCTGCCATGCTCCAAGATGTTCACTCTTTGGAATCCTACATTCATGCTCTCTGGATGAGAAGTGAAAGAAAGTTTCCTTTCCCATACTACTTCCTCAGCATAATAGTACCTTGGACATCTTTGCATGACTTTATACCAATTTTCCCAAGTTCCCAGTAGATAACCGGACATATGCCAGTCAGCCATTCAGTTCATAAACATTAATTGAGGACCAACTATGCTACAGGCAAAGTGCTAAATGCTGAGAATACAAAGAAAGATAGAAAAAAATTACAATCCCTATGCTCAAGGAGCACAATGGTGGGGGGGAGATAACAAGTAAACATATATGTACAAATACGCTACATACAAGGATTGTACAATCCTTCTGAAGAAGGATTGGGAAAGGCTTCTAGTAGAAGGTATGATTTTATCTGGGACTTTAAAAAAGCCAGAGAAGCCAGGAGGCAGAGATGAGGGGGAAGAACATTCCAGGCATTGGGGACAGACAAAATGTCCAATGTAATGTTAAAGCACTCTATTATCAATAAAAAGTCCTGTATACTCTAAAGGGTATGTTTGGATAGGAAGAGGTAATAAGATTAGTATATAGAGTTTACAAATACTTTGTTAGACAGGATCACAGATTATGGCAAAAATATAGCTTTAAGAAAGTTTAACTTATATGACAATATAGCTAGATCTCAATTAATGTGAATAATGAATTCCATAAAATGGTCACATTTTTCAAATTCACACTGAATATTTCCATTGGGCTGGAGCCAGTTACTATATTTTGAATAATTATAACTTCGAATACTGAGAATTTAAATACATGAAATTATATCATGGAATTCATTATTCACACTAATCGGGAATTGTCTTCTAAGCTAATTAACATAGACAGCCTATTTATGATCTCTATCAGGAGCAACATAGCAGTAAATGCAGGTGTGCCTGGGAAAAGAGGGCTTCTTGAACGTCTGTTGGTAACTCTATAGAGTGGGGGCTTGGAAGGTTTAGACGGTCTAAAACTGAATAAAGAATCCTGCTAATAGAAACTCAGCCACAAGATGTCACATAGCAATAAAAAAGAAAGGAAACAAAACAAGGTAAAAAGAATCTGCTGTTGAAAGAGATTCATAATGTTTACACTGTCTCTGATCAAGAAAAACAACTGGGGAAGTTATTTAAACAATGACTCTGTTTTAATCGGTTACTTTTAATGATGTGAATAGAGAAGCTTTTAAACTAAAAAAAAAAATCCCAGTAAGTTCTTGTAAGTCTAGGGAGCTAACTGTGTAAAAGGTTAGAGGTAATTAATCTATTCTGCACTGGTGTACATAAGAAAGGTTATTAAAGCACATGGGGCTGGGGAAGAACAGAGTATTCTGCACTGCAGATAAGACAAACATGTGATACCTATGTATTTTGCAGGTCACAGCCTACAGGCACTCAACCAAATTGACTTCAAAGATAACATAAAAGCTATTGAGCCTAGGTAATATCATCTCTTAATTTTCATTCTTCATGCAGGTGACTCCAAACCATGTCAATCTAACCCTGTTCTGTGCACTATTGACAAATAGAGCTCACCGTCTGCTGTACAAAGAAGCCCACCTGGATTTCCCAGGACAGTCATCAAAATTCATTTTGGGATCATAGACATGGAGCTGAATGGGGCTCAGAGAACTTCTAGTCAAAATTTATTTTATAGATGTGGAAACTGAGGCCAGGGAAGTTGAGTGACTTGTCCATGATCATACCGGTAATAATCATCAGAGACAGGTTTTGAGCTCAGGTCTTCTGGCTCCAGAGCTAATCCTCTCTTCACTGCACCAGACTTCCCTGTATCCCCATCCAGCCTTCTTCCACATTCCCTGTTTTTGCCATTCCATTGTTCAACTTAGAATTGTGGAGTTATCCTTGACTGCTGTCTCTTCCTCACTCTCACCGCCATATACAATCAATTGTTGAGTCTTATCAGTCCTATTTCCACATCTTTGCTTTCATCATTTGCTTTCTCTCCAAAAAAACTCATGGCCTAGGTCAGAGGTTTATCATGCCTGACCTAGAAGCTATGATAATAGCTTACTAGCTGGTCTCCTCCCTTCTGGTTTATCTTCATGCAGCAGCCGAAACAATGTCCCCAGGACACAGTCCTGACAATGCCCCTGAACAAAAGTCATCAGTGGCTCACCATTTTCTCTAAAATAGAGCATGAACTCCTTAGAATGACATTTAAAGCCCTCACAATCTAGTTTTCACCTCTCAATAGTGTAGTGAATAGAGCATTATGTCTGGAGTTGGGAAGACCTGAGTTCAAATTTAACCTCAAACACTTTCTGGCTCTGTGACCCTGGGCAAATCATTTACCCTCTGTTTGCCTCAGTTTCCTCATCTGTAAAATGGAGATAATCATTTGGACCTACCTCTGTTGTGAGAATCAAATCAGTTAATAATTGTAAGGAGCTTAGTACAATGCCTGGCACATAGTAAGTGCCATGTAAATGTTAGTTATTATTATTATTCCCCTTTATGCACTCTACATTCCAGCCAAAATAGCCTATTTGATGCTCTGGAAACTTGACTTCTGCCTGTAAACCTTGAATCCACTCTTTTCTCATCTCCACATATTTAAATCCTTCATTTCCTTCAAGGCTTATCTTAGTTGTCACCTCTTGCAAGAAGTCTTTCTCCATTCCCCCAAACTGTTTTTTTTCTCTTTCTCATCAATTACCTATTTTCTTTAGTAGTATTCTGCTAGATTCTAGCTATTATATTTAATAAGATCCTTATGGGCAAAGACTGTTGTTTCTGTCTTTATATCACTTACACCTAACACAATGCTATGTAGTAGGATATTAATGAATGTTTATCAAATTATATTGGACTCTGTTCCTGGGAGACTAAATCTAAATGCCACAACCAATACAGATGAAAAGCCTATTTTAAGAAAGTGATGCAAGAGTTTCATGACAAAGAGGACAGAAATCATAAAAGATGTCAAAAATATTTCTTGACCCTGACTATGGCATAAAATTGTAAGTTTATAGGAGAGACAAGCAATGTCAAAATAACATTAGACCTGTGAGGCAGCATTGAATATCCTGAATCCCTAGAGTTTCAGGGAAAGCTCCATTGCCTGAGGTACTTAAGCCAAGCAGCAAATGATGGCTAGTCACTCCAGAGAGGGTGATTTTGTAGAAAACTAGAGGAGAATATTTTACTGGCATTGTTTGTAAATGTTGATGTTTCCAAGAAAATTTTGCCCAACGAATGACCAAAAATACATCAGCTACTCCATGTATGGGTTTGTTTGAGACTACCTCTCTAATTCTGGTTATTGAATAAACACTTATATGTTAGTAGAGCTGCAAATTGTTCCAAACATTCTGGAAAACAATTTGAAATGATAGAAAAATGACTGAAATGTACATACTGTTTGACCTAGAGATTCCACTGATAGACATATATCCCAAGAAGGCTAGTGGCAAAAGAAAGTAACATGATATGGTATGATATATGATATGGTATGATATGATGTGATATTTTATATGACATGATATTACATGATATGATAGTATACAATACGATATACTATACTATACTATACCATAATATATATTTATAGCAGAACTTTTTATAGTAGTAAATAGCTGCAAAAAGTAGAAAGTTATGAATTGGAGAAAGGTAAATAAGTTGTATTTATGAATGTAATAGAAAGTTACTCTGTTGTTAGAATCAATGAACATATTGAATTCAGAGAAACATGGGATTACTGATATTAACTGATGTGAATCACAGAGAACAGAACCAGAAAAATAATATATATATATAATTACTATAGTATGAATGGAAAAATAATAACAAAAAAAACTGAAAGTAGTGAGATTATGATAAACAAAGCTTGTCCACAAAGAAATTTTATGGGCAGACTCCTCTCTTCTTTGGAGATTTTATTTTTAGCGGGGGAGGGAGAAGTATGGATATAGGACACTGCATATAATGTCAGACCTCCTATATATTAGCTAGTATTGCTACTTCTCCATTTTTTTATTCTTAGTTATCAGGGATGTCTCTGGGATTGAGAAGAAGAAAACAAATTGGCAAATATTGGTGGTGCAAAAACAAAAGATATCAATAAAATTATTTTAAGAACTGTTGAATGAATAACTAGAAAATATTCTAAAATGGACAACCCTTGCTTGGTAAATAAGAGGTTCTTTCAAGGACAAATGTTCATTTCTTTCCTGAAGCATGTCATGTTGGGAAGTATTTTTCTGATCCAGATAATGTAATTATTACCTTATTATAAATACAGATTTCCTTTTGCATCTAACAGAAAGGCTTCATTGATTGTTTAAAGCAAATATAAAAAAAGAAAAAAAAAGAAATCCCCTAATTAGTTAGTTTAGCCTGGAAAACAATCAAAATTGAAACTGTCTAGTGAGGATTCTGAAACCCAGCTTCCTAACCCTGAATCCACTATTGCCTTCTGGCCATTTGGCAGGGCCAAAATATTATTTGCTGGCTCCTTAGAACGGATGCTTTTTGCTCATCACAATAGCATATTTCCTTTCACAGTTTTCCACTGATGCAGACACTTGACGCATCCCTAGCATAATTCTCTTGAGTAGTTGCTTAGACATGTATTCAACAAATATTATGAAGTGCCTACTATATCATAGTCACTGTTCTAAGTCCTGGAGGAGTTATAAAGTTACATGTTACCTGCCCACATGGAGAAGAGAAAATGTTAAATTTTTAGAGATTAAACAGAACACAAATTAGACTCTGTTAAGGAAATAAAAAGAGGTTAAAAGGCAGTGGTGTATAGTGGATGGAGAGTTCAGAATGTTTGGGTTCAGATCCTGTCTCTGACACATTTTGGCTTTGTGACTATGGGCAAGTCACAAAGTCACAGTCGATAGAGCTCAGAAAGGCCTGAGTTCAAATGCACTCTCAAATATTTACTAGCTATGTGTGACACTTAACCTCTCTCTGCTTCACTTCTAATCAAAAAGTGGAAATAATAATACCCCCACCTCACAAGGTTGGTGTGAGGATTAAATGAGATAATATCTGTGAAACACTTGGCACACTGCCTGGCATATAGTAAATGCTTATTTTCTTCCTTCCTGCCTTCCTGCCTTCCTTTCTTCTTTCCTGCCTTCTTTCCTACCTTAAGCCTTCCTATCTTCCACCTTCCTACTTTCCTCTAGGCAATCCTTTAAGACTACAAATTGCAGTGAAGCCACTAACTTTCATTCATAGAGAGAATTTCAACTGGGAGCTCTCTATGAATGAAATTCTAGGTCCAGTCTCTATTTATAGGTCTAGTCTCTCTATTTCTAAAGGCAGACCAAAAAGAGAGAGAACATACTTTCAAATGGAAAACATCAAGAATGACTTCGTAGAGAAAATGAATTTGGGCTAAGACTTTAAGAATGTGTAGGTTGTCAAATGTGGTGGGAGGGGAAAGGTCATAGAACCCTTGACTAAGAGCTCAGAGGGACCTCAGAATCCATCAAGTCCAACCCCCCATTTTTTGTTTGCAAATGAGGAACTGAGGCACAGAGAGGTTAGGTGAGTCAATTGGGTCTCTAAAGATATAGTTTTGTAGAGTTTAATTTAATAAGGTTTGCTTATTTCCTTCTTGATCATTTATCAAGGTTTTCCTGGATACATGCATAGATTATTCTCATAAACCTTCTTTCCCCCACAGAGATTAGGAAGCAACATGTGGTTTGGTGGTTGTTGATATTTGATCAATAACTTTTTTTTTGGAGTTAATAATGCTGATTTTTTTCTGTGTTTGTTAAACTGGTTTCATGTATCTTAAAAATAATTCATCCAATGTTATTAAAACTTGTTTCACCTCCAACTCACTCCTCTTCTCTGTTTACTTGCTCTCATGTAACTTGTCACCATCTTTCTTTTATTTAGTGTTAATTCTACTACATCATACAACATACTCTGAAATTGGAGTCCAAATATAATGACTTCATTGACATGATAGTAAAGATCTTGCCAGATCTTTACTCTGATAAATCTCCCACATAGTGGGAGGTGTGGGGTGTGGGAGATTTATCAGAGTAAAGATCTGGCAAGACCTTTACAATTTTTAATTTGTTTTCCTTCCAATTTTATTCTCAAATTATAATGCAAAAATACAATTTAATTTGGTCAGTTGTGAAGCTTTCTTTAAACATGTTTCTCCTTCTACCACCTCTCATTGTTTTATTAAATGTGTGCTCATAATCATGTATCATCCTCCTATGTAAGATACCCACACACAGACACACACACACAAATAAACAAATGAATTTGTATTCTAAGTCTACATTAGTTTTGGCTATCTTTTTGGAAGAAGTTCTAATGTTTTATGGTTGAAAAATTTCTGGTATCTTTTGATATTGTCTATGCAGTAATTGATCTATGCTGGTTAAATTTCTTTAGGAAAAGATAGTCTCTGTAAGTATTTGGTTTTCTTTAAATATGTAAGATTTGAATACCTTAACTGAACATCAAATACCATTTTAATTCTTTCTTTCAATTCAATAGATTTTGTTCTTTGCTCTAACAAATTGATGGTCTGACTATACACCTACAATTGATTATGAAATGATGCCTAGATTGATAATCAATTATTTCCTGCTAAAATATAGTCAATTTCATTTATTTCTTTTTGTACTATTATTTGATATTTATCATGTCCAGTACTTTTTAAAGTAGCCAACCTATCCTCCTTGCTATTTTCATACATGACATTCCATCTAACAGCTTTGTGCCTTTGCAGACTAGTTCCTATGCCTGAAATTCATTCCTTCTTCCTCTTTACCTCATAGAACTCCTAGCTTACTTCTAAGCTCACCTCCCAATTTATGTCTCAGTTATCCTAAATATTTTGTCATTCACCATGCAAGTATTGCTTACTTTAACATTCTTATGTATTTTTTAGAATATGTGATTGAGACACAGTGACTTTTTCCCCACTTAATAGTATTTTATTTTTTTCCAAATACCTGTAAAGATAGTTTTCAACATTCACTTTTATAAAATTTTGAGTTCCAATTTTTTTTTCTCCCTCCCTTCTTCCTATCCTTCCTCCCCAAGGCAGTGAGCAATCTGATATAGGCTATACATGTAAAATCACATTAAACATTTTCCCACATTTGTCATGCTGTGAAAGAAGAATTAGAACAAAGGGGAAAAATAATGAGAAATAAAAAGACAACCCAAAAAAGAGAAAATAGTATGCTTTAATCTGCATTCAGACTCCATAGTTCTTTTTCTGGATGTGGATAGCATTTTTCATCATGAGTCTTTTGGAATTGTCTTAGATCATTGTGTTGCTGAGAAGCTAAGTCTATCAAAGCTGATCATCATACAATATTGTGGTTATTGACACAGTGACTTTTGACATAGTTGAATACTAACTGTGACTTCTTTGGGGTCCAATAGCAGCCATGTTCCTTGCTGTGTATCTCTCCCCTTCCCTAAAGTTTTAGTTGCTTTTTAAACAAAAGAGAAAACAAATAATTTTGTGATTAATAGTTTAATGTGGTAGCCATTGAATGGATATACAAATGCTTATCTTTACTATCCTTGCCCTTAAATTAAATGTCACCCCAGTCCATCAGCTCTTTTGTGGGGCATATTGTAACAATCGTGGGGTCCATAAGCTGTCTTCCACCTACATTAGAAAGATGGTACATGTGACTATCACTAAACCTTTTGAAGTGGTGCCAAGGTCCAATCAGTCATCTCAAGATGAATAAATGCTTTGATTTTACTTAATATGGTCAATTTTGAGGAATTCACTGGCACAGCTTGTGTCAGTATCTATTATCTCTACAGAAATTCTGTCATGGGGAATTAAGCCTTAAGAAATCTCTATAGATTAAGACATTTTCTATACCTATAGAGGCAAAAATGGTCACGATCTTGAATTGCAGGGATATAAAACAAGCATGAAATTAAATCAATGCTTGAATCATTTTTCTGTAAAATGAAAAAAAAATCTAGAGTTTGAACCTGTCACAACAATTGTCTAATTCTCACCATGGAGGATATAGGAGAAAGATGCCAGATAATTTCTTAAGGCAAGACCAGTTGAATTGAGACAAATGGAAATTTACACAAAATCATAGAATTTTCTTAGCAAAATGACAGCTGATAGGAAGGAGCCATGAAAGAGGTAGAGAAAATATCTATATCTACAACTTCCTCTAATGTTTTTCTATAGAGCTAGAAGCATATCCCCCACCTGGATTTCTTTATAGAGCATCTCAGACTATAATGTGAGTGATTGCAAACCTCTCTTATTTGATAGGTGTCTTCAAATTTCTGTGGACAAAAATTCCATGACCTTGCAGCCAACATTGTGGCATTGAAAAAAATATTGAATACTCTATAAGTAATCAAAACAATTTTAATAACAATAATAATTAAAAAGGGAGACAGTAGAAATAGCACAAGTGACAATGAAAATCCTTCAGGACAACCCCTTTCCATCTCTTCATGTTTTGCAGAATTTCCTTCTCAATTTACCAGATAGAAATAAAGTCTAAACTGGCTTCATTCTACCACTTAATTGTAAATGTATCCATCAGAGACATTTCCTTCTGTTTCACATACATTCATTCTGTGAAAAATGTAATAACCATAAACTGGGAGAAATGGTATTTTGCCTCGCATACTAAGGTCAATATCTCTGGCTCTCAGATAAAATATGCTTTCTGGCAGAATTATCATTTCCAGGGCATGATAAGCCTGAAGGCTGTGACCATAAATATCTATATACCTAGTCATCCTTTGGAACTAGTCAAAGATAAGAAATATGCTAATAACAATAACAATAGATAAATTCAAAAGTGTACATGGAGTATAATTACTTTAAAATTTTAGTTTCATGGATGATCCCTTTGGGCTATGAATGAATGAATGAAGATGCATTTGTTAAGTGCCTGGTATGTACCAAGCATTGTAGTGAGTAGTAGGGACATACTGTTCTCTCCACTAACAGAAGAAAACACAGGGAGGAAGTAATATTGAGACCTTGTGAAGTAGGTACTATTATTATCTCCATTTTGCAAAGGAGAAAACTAAGGCCAAGTTGAAGTTAAATAACTTGACCAGAATCATATAGATGGTAAAGTGTTGGTAAGATTCAGACTCAGGTCTTTCTGACTTCATGTCCAATGCTATATTTGTTGCCACTCAGATTATAGTTCCAAAGCAAGAGATGGAAAATATGGGCATATGTGTTGCCAGATGGCAGGAGAGAGAGAGAGAGAGAGAGAGAGAGAGAGAGAGAGAGAGAGAGAGAATGGATTGAAGAAGCATGATCCCAGGGCAGGAATTGAAGGTGAGTGGCTTAGTGTGATCTCTGGAAGTTCTGTGTGGAACGAGAGAGCAGCAGCATCAGAAAGGCTGAACAGAATTGAATCCCACTATGCTCCAATCTTGGTTGATAGTAATTGACTTTTTAGAGTAATTTAAAGTTTTCATAATCAAGTATGTTGTCACATTTAGGCCTAACAAATGGAAAACATGCAAAATCTTTTGTAAACTTCAAACTGATATATACATATATATATATATAGAGAGAGAGAGAGAGAGTAGCTATTAACAACAACCCTGTGGGATGATTCTATAGGTATTATTATTCTCATTTTATAGACAAGGAATCTAAAACTTGGAAGAGTGAAAGCAATTTACCTGTGGATTCAGTGCTACTAAATCAGAGAGGGATTTTTTTTTCTCTTTTTAGGCAATTAGGGTTAAGTGACTTGCCCAGGGTCACAAGCTAGTAAGTGTCAAGTGTTTGGTCTGAGGTCAGATTTGAACTCAGGTCATCCTGACTGCAGGGCCAGTGCTCTATCCTCTGTACCACCTAGCTGCCCTGTCAAAGAGGGATTTGAATCAAGATTTTCCTTACTCCAATCTATCCCCTGTCTCCTTAATTCAGTCATAAATTGTCTGGGAGAAATGATGCCTTGCACCCTCTTCTAATAATTACCTCATCACAGACATGTCAAATTATTTTGCAGAACTTATCAAATTATTTTTGAGAAACTTGATAGATTAAAAAAAAGTTAATGTGGGGTGGAGCCAAGATGGCAGAGTAAAAGCAGTGGCTTGCTTGAGCTCTCCCCCAAACCCCTCCAAATGCCTATAAAAATGGCTATAAACAAATTCTAGAGCAGCAGAACCCACAAAAAGACAGAATAAAACAAATTTCCAGCCCAAGACAACCTGGGTGGTTGATTGGAAAAGTTTATTGAATCAGGCTGGGAGAGGAGCACAGCTCAGCGTGGGTGTGCAGACAAAGACCAGGCCTCAGCCAACCTGGAACAGACCTCAGGGGACTGAATCATGGGCAGCTGTGGCAGTTTCTAGACATCTCAACTAACAAATGCCAAAGACAACTTAGAAAGTCAGTAGGAAAGGTCTGTGATTGTGATGAGAGAGAAGCTAGGTTCCAGCCCTGGTCTGGCACTACCCTAGGGCTGTGGCTGCTTCCAGAACTTCTGACCAACAGACAGGGGGAATCGAGTGGCTGATCAGAGGGGGATTGCAGGGATCTCTTTGCTGGTCCTAAGAAAGGAATCTCTTGTTTTGCCTATGCTTGGATCTGGGTCACAGTTCTGGATGGCGGTCCTGGGGTGAGGAGGAGCGCTAGCGTGGTAAAGCTTGTAGTGGCAGTGGAAAGGGAATCCTCCTCACAGTTCCAAGGCAGAAAAGAGTGCCTGTGGTCAATCATAGAGCAGAGCACAGGCCAGGAAAGGAGTAAACACCTCTCCTTTGATCATACCATCTTGGTAGGACTGAAAATTTACAGGTACCTAGAAGTATCTCTGAAAATAGCTGTACAAAACCCCCGAAGCTTGGGATAGTACATTCTCCACACTGGGAGCAGATCCCCTACATTAACAGAGAGTTTAAAACTCAAGTAATTGACTGAGAACATGAGCAAACTGCACAAAAATGTCAGAGCATAGAATCTTACTTTGGTGACAAAGAAGATCAAAACACACAACCAGAAGAAGACAACAAAGTCAAAGCTCCTACATCCAAAGTTTCCAAGAAAAAATATTAATCAGTCCCAGGCCATGGAAGAGCTCAAAAAGGATTTTGAGAAGCAAATAAGAGAACTAGAGGAAAACTGGGAAGAGAAATGAGAGTGATACAAGAAAATCATGAAAAACAGTTAAAAGCTTGCTAAAGGAGACTCAAAAAAATACTGAAGAAAATAACACCTTAAAAAATAACGTAACCCAAATGGCAAAAGAGGCTCAAGAAACCAATGAGGAGAAGAATGCCTTAAAAAGCAGAATTGTCCAAATGGAAAAAGAAGTCCAAAAGGTCACTGAAGAAAATACTTTCTTAAACATTAGAATGGAAGGAGCAGTTTGGTGGTGCAGTGGATAGATCACTGGCCCTGGATTCAGGAGGACCTGAGTTCAAATCAGGCCTCAGACACATAACACTTACTAGTTGTGTGACCCTGGGAAAGTCACTTAACCCTATTGCCTACCCCAAAAAAAAATTAGAATGGAACAAATGGAAGCTAGTGACTTTATGAAAAATCAAGACATTATAAAACAAAACCAAAGGGATGAAAAAGTAGAAGACAATGTGAAATATCTCATTGGAAAAACAACTGACCTGGAAAATAGATCCAGGAGAGAGAATTTAAAATTATTGGATTATCTGAAAGCCTCAATCAAAAAAAGATCCTAGACATCATCTTTCAAGAAATTATCAAGGAAAACTGCCCTGGTATTTTAGAACCAGAGGGCAAAATAGAAATGGAAAGAATCTACCTATTGCCTCCTGAATGAGATCCCCAAAGGAAACCTCCTAGGAATATTGTAGCCAAATCCCAGAGTTCTGAGGTCAAGGAGAAAATATTGCAAGCAGCCAGAAAGAAACAATTCAAATACTGTGGAAACACAATCAGAATAACACAAGATTAGCAGCTTCTACATTAAGGGACAGGAGGGCTTGGAATATAATATTCTGGAGGGCAAAGGAGATAGGATTACAACCAAGAATCACCTACCCAGCAAAACTGAGTATAATCCTTCAGGGGAAAAAATAGACATTCAATGAAACAGAGGACTTTCAAGCATTCTTGATGAGAAGACCAGAGCTGAATAGAATATTTGACTTTCAAATACAAGACTCAAGAGAAGCATAAAGAGGTAAACAGGAAAGAGAAATCATAAGGGACTTATTAAGGCTGAACTGTTTACATTCCTACATGGAAAGATGATATTTGTAACTCATGAGACCTTTGTTAGTATTAGGGTAGTTGGAGGGGAAAAATTATATGTATGGATAGATTGATAGATAGAGGGCACAGGGTGAGTTGAAGATGAAGGGGTGATAACTGGAGAATAAAATTAGGGGGTGAGAGGATTATACTGGGAGAAGGAGAAAGGGAGAGGTAGAATGGGGTAAATTATCTCACATAAAACAGATAAGAAAAGGCTTTCACAGTGGAAGGGAAGTGGAGAAAGGGGAGAGGGAATGAATGAATCTTATTCCTGTCAGATTTGGCTTAAGGAGGGAATAACACACACACTCAATTGGGTATGGAAATCTATCTTACCCTACAGGAAAATAGGGGGGAAAGGGATAAGAGAGTGGGGGGATGATAGAGGGGAGGGCAGATTGGGGAGAGAGTAATCAAAAACAAATACTTCTGAGGAGGTACAGGGTCAAAAGAGAGAGAGAATAGAATAAATGGGGTGCAGGCTGGATAGGATGAAGGGTAATATAGTTAGTTTTTCACAATATGACTACCGTGGAAGTGTTTTGCATGACTGCACATGTATAACCTGTATCGAGTTGCTTGCCTTCTCAATGAGAGTGGGTGGGGAGGGAGGAAGGGAGAAAATTTGGAGCCCAAAGCTTTAAAAACAAATATTAAAAATTGTTTTCACTTGCAACTGGTAAATAAGATATACAGACAATGGTGTATAGAAACTTATCCTGCCTTACAGGAAAATAGAAGGGGAAGGGCATAAGAGAAACGGGAAGAGATAAAAGGGAGGGCAGATTAGGGGAAGGGGTATTCAGAATGCATGCCATCTTGGGGTGGGGGGAGGGATGAGATGGGGAGAAAATTTGGAACTCAAAATCTTGTGGAAGTGAATGTTTTGAACTAAAAATAAATAAATTAATAATAATAATGAAAAGAAATAGAAGAAAAATTACTTTGGTGGCTGAGTGAAGGGCAGATTGGAGTAGGGAGAGATTTTAGGCAGTGAGATCAATTAGAAGACTATTGCAGTAGTTCTGCCAAGAGATTAAGGAGGGCCTGATTTAAGATGATGGTTGTATGAATGTAGAGAAAGGGGTCCATATATAGAAGAAGTTGTGGAAGTAGAAATGCCGCTTGTCAATGGATTAAATATGTAGAGTGAAGGAGAGTAAAGAGTCAAGGATAGTAATGTGGTTGTGAACTTAGGTTACTAGTAGGATACTAATTCCTTCAATAGGAATAGAGAAGTTCAGACAAGCAAAAGGTTTAGGGGAAAAGATAGTGAATTCTCTTTTGGACATGTTGAATATGAGATACCTGCGGAATATTCATTTAGAAATGCCCAACAGGCAGTTGGTGATGCATGAAAAAAGTTCATGAGAGGGACTAGGGATAGACATATAGATATGGGAATCATTTTAATAGAGAAGTTCATTGATTTTTTGTTAGCTGATAAGATTACCAAATTAGAAAGGTTAAAGTGAAAAAGGAGAATAGAACCCCAAACAGAGCCTTGGGGCTCTACAACCAGTATACTTGACAAGAGACACTTGTTTAGCATCGCCGGCAAAACAGATAGTGCTATTGTTGTCCTTCCTACATCTTAGTAAATAATTTTCAAGAGATTTCTCTGGCCATCCTGGCGATGAGCTTCTATAACCTTCTATAAGCTAAGCTGGCCTCAGGAAATAGATCTATAGTTCATCACTGTACCAAACTTTAAACCCCCCAGCTTAACAGTATCTGTCAGAACTTATGTCCCATTGGCATAGCCTAGGAGAATGCAGGGTCAGCTTGATGCCACCATGAGGCAGCCAAGTAGGACTTGAGTGGAATGAATCTCCTTAGGTCTACTGGTTTTAATAACCATTCTGAATTCAAACTTTTGTTTTATGGTCATCAGTACTCCTATGCTTTTCTTGAATTATAGGGTATATTTGGAGTGTCTGTTACTCTAATAGGAGCCAGTAGGTGATAATGACCTCAGGATAGTCAGCTTACAACTACCTTCATGACTTAAGGAAGAGAATAAGTATTTATTAATTACCTACTATGTGCCAGCTGAACAGCTAGGTGCTTCAGTGGATGGAGCACTGGGCTTGGAGTCAGGAATATTCATCTTCATGAATTCAAATATGACCTTAGACACTTACGCATGACCCCGGACAAGTCACTTAACCCTGATTACCTCAGTTCCTCATCTGTAAAATGAGCTGGAGAAGAAAATGGCAGACCACTCCAGTATCTTTGCCAAGAAAACCCCAAAAAGGGGTCAGAGAGAATCAGACATGACTGAGATGACTCAACAACAATGACAGCAACAAAAAATGTGCCAGGCATTGTGCTAAGAGCTTTGCACATATTATCTCATTTGATCCATTTGACCTCTGGGAAGTAGGTTGTATCAATATCCCAATTTTACAGTTGAGGAAGCTGAGGCAGGTAGAGTTTGAGTGACTTGTTCAGGGTTACACGGCTGGGAGGTGTCTGGGGCCAGATGTGGACTTGGGTCTTACTGAGTCCAGGATCAGCTCTCTGTTCCCTGCACCACCTAGCTGCCTCTGCCTTCCTCAGAAAGGAAGTCTATGTGGAAACCCAGTATAAGAATTCTCTCTTGGCACAAATAAATAAATAAAAGGACCATAGGGAAAAACCAGGTCCTTGCAAATTGGTTGTAGTGGGTAACCAACAATAGAAAGTTCTAAGAAATAAATAGGTACACTGACACTCAGACTGTGCTTCAGGACGTAGGATGCTACTTTGAGCAGTTACATGGAATTCCTGTTACGCGTTTCTTGACAACCCTGCCTTAATAAGTCCTTTCCGTTACATAATCCCTAATAACCAACTCACTGCTATTCCCTCCGCATTCTACTTCAAGAGAGAAAAACATGAATCCTTGAAGACCATGCCTGAGGCAGCTAGGTGGTTCAGTGGATAGAATGCTGGGCTCAGGAAGACTTGAGTTCATGTTTTGACTCAAATACTTCCTTCCCTGTGACACCGGGCAGGCCACTTGTCCTGTGTTTGCCTGGTTTCTCATCTGAAAGAGATAGCACCTACCTCACAAAGTTGTTGTGCGGATCAAATGAGATGCTTGTGGAGTACTTGGCACTGTGCTTGGCACACAGTAAGTACTTACTAAATACTCATTCCTTTCTTTCCTGGAACCTGAACCTTGTGGAGAACACCTGGAAATTTAGCTTTGTCTTTGGAATGAACAGAGATACTTATGTAATAAACATAACTTAAGAGAAAAAAAAAGTAAGAAATTTAAGAACTTATTTACACAATGAAGACTTGGAGTCTGAACATATTTTAGATGAACCACCAAAGTTTTCTGTTCCATCTCTAAACCATATCCCAATTTGCTTGAAGACAGTCACATATTTTAACAATAGTGGTCCCTCCATTCTGTACATTAGAAGGAAAAGTTTTCATTGCTTCCTCTGTGTTACCTATCTTCATATTTTCTAATAAATTGTAGTCGAAGAGGTGTTAGGCATAGGAAGAGAGGATAAAAGGCCTCTATATCTATGTACAGTTTACTCTATCTGTCCTCTGAAGGTTAAGGACGTTAAGCTTTTGGTTAGCAAAACATATGTGGGGTTTTAAGAGACTCTGTGACAATCTCTCTGGGGCTAGCAAGGGACAGAGGTCAAATTGAAATACTCCAAAAGGATATAAGAGATTTGGGTCCTCCTTTCACAAGAAATAGTGATTTGAAGGTATAAATGATGAGTATGCAGTGATCGCTACTGCTGAATTTTAGTCAGAGAATAAATAGAAACCTCATAACACTGAACTCTGTAGGACAAAATAAGAGGTCCTCTATGCCCTCTTGAAAGCTACATTGAAACCATTTTTCATGTACATCAACAATATTTCCCTCCCATCTCAGAATAATTAGGGAGAGTAGAAATCATTATAATGTCAGCCCTCCCCATTATTGAATTGTACCCACTCGATATGGAATTGCCTAAAGCAATCTCTGAATGTAATGGATCCAAATGTGTCTCCTTTGGAGCCCACAGAACCATCCCACTGTAGCCGGCAGGTTTGACACAAGGCCCTTTCCTCAATTAGGATTTAATCACCTTGGAGAGCAGCTGAGAATTTCAATCATTATTTTTTCCGAGGCCCCATCAATCTTGTCTATCGAAGTAATTTGATTTTTTCCCCTTCCTCTAAAAGAATACTAAATCTTCTTAGTGGTGAAAAATGGTGGTGTGGGATAGCGGTGGAAGAAACTAATTTTCTTAGAAAATTTAAATACAATACCAATTTTTTAAGGTAGCTCCATTTTGCCTGCACCTGAATGTCAGTAACAGACAAGGGTCCTTCTACTGATAATAAAGAATTATTAGTGTGAATTGCTGCTATTCAGGCCAAACTTAGCTTGCAATCCACATTTTCTGCTTGGTTGCCTATGACACACCAATATTCTACCACTCAGAGTTTCTGAACATGGTTGATGAAGTAAAAAAAAAATATTAAAAAAAGATGAACTCTTAAGGATGAATACCACTCTAGGGGCAGCTAAATTTAATTCCATTTTTTTCTCTATGAGATCAAAGAAGAGGGTTAGGAATACATAATGTTAACATAGATGAAATAAATGATTTTTTTTATTCATTTAGATTTGGGCAAAAGTTTAATTACAACTGACCATTAAGTCCAATAATTAATTCATTGCTAGTTGTCATAAACTAGGGAAGGTCAAAAATGTACATTGAGCTTTCTAAAAGGCCTCATCTATTCTTTGAAGTCATGCAGGTGATGCAATAGAACACCAATCTTCACAAGAGAGCTTAACAAGAGTGAAACCATCAGGTTTCATTTTAGACCATCAGGAACTTTAAACCAGTAGATTCTTATAGTAAGATGGAAATTTAAGAGATTATCTATTTTATCTTCCTAAATGGAAACAATTCTGTATTTAAATCATTCTGGACAGAGTGAAGCCTATCGAGATTTGTGAGACTTATAAGAAGGGAGATTCTGTAAACCTTTCTAACTCCGTGATTAGCAGTCACTGCTTGTTCTAACCTAAATCCCCCCAGGCTTCAGTTTAAATTAGTCTCCTCCCATTTTAGTCCAGTGTAGGGAACCCATGGCCTCGAGGCCCCATGTGGCCCTTTAGGTCTTCAAGTGAGGCCCTCTGACTGAACCCAAACTTGTATGATATTTTCCTGATTCTACTCATTTCACTTTGCATCAATCCATACAAGTCTTTCCAGGTTTTTTTGAAATCTGCGTGCTCATCATTTCTTATTGCATAATAGTATTCTGTTACATTCATATACCACAGCTTGTTCAGCCATTCCCAAGTTGATGGGCATCCCCTCAATTTCCAATATTTTACCATCATATAAAGAGCTGCTATAAATATTTTGCACATTTAAGTCCATTCCCCTTTTTTATGATCTCTTTGGGATACAGACCTCGAATTGTTCTCCAGAATGGTTGGATCAGTTCACAACTCCACCAATAGCGCATTAGTGTCCTAATTTTCCCACATCCTCTCCAATATTTATCATTTTCCTTTTTTGTCATATTAGCCAATGTGATAGGGGTGAGGTGGTACCTCAGAATTGTTTTAATTTGCATTTCTCTAATCAAAAGTGATTTAGAGCACTTCTTTATATGCCTATAGATAGCTTTGATTTCTTGATCTGAAAATTGCCTGTTCATATGCTTTGACCATTTATCAATTGGGGAATGACTTGTATTCTTAAAAATTTGACTCAGTTTTCTATATTTGAGAAATGAGGCCTTCATCAGAGACACTTGTTGTAAAGATTGTTTCCCAGCTTTCTGCTTTCCTTCTAATCTTGGTTGTGTTGGTTTTGCTTGTATAAAAGTTTTTTTTTAAATTTAATATAATCAAAATGATCTATTTTATATTTCATAATGTTCTCTATCTCTGGTTTGGTCATGAATTCATCCCCTCCCCATAGATCTAACTAATAGGTAGGCTATTCCTTGCTCTTCTAATTTGCTTATGTTGTCATCCTTTATGTTTAAATCATGCACTCATTTTGTGAGATGTTAGTCTATACCTAGTTTGTGTCCTATTGTTTTTCAGTTTTACCAGCAGTTTTTGTCAAATAGTGAGTTATTGTCACAAAAGCTGGGGTCTTTGGGTTTGTTATGGTCATTGTCTACTGTGCCTTGTGTACCTAACCCATTCTTTTCATCTACCACTCTATTTCTTAGTCAGTAGCAGATAATTTTGATGATTACTGCTTTATAATATGGTTTGAGATCTGGTATTGCTAGGCCACCTTCATTTGTATTTTTTTTATTAATTTCCTTGATAGTTTTGACCTTTTGTTCTTCCAGATTAATTTTATTGTTTTTTTCCTAATGCTATTAGATAATTTTTAATTAGTTTGATATATATGGCAGTGAATAAGTCAATTAGTTTAAGCAGAATTGCCATTTTTATTGTATTGGCTTGGCCTACTCATGAGCAATTGTTTAGATCTGACTTTATTTGTGTGAAAATTATTTTGTAATTGTATTCATATGATTCCTGAGTTTGTCTTGGCAAGTAGACTCCTAAGTATTTAATATGATTTGCAGCTATTTTAAATGGAATTTCTCTTTCTATTTCTTGCTACTGGGCTTTAAAGGTCATATAAAGATCACATTTCTTCTGAGGTACTACAAATCTGCTTCGGGCATTGAGCACAGTGCCTTCTTTTATGTGGGCATACCATACTGGGAGGTCCTTTACCAATCTCTCCCATATCATGCAATCAATTTGAAAGTTCTTCAGAGAGAACTTGAGAGTGTATTTTTATTGCTTCTTCTGACCTACTCTGGCATTAAAGTCACCCATAATCATATACTTGTCCTCTTTCAGCACATTGATGATGGGAGTCTCAAGGTCTTAATAAAAATTTTTTTTTGACCTCATCAGTGTTTGTTAGGATGGGAGTGTATGCTCTGATCATGGTGGCATGGCACTTTCCTGCAAGTGGCAATTGCATTGCTATGAGCCTGTCATTCACTCCTTTTGGTGGGCATACAAACTTGTTGACTAGATTAGTTTTGATTGTAAAAACTGAGCTAGCGTCATGGCATTCACTTTCACTGTGGCTACTCTAGAAAAATGTGTATTCAGCTTTGACTTTGGTAAGCTGGTCTTCATTTGCCAGCCTTGTTTCACTCAGGGCTGCTATTTGGATGTGATACCTTTTGAGTTATTTCACAGCAAGAGCTGATCATCTTTCAGGTTTATTGGATTTTGTGTTGTTCATAAGTGTGCACATATTCCATGCATCAATGTTGAGGGGAATCATCTTTGCAAAGGTTTTTGTACATTTTTTTGCATGTTTTGAACACAGGGTGGGATCCCCATCTACCATGGTAAGCAGGCCAGGGTTGGGTGAAGCAGACAATTTTTAGGGCCCCTCTTCTAGCCCCTTTCTCATGCCAGGAGGTTAGCACTGTGGTCCTCCTAACAGGCTGCTCAGACACCCTTCTAACAGGCTGCCCAATGCTACTGCTGCTTCAGTCCAATGAGAAGATGACTCTATGGCCTGGGTTGCCTGTTTGCAAGGTTGTGACTATAGCCCCCAATGTATCCACATCTGCTGCTTTGCATTGGCCTGTCACTGCAGGACTTTGAGGTAAGTAAAAGTGGTAAAAATGGTATGAGTGATGTCTTCTGATTTGTGCATAAGTTGGATTTAAGTGAGGCAGAGTTGTGCAAAGTCATTGACCTCACTCTCTCTTCCAAAGTCATCAATGTCCAGTGGCAAACAAAAGTCAAGATGCCTGGTGATGGCTCAGGATATAGTGGATGACCTTGACATCCTCCATGTCTAACCAAGCTCTAAGTGTTCCACAGCACTGTTTCAGTTGCCTTCATTGCCATTAGAACAAATTGTTCTCATTTGCCCATTCCACAGATGAAAGTCTTCGCATGCTTGGGGTAGGTACCCCCTTAACTCACTGACAGTTTTGAGACCCCTTGGAACCATAGCTGCGAGGTAAATCAGGTGGACAACAAAGGTGGAAAGTGGCTCTGAAAAGGGTTTGACAGCTCTCACATCA
This sequence comes from Vombatus ursinus, assembly GCF_900497805.2. Taxonomy (NCBI): domain Eukaryota; kingdom Metazoa; phylum Chordata; class Mammalia; order Diprotodontia; family Vombatidae; genus Vombatus; species Vombatus ursinus. Next base: position 63,261,785 of record NW_020954596.1, read on the forward strand.
GAGGTTTTAGTCTCCCCTGAACACACCCTACACCTATTCTACTTACTGTCTGTATGACCCTGTACAATCTAATCTTTGTGGGTCTCCTTTTCTCCATTAGTAAAAGAGAAACTTGTTTATGAGGAGCATAGTACAATGAAAATAACAATGTCAGCAATTGCGGGATCTGGATTCCAATTATACCTCTGATACTTTCTACCTATGTGACTTTGGACAAGTCAATTAACCTCAGCAAGCCTCTATTTCTTCATCTGCAAAATGAGGGGGTTGGATGAGATATTCACTGAGGTCCCTACTAGCTCTAAAACAACACTTCTTATGTTACTAAACATTGCTGTCTCAACTCAGTGTTTTCTTCTGTCTAAAAAATCTATTTACTTCAACATTCATTTAACACTTTTTTTTGCTTCTCCAAATCAAAGCAATAATTTTTCCGAGATGTTATCTCTGTTGGGACCTGCTACTAGATTGCCAACTACAGGACAAATTTTGTTCCTGCGTAACAGCAAGATCAAGTAATTCATTCTGAGAGGGCAGGAGTTAAAAGGAAATTGATTACATGGGTTTCTTTCCTTCACACTTCCCTTGATCTGTGACATCTTCTTCCTCTGCTCAATAAGATCTCCTTAGGTTTGTTCAGTGGTTAGGGAATAGAGAGAAAGAGCAAAGTTATATGTTGTTCGCAGGGCTTCAGAAAGCTAAGGACGGAGGGTAAAAGTCAAAAGGCCCAAACTCAAATCTATCTATCTATCTATCTATCTATCTATCTATCTATCTATCTATC
>NW_020954596.1:63262578-63373647 GCF_900497805.2 Vombatus ursinus
ATCTATCTATCTATCTATCTATCTATCTATCTATCTATCTATCTATCTATCTGTCTGTCTGTCTGTCTATCTGTCTGTCTGTCTGTCTGTCTGTCTGTCTATCTATCTATCTACCTACCTACACACCCACCTACCTATCTAATTAGGAAGCTAAGGGAAGGAGGATATAAAATAATTATAAATTCCCTCTTGCTATATTGTTATCCTAGGTTGTAATGAATATATATATATGTATATATATGCATAGATGTAATAAATATACATGCCCTACTATAGCTATAGTATTTGAAAATGAAAGCAGATCTTCTTTTGGACTCCTCTGTTGGTAAGACATACACTAAGGTAAGGAGGGAACTGGAGACAATAAATAGCCTCTTACTTGCAGTCTAACATTTCCCTAGCATTCAATACTATTTGACATTTCTCACAATAGAGATGAAGGAGGAGAGTGTAAGTGATGACGAAAGGCAAATAGCCGGTCAAAGTTCTGAAAATGACTCTAGCCCTTTAGTTCAATACAGGTGGCTGAGATAGATTAGGGTTGAGGTATGTACCACAGACTGGCAGGTATTGATAACAACATTTTGGCTTACCAAAAGGCCAAACTACTCTCATCCCCACACAGGGCAAAGTAGGTTCCTCATAGAGCTCAGGCCTCTAGCTAATACCAACAATATCCTTTACACTAATATGCAGTTATGAAGCTCCAATATGAATATTGCATGCTGGTCACAAACTGACTAATGTTGAGTGTAAAGGGAGGATTTATGTGTCCAGATGTCATACTTACTGTCCTCTGAGATTTCTTCTGTCACATAATTAGCTTTACTTCGGTTAATAATTATAAGCACTGTAATCCATTCTGATGAAGAGAGTGAGACAGAAAATCCAGAAAAATTAAAAGCTCTGAGATAGCCTTCCCAAGCACTTTATTTTTTTTATGTATTTTTAATATCCATTATCTCATTTATCCTCATAAGTCATGTGAGGTAGCTATTTTTTTCAACATACCAAGGTTTGTGATTTCATTAATTTAGATATTCTCTCCACCAAGGCATACAACTTCCCATAACTTAATAGATTTTTTAATGAGTTGCTGTGGGTACAAGTTTTATTATGTTGTAGCTAACCCTCTGGAAATGGACTTCTCCCAACTTAGCTATGCAGGTTTCCCCACAAGAAGTCATAATGACTTCCTAACTTGGTTCCAGAACAAGACACATATCTTCAGAAAGAGATCTAAGACAGCACAGAGATGAGAGGCAGGGTAGTATAATGCAAAGAGGACTGGACTGGGAGTCAGGAAAGACCTGGGTTCAAATTTCATCTTTTATACCTTCTAGTTCTGTGAACACGAGCAAGTCATCTACCCATTCTGAACCTCAGTTTCCTCTTCTGTAAAATTAGGCTAACAATAGCACCTACCTCACAGAGTTGCTTTAAAGATAAAATGAAAAAACTATGTATCACATATATGTGCACATGAGTATGAATACACATGTGTATGTCCATGTAAAGAAAGGCAACTGTGAAAGCATCTAGGTAGTACAGTGGATATAGCACTGAACGTGGATTCAGGAAGACCTAAATCCAAATTTGGTCTCAAACACTTATTAGCAAACATTAAAGCACTATATAAATGCTACTACTACTACTACTATTACTACTACTACTATTACTACTACTACTACTACTACTACTACTACTACTACTACTACTACTATTACTACTACTACTACTACTACTACTTCTACTCTTATTACTGCTGCTGTGTTGCTGGGGCAGCTACTACTACCACCCCTATTCCTAAAGAACTTTGTAAACTTTAAAGCACTACCTTAGAAATATATTCCTGGCAAGATTCTAGAGCATATTATTAAAAAAGAACATTATTGAACACCAAACAAAAATAGTGGTAACTGCAAAGAGTCAACATGACTTTATTAACAACAGATTGTGAAGCTGGGTGTGGTGGCATCTACCTGCTGTTCCTAATGCTGAAGAGACTGGGGCTAGTGAATTGCTTGAGTTTGGGATTTCTGAGCTATAGAAGAATTAAAGGCAGACTGGTCTTTGCACTGCCTGGCACCAGAATGGTTAGCCCCTATGAAGGATGTCTTCATGTCCACATTGAATTATTAAAGTAAATATAGCATTTAGCATAAACACAGCATTAAGCATATTATTAACAATAGTATTAAGCATATCACTATGAATAAACTTCAGAGAGTTTAAGTTTTTGAAATAAAATTGTTCTGGCATTCATTGCTGCTTTCCTCAAGTTTAAATGTGGTAATTTTAAGTCAGGCTAGAATCTGTTCAAAGATCTCAGCTTGGCTCCAAGGATGTCAGGATTCTTCCTCAACTCCTCTCCATCCTTGCTCCTTTCCTACTTAGGTTTGGTTATCCCCATTTTTCTTGTATCTACCTCCAAATTTGACTCTCTACGCATCTCTCAGAGATTTACCAACCTAGATTTTCTGGGCTGCTTCATTCACTCCCCAACTCTGATGGCAGCTGATTGCTTTCTTCTCCCATGTCTGACTTTACAGGCTTGTTCAGGCTGTTTTATCCTTTCCTCTTGTCATTCATGTATGATACTGTTTAAATTTCCTGTCATATAGAGCACTACCCACTCACCAGACTATTTGAGTGATGATGTTATCATGCTTTAGACCAACGTAAATACCTATAGGAAATGAATGCAAGGACTTTTTCTTTCTTTTGGGGAGGCAATTGGGGTTAAGTGACTTGCCCAGAGTCACACAGCTAGTGAATGTTACGTGTCTGAGGCCAGATTTGAACTCAGGTCTTCCTGACTCCAGGGCCAGTGCTGTATCCACTGCACCACCTAGCGCTCCCTCTAGAGACTTTCTTTCTTGGTTTCAAACATTGCAGGAGGAAATAAGGTCCTAAGAACTTTTCCTCTCAGCTGTGTAATATCCATCTGTCTGTCTGTCTGTCTGTCTGTCTATCTGTCTTCTACTGTTGAATCAAATATGCCTTTCCATTTATCCCCTTTAAGATACGACCTTTACTTGTATAGAGTGGATTACTATTGACTGTTCCTCAAAATCCATTTTTTACCTTTGTGAAGCCTTCCCTGATTGTTCTAGTTTTTTAGAAAACTCTGCTCCAATATACTTACTTACATACTTGTTTGTTTACCTGGAACATCACTGCCTTTGAAGAACTAAAAATGAGCATCACAAAAAGGATAGTGGAAAGGCACATGGTGGGTATGAGCAAGCTTCAAAATACAACTTGTGATGAGCTCTGAAGAATGTAAGAGATATCATCAAAGAACTATGTAACACAGAGAGAGAATGAGAGCAAGAGATGATAGGTCAGTGGTCAGAGTATTCCCCTGGCCTCCTAGCAATGGCAGAACAAAATGAAGAAGGTCTCCAGAATGTTGAGTGAACCCCCAGCAATGAAATTTTGGGGCAATAATTGCACAGGATGGGCACCCATGAGTGGGTCTTAATATTTATCCTTAGAGGGAAATCACAAACATGAGATCACAGTTCCATTTAAGTATTTGAAAGTATAATTATTTTTTGTATATGTTGAACAACCATGCTTTTTCAAAATAATAGCTTATGCTCCTTAAAGGCAGCAACTATTTTCATTTTATCTCTATAGCTTCAGTTGTCTAGCATAGTACCTGTCATATAGAAAGAACATAATCATATCTGTGGAAATGAAATATATATTTGGTTAATGGTAGTAGACATATTTATTTTTATGAAAATTCTGCTTAGCCAGTTAAGCTTTATTTCATTGTTTTCTTATTTTATTAAAAATGCTTTTTAAGGAGATGATGATTTTTTTCATTTTTTTTTAGAAATAGACCATGGTCCAGGTCAGGATGTAGATTGTAAGCCTCATAAGACATTCCAGTTTAAGAGAATGCAAAGAAGCATATCAGATAAAAATAATGTCAAGGAAGGGAAAAAAGCAAACAAGTTATACAAAAGGAATGCATAAATGTTGAAGTAGTTAAAACTGAATTGACTATGATTAATCAAGAAACCTATGAAGTCCTTAAAATTCAGAAAATAATTCCTTTAAGGGAATATGGATAACTGAACTGTTACTATCAGACACATTGTAATGTTTAAGGGCATTGTCTTATTATATTGGCTATTTTCTTATTGTGTATATGCATAGCAGCATGGTATAGTAGAAAGAGAACTGGACTTGGAGTTAGGAGGAACTGGGCTCAAATCCCACCTCTGACACCCATAAACTCTATGACCATGATCAAGTCTCTTCCCTTCTCTGAATAGCAGTATTTTCATCAGCAAAAAGGGGAGAAAAATAGCAACTAACTTATTTGGAGATAAAATGAGCTAATGTATATAGAGCACATTGCAAACATCAAAGTACTATATAAATATTGGCTATAATTATAACATGACTGATTTGAATATTAGAGATTTATTTTCAGACATATTTTAAAGGTACTTTATGAATAGTGTCTTCCCTGAATACGAGTTGCACATCACCAACTCCCTATTGGACATCTCAAACTCAACATACTCGAACCCATTATATGTATTCTTTCCCTAGCCGTCTCCTCTTTTCTGAACTCCCATTTTCTGTCAAGAACACCATCATGCTCCAAGTCATACGTGAGCTCAATGTAAGGGTCATCCTTGACTCTTCCTTCTTTCTCTTTCTCAACACTTATCAGTTGCCAAGTCTTGTTAATTCTACTCCCACAGCATCTTTCACATCCAGTCTTCACATCTCCCCTTACTTAGATCACTTAACATGTGGACTAAAGCAATATCCTTCTAACTGGACTTCTTTCCTCCAGTTTCTCACCTTTCTACTTTATCCTCTACATAGCTGCCAAAGTGATATCCCCAAACCGAGATTCGACCATGTTACTCACTTCCCTGCTCAAGAATCTTCAGTGGCTTCTGTTTTCCACTAGTATAAAATACAAACTGTTTGGCTTTAAAAGTCCTTCACATTATGGCTTCAGTTGACTGTTATGCATGTGTTTCACAATACTCCATTTCAAATACTACACATTCTATCCAAACTGAACTACCTGCTGGCATTTCCCATGCTTGACATTCCATATCCTATCTCCATGCCTTTTCACAGGTTGGCCCCCTCCCCTGGCCCATGTTGGGAGGTACTTGCTCCTTATTTCCACCTTAGAGAATCCCCCTTTTTTGTCTATTATCACTGTACTTGCTATGGTACATCCTGAAGCACCTAGTGTTTCCTCCCCTAAAATATAAATTCCTTGAGGAGAGAGACTATTTCATTTTTTTCTTTGTATCCCGAGCACTGAGTATAGGGCCTGACATATAAGGGCTTGATAAATGCTTCGTGAATGACATTGTTTTTAGTTACAAAAATTGGAAACTCTCTGCTTTAAGGAAAGCAGTTTAGAAAACTATGGAATGATTTTCAGAAGAGTAAAATGAGTCTTAAAATGTTTCCTAGCACAAGTGAAGGGGGCCAAGCATGCAAATTTTCCCTTACCATTTTACACTCTCTTTCCAAATGACAGGTTTGGTTCCTTTGTATGAGTGAGTTCTGTAGGAATTCAGCAGCAAGATAGAGAGAACTGTCAGAAAGAAGACAATTGAAACTATGATCTACGATGATACCAGCTATTAAAAGTACAACTACTGGACAGTGAATAAGTAAAGGAGCAATTCTACTTGAAGAGAAGGATGAGGCAGAAGACACAGGTTGACCTCTCACTATAATTTCTGTGATTCTAGAATAGACTGTTTCCCTGCAAAAGCATCCTCCCTGCTTGCAGCCCTCTACCAGTGAGCCACAGAATAAAACTAAAATAACAGGAAAACAATTCTCTATACTTGCTAAAGAGGAAGGGGGCAGATTAATTTAAAAAAGAATACTCCATTCCTCCAAGTTGTATGTTTGGAAAGGGGAAACAAAGGGGGAAAGCATACTCAATCAAATAAATTCAACAAATAATTTGTTCCTGTTATAAAATGCATTTCATTGGTATTTTGTTTTAACCTATGCATCCTAGTAAATAATCCGTTGTAACAAAGGATAAAATATATGGAAAAAATAGTCAATCTAAACATTATATTAATAAGTCTGATGCTTTATAGTCTGTTCTATACCTATAATGCCCCTTGCCCTCAACACACACACACACACACACACACACACACACACACACAACAAAGATACCAACAAAGGTTTGTTGTTGTCATTCTTTCATTTGCTTTGTTGCAGTCATTGTATGTATTATTTTCTGCTTATTTCCATTTGCATCATTTCATATGTCTTCCCACGCTTCCATTTATTCATCGTACTCATTGTATCTTATGATAAGTAATGCCTAAAAGTTCATGAGTAGCATCTAACTCTCTTTGGGAAGGCCAATATAGAAACCTGCACCTTATTAGCCCAGAAGATCACTACATAGTCTTAGACAAGCATGGAGTACAGATTAGGAATTTGTCTACATGGTGTGATCTGAAAATCTCCATAGGACTTGGACATATCTTTCTCCCTTTGGATGTCCTGACATTCTGGCTACTAGTATCACCTTTCCCATTAAGATTGTTGTGAAAATTCAAAAGAAAATATATTTATTAAGTTCTTTTTATGGGTTATAGAAAGATACCAAATCACAACCCTTTTCCTTAAGAAGCTAACCTTCTACTGAACGCATGTTATATAAAATACAAATACGTGATTACCTAGCAAAGGTAGTATGGTTTGGAAGCTGTGGGGAAGAGTAGTACAGGCTAGGACCACCCAATAGCACAGGTTAGTAAATAATACATTTGGAAATCATAGAGAAAGAGAATAAATATATGAGGGATAGGAGAACTGGAAGAGGGAAAGCTTGGAGTCTGTTGAGGTCAAGTCCCAAGGAATGGGAGGGAAGCCTGAGAGCACTGGGTGCTTGGGAGCTAAAAACAAATTTCTCCCACTCTGCTATTTTACTTAAGTCTAACACTGTCAGTGATGTTCAAAACTGGTTTAAATGAAATATTATTAACAAATCTATTTGTAGAATTTTTTCTCTCTCAATCAACTAAATCATCACAGATACCTCATGTCTTCTGTCAGGAACTGTTCTATAAGAATGAGAAATTGGAAAGAAGTATATTATTCATATTCTAGACTGATTCTGAAGGGAGGAAATAAGCATTTATTAATTACCCACTATATACCAAGCAGTATGCTAAATGCTTCACAACAACCCTGGGAGTTTCTATTACTCCCATTTTATTGTTGAGGAAACTGAGGCAGACAGTTAAATAATTTCCCATTGTCTAGGATTGGATTTGAACTCGGGTTTTCTAGACTCAGCCCAGCACTCTATCACTGTGCCCCCAACAGCCTCTGAAGTTGAGTGCTTTTATCTCTTACTTCTCTAACACTGGAGTATGTTCTGTGTGGGCTCTCAAGTAGCAACATCAAAGCCTGGCCTTCCAAACTTTTGTGGTTCCTATTGGAGGGAAGCAATGACAAAGTTGGGGAGAATCTGAAAAATCTAATACATTATCTATGATACTGTATCTTTACCTTTGCTCATTCAGTAAGAGAGCAGCCTGTTTTGTCAGCCTTGAAGACGATTCATTGATGTTACATTGAAACACCGCTGCTACTACAAGACCTACATGGCAACTGGGCCACAGAAAGATGCAGGCAATGTTCTTCTAATGAGTGGACTCCAACGTATTGTTTAATTCCCTCCAGCAAGATCATGTTTTCAACCCTTGACTCTCGTACATGGGAGAAGACATTTTCTTTTTAAATCTGCCTTTGAAAACCTTCTGAACACTTCAAGGGAAGTCTACTGTAACAAGTAAATAGATCATTCTTTGGCTATTCCTTTAAAAAAATGAAGGGCTTGTCTGTTTCAATTTGCTATTAAAATCCTGGAGCTTAATTAATATGCACCCAGGTAGCCATGGTAGGATTTATGGGGAAAAACAAACATTATTCTTAGTATATTTCTTTAAAAAAACCCCCAAAACCCCAACAGATTAAATTCATGCAACTTTCTTACAAATATACATACCTGCTTCTATAATATTCACATGTGTGCATATAAATACTTATATATACATAATTGTGGAAGGATCCCTTGAAGAATATTTTTAGTGCAAGCTGAGAACATTGAGTTGAATTGCAGTTTACACGTGTAGCTCACTGAATCAAATCAGGATTTTAATTTTACTAGTAGGAAAAGAATTTCAACATAAGAGAGTTTGTTAAGTGGGTTCTACTATACTTACCTCTATAAACATATAATAATAGGGATATTCAAAGCCACAATGTTATATTAGAAATCTGGTATGGGAAGTATGATTTAAATTTCTGGGATTTATGTCTCATCTTCTGTGTAAATTTTAACAGACTCTTGTCACTGATTTTGTCTGTATGAAGGAAGGAAATTCACACTAAGCCATATGATTTTTTTCTTGGCCTGTTTCTACATCTGTAAAATTGGGGAGGGAAGTTGAATAAATGAATGAAATAAAAGCCATTTATTAAATGTTTACTGTATTCTGAGGGTTACAAACAGAAAAAAACAACAAGATGATCCTTGCTCTTAAGGAGTCTTACTGGAGGACAAAAGAACAGAGGGAAGTTTATCTACAGGAAAGATGGAAATTCCCAGAGGTCTTAAGGGTTCAATAGCAAGTCAAATAACAGAGTCAGCTGACTACAAGACATAGAGCAGAGGCAAATAGTAAGTCCTGGAAGATCTTAGGAAGCAAAAATCGGGAAGGTAAGGTCCTCTCATTAGAAGGTAAAGGGTTGTTGATGCAAATCTCACCCATGCCCTGTGGGTGATCAAGCAGCCTACTGGAAGAGGGAAGGGAAGGATGAGGGTGCATCTATAGTGGCTGCTTTTCTAACCACCTGAATGTGTTCTGGCATAGACCCATAGCTTGAGAAACATGTAAGGAAATATCTTTGGAGCATGGTCATGTCTGATCATGTCTATCCAACAATCTTCATTGGCTTCCTGTTGCTTCTAGAATAACATAAAATTCTTAATTTGACATTTAAAGCCTTCTAAAATCTGACTTCAACCTATTTTTCCAGATATTTCATATTACTGTCCTTTATACACTCTCTTTGACCCAAATTGGATTATTCATTATTCTCTGAAATCGGATTTCTATCCCTTATCTCTGTCTTCGCCTAATCTGTCCCCAATGCCTGAAATAAACTACCTTTTCCTCCCTGCCTCTCAAGATCCTTAATCTCCTTCAGTGTTAAATTCAGGTACCTTCTCCTACTCCAATGCCCCTAGTTACTAATACTCTTTCTGTCTTAAAATTAGACTATATTTACTTAATGTATATGTACCTATGCTGTATCTCCCCTGTGGAAAAAAATTAATCTGCCTGAGGTCAGGAATTAGGTTACGTTGATCTTTGCATACTGGTTGCCTGGCACAGTGCTTCACGTATAGTAGATGCTTTATAAAACAGGTTTCAAATGAATCTAAGAACCCAAATCTAGAACCCAGCTCTGGAATTTAGAACCGAGTGCTTTTTTTCTGCTTCAGTAGAAAGAGAGCTAAAAAGTGGTAGTGGGGTGGAGAGTAGAGTGGGGAAATGTTATTATATGGTATTAGTGGATATAGAAATATAGAAAAATATAGAAAAAAGCATATAATGAGAATAGCCAGCATTGGTCACATGAAGACTCAAGTAATATTTTACATAATCAGCTTTTGTTCACTCACCATTGATTAGCAAGTGTATCATCCCATGAAACTGCATTCTGATGAAGACTTTCTGGGTGTTTTATAATATCCCATCTTTCTTATTCTTCCCTGTTAATTTGTGTCTGAAAGCTAGAAGTGGTAGTAATCATGGTGGCAGGAAGAGGGCTTGTCTGTATGTATAATATTTTATAACATGAAATTATGCATGTATATAAATACAATTTATTGGGACAGCTAGATGGTACAGTGGATAGAGCACTGGCCCTGAAGTCAGGAGGACCTGAATTCAAATCTGCCCTTAGACCAAATACTTGACACTCACTAGCTGTGTGACCCTGGGCAAGTCACTTAACCCCAATTGTTTAATATATATATATATATATGAACTGTCAACTCCTCGCATAAGGCATCTTGGCTTCACCCCTTACTTTATTGTGAAGGCTTTTAGCTTATCCCTGTTAGACATAATGCTTGCTTTATGTCTAGGTAAATATCGTTTTAGGTAAATATCATTTACAGTTTAAAGTAAACTCCATTTGTTCCTATGCTCTCTAGTGTTTTTAATAGGAATGGGTATTGTATTTTGTCAAAAGTTTTTTTCTGAATCTATTGAGAGAATCATATGATCTCTATTGGTTTTGCTACTGATACAGTCAATTATGCTGATACTTTTTCTAGTATCAAACCAGCCCAATTTTCCCGGTATAAATCCTACCTGGTTATAGTATATGATTCTTGTGATATATTTCTGTAATCTCTTGGCTAGTATTTTATTTAAAATTTTTGCATCCACATTCATTAGGGAAATTGGTCTATAGTTTTCTTTTTCTGTTTTTGCATCATATTTGTGTCATAAGAAGAATTTGGCAAGACTCCTTCTTTGCCTATTTTCCCAAATAATTTACATAGTATTGGGATTAATTGTTCTTTAAATGTTTGGTAGGATTCACTTGTGAATCTATCTGGCCCTACAGATTTTTCCTTACAAAATAACTCCTAATAATTGCTTTTAATTTCATCTTCATTAGTAGTCATTCTTTTCATCTTTGGTACTAGTAATTCAGTTTTTTCTTTTTTTAAATCAAATTAACCAATAGTTTATATATTTTATTGTTTTTTTTATAAAACCAATTTTATTTACTAGTCCTATTTATTAATTCAATGTCTTTTTTTAACTTTCAATTTTATTGATCTCTCCTTTGATTTTCAGGATTTCCATTTTGGTGTTTAATTGGAGTTTTTAATCTTTTTTCTTTTTCTAATTATTATTTTTTTTTAGTTACATGCCCAATTAATTGATTTGTTCTTTCTATCTTTTATTGATTTATGCATTTAGAGAGAGGCATCCCCTAAATACAGCTTTGACTACATCCCACAAATTTTGGAATGCTGTCTCTTGGTTGATATTCTCTTTTTTGAATTTATTTTTCCTTTTTTTCTTCTCTCCCCCTCTCCTTGCCCTAAAGAGGGCTACCATCAGAAATAGGTGTGTGTGTGTGTGTGTGTGTGTGTGTGTGTGTAGAATTGTTCTATACATACTTCTGTTTATCAGTTCTTTCTGTGGATGCAGATAGTGTCTTTCTTCATATGTCCTTTATAGTTAATTTGGGTATTTATAATAGTCAAAATAACTTTTTCATCAAAGCCATTCTTAAAACAATATTATTGTTATAGTATACAATGTTCTCTTGGTTCTGCTCATTTCACTCTTCATTATTTGGTGCAAGTTTTTCCATGTTTTTCTAAAATCATTGAGCTCATCATTTCTTATAGCACAGGAGTATTCCATCACAATCATATGCCACAACTTGTTCAGCCATTGCCTAATTGATGGGCATCCATGCAATTTCTTTGCCACCACAAAGTGAGCTGCTGTACACATATAGGTTCTTGGTGAAAGCAGTGACTTGCTTGAGCTCTCTCCCAAACCCCTCCAAACACCTGTAAAAAAATGGCTTTAAACAAATTCTAAAGCAGTGGAACCCACAAAAAGACAGAGTGAAACAAATTTCCAGCCAAAGGCAGCCTGGATGGTTGATCAGAAAAGTATATGGCGCTGGGCGGGGAGAGGAGCGTAGTTTGGCGTGGGCATGCAGGCCGCAGTGAACCTGGAGCAGGCCTCAGAGGACTGAATTGCAGGCAGCTGTGGTGGTTTCCAGACTTCTCAATGCATGAACACCAAAGACAACTTAGAAGGTAAGTGGGAAAAGTCTGTGACTGTGGTGAGAAAGAAAAGCTAGGTCTCAGCCACAAGTACTGAGCTTGGCCCCAGGCTGAGGCTGCTTCCTGAACTTCCCACCCACAGACTGAGGGGGAATCTAGTGGCTGATCAGAGGAGGATTGCAAGGATCTCTTTGCCAGTGCTGAGGCAAGAATCTCTTGCTTTGCCCGTGCTTTGATCTGGGTCACAGTTCTGAGGGACAGTCCTGGTGTGGTGAAGCTTGTTGTGGCGGTAGAGAGGAAACACCTCACCCCTTATCATAGCACCTTGGAAGAAATGAAAATTTACAGGTCCCTAGAAGTATCTCTGAAAGCAGCTGTACAAACCCCCAAAGCTTGGGATAGTACATTCTCCACATTGGAAGCAGATTCTTACCTTAACAAAGAGTTTAAAACTCAAGTAATTGGCTGGGATCATGAGTAAGCAGTGCAAAGAGTCAGACTATATTATCTTGCTTTGGTGACAAAGAAGATCAAAATATACAACCCGAAGAAGACAAAGCTCCTACATCCAAAACCTCCAAGAAAAATGTGAATCAGTCCCAGGCCTTAGAAGAGCTCAAAAGGGATTTTGAGAAGCAAGTAAGAGAAGTATAGGAAAAACTGGGAAGAGAAATGAGAGTGATGCAAGAAAATGATGAAAAACAAGTCAACAGCTTGCTAAAGGAGACCCAAAAAAATACTGAAGAAAATAACACCTTAAAAAATAGCCTAACCCAAATGGCAAAAGAGGTCCAAAAACCCAATGAGGAGAAGAATGCCCTAAAAAACAAAATTGACCAAATGGAAAAGGAAGCCCAAAAGATTACTGAAGAAAATACTTCCTTAAAAAATTAGAATGGAGCAATTGGAAGCTAGTGACTTTATGAGAAATCAAGACACCGTAAAACAAATCCAAAAGAGTGAAAAATTAGAAAACAGTGTGAAATATCTCATTGGAAAAACAACTGACCTGGAAAATAGATCCAGGAGAGAGAATTTAAAAATTATTGGACTGTCTGAAAGCCATGATCAAAAAAAGAGCCTAGACATCACCTTGCAAGAAATTATCCAGGAAAACTGCCCTGATATTTTAGAAACAGTGGGCAAAATAGAAATTGAAAGAATCCACCAATCTCCTCCTGAAATAGATCCCCAAAGGAAAACTCCTAGGAATATTGTAGCCAAATTCCAGAGTTCCCAAGTCAAGGAGAAAATATTGCAAGCAACCAGAAAGAATCAATTCAAATATTGTGGAAACACAATCAGGATAACACAAGATTTAGTTGCTTCTACATTAAGGGACCACAGGGCATGGAATATAATATTCCAGAGGGCAAAGGAGATAGGATTACAACCAAGAATCACCTACCCAACAAAACTGAGTATAATCCTTCAGGGGAAAAAATGGTCATTCAGTGAAATAGTGGACTTTCAAGCATTCTTGATGAAAAGACCAGAGCTGAAGAGAAAATTTGACTTTCAAATACAAGACTCAAGTGGAACATGAAGAGGTAAACAGGAAAGAGAAATCATAAGAGACTTATTAAGGTTGAACTGTTTATATTCCTGCATGGAAAGATGATATTTGTGACTCATGAGACCTTTGTCAGTATTAGGGTAGTTGGAGGGAAAAATTATATGTATGTATGTATATGTATATCTATATCTATATAGATATATAGATACAGATATATAGATATATAATATATAGATATAGATAGAGGGCACAGGGTGAGTTGAAGATGAAGTGGTGATATCTGGAGAATAAAATTAAGGGGTGAGAGAGGATTATACTAGGAGGAGAAAGGGAGAGGTAGAACAGGGTAAATTATCTCACAAAAAACAGAAAAGAAAAGACTCTTACAGTGGATGGGAAAATGGGGGAAGGTGAGAGGGAATGAGTGAATCTCATTCTCATAGGATTTGACTTAAGGAGGGAATAACATACACACTCAATTGGGTATGGAAATATGTCTTTCCCTATAGGAAAATGGGGGGGGGCATGGACAAGAGAGTAGGGGGATGATAGACAGGAAGGCAGATTGGGAAAGGGAGTAATCAGAAGCTAATACTTCTGAGGAGGGACAGGGTCAAAAGAAAGAATATAATAAATGGGTGGTTGGGATAAGATTAAGGGAAATAGAGTTAGTTTTTCACAGCATGTCTACTATGGAAGTATTTTGCATAACTGCACATGTATAAGCTATATTGAGTTGCTTGCCTTTTCAATGAGGGTGGGTGGGGAGGGAGGAAGAGAGAAAATTTGGAACCCAAAGTTTTAAAAACACATGTTTAAAAAAAATATTTTCACATGCAACTGGGAAGTAAGAAATACAGGAAATAGGGTACAGAAATCTATCCTGCTCTACAGGAAAATAGAAGGGGAAGGGGATAAGAGAAGGGGGAGAGAGATAGAAGAGAAGGCAGACTAGGGGAAGGAGTATTCAGAATGCATTCCATCTTGGGGGGGGTGAGATGGGGTGAAAATTTGGAACTCAAAATCTTGTGGAAGTAAATGTTGAAAACTAAAAATAAATAAATTTATTAATAAAAAAAGAACATATAGGTTCTCTTCCATTTTCCCTAATTATCAGAAAAAAGTAGTAATATTACTGGGTCAATGGATATAGGTAGTTTAATAACTCTTTGGGCATAATTCCAGACTATTCTCCAAAATGATTAGATCAGTTCACAATTACATCAACAATGAATTAATGTCTCACATTTTCCACATCCCCTCCAACATTTGTCACTTTCCCCTTCTATTATTTTAGCCAATCTGATAGGCGTAAAATGACATCTTAAGGTTTTTATTTTTAAATTTGCATTTCTCTGATCAATAATGATTTAGAGCAGTTTTCACATAACTATAAATTGTTTTGATTTCTTCACTGGAAAACTGCCTGGTCATATCTCTTGACCATTTATTAATTGAGAAGTGACTAGCATTCTTATAGATTTGATAAAGTTCTTTATACATTTTTAGATATGAGACCTTAATCTGATAAACTATTTATAATTTTTTCACTAAATTCTCTGCTTTCCTTCTCATCTTGACTACATTTGAATTATTTGTACAAACTTTTTTTTACTTAATACAACTGAAATTATCCATTTTACATCCAACTTTGCTCTCTCTCTTGTTTATTCATATTTTTCTCCTATCCATAAGTCTTATAAATAATGTTCCATGTTCTTTTAATTTTCTTGTAAAAAGTTCTTATAAAATTTAATTCTCTTTTATGAATTATTGATTGTATGATTTGTTCTTCGATCCTCTCATTCTTTAACATTTAATTATTTAATTTTTTTATTAATTTTAATCAATGCTTTTATGGTCCTTTATCAAATGTGATTTTTATAACATTAATGAAAACAGTGTATTTAATATTTCTGCTTTTCTACATTTAGTTATGTGGTTTTTATGCCCTTATATATGGTCAGTTTTTCTGAAGGTGTCATGTACAGCTGAGAAAAAGGTATACTCCTTATTATTCCCATTCAGTTTTCTCTAGAGGTCTCACATTTAACTTTTCTAAGATCCTATTCATCTCCTTTCTTATTTATTTTATGGTTAAGTTTACCTAGGTTTTTTTTTGTTTATTTTTTCTTTGTTTGTTTTTGTTTTTGTTTTCATTTTTTTTGGCTAGGCAATGAGGTTAAGTGACTTGTCCAGGGTCACACAGTTAGTGAGTGTTATGTGTCTGAGGCTGGATTTGAACTCAGGTCCTCCTGACTCCACGACCGGAGTGCCACCTAGCTGCCCCAAGTTTACCTAGTTCTGTGAGGGGAAAGTTGAGGTTCCCCCCTAGTATAATTTTACTGTTTATTTCCTCCTGTAATTCATTTAACCTTTCCTTTAAGAATTTGAATGTTTTGCCATG
Source organism: Vombatus ursinus (assembly GCF_900497805.2). Classification (NCBI taxonomy): domain Eukaryota; kingdom Metazoa; phylum Chordata; class Mammalia; order Diprotodontia; family Vombatidae; genus Vombatus; species Vombatus ursinus. Next base: position 63,278,377 of record NW_020954596.1, read on the forward strand.
TGGTGCAAATATGTTTAATATTGATATTACCTCATAGACTATGTTTCCTTTTTAGCAAGATATAGTTTCCCTGATTATCTTTTTAAATTAGGTCTGTTTTTGCTTTGGCTTTATCTGAGAGTATGATTGCTAATCCTGCATCTAAAACAAAAACAAAAACAGAAACAAATCTTATCCATAGCATAGATAGATTCTATTCCAGGTCTTTATTTTAATTCTGTGAGTCATTTTGTTTCCATGGTTTTTGTAAATCACATATTATTGGATTCTGATTTCTAATCCATTCTTCTATTCATTTGTGCTTTATGGATGAATTCTAATTCACATTCACTATGATTACTAATTGTACATTTCCCTTCATCTTATTTCCTTCTGTTCATCCTTTTCTCTTTCTCTTTTCATCCTGTCACTCCTCTAAAGTCTGTTTTGTTTCTGACCATTGCCTCATTTTATCTGCCCTCCCCTTTAATGCCCTCCCTTCTCTTATTTCATTTTTTTTTCTATTTCCCTGTTGGGTAAGGTAGATTTCTATTACCAATTGAGCGTGTGTGTGTGTGTGTGCATTTCCCTGACTCTTTGAATGAATTTAGATGTAGGAGGTTTAAGTATTGCCTGACCCCTCACAACCACATTTTCCCCTCCCCTATAAAAGCTCTTCCTTGCATGTCTCTTTTATGTGAGATAATTTTCTCCATTCTTCTTCTCCCTTTCCCCTTCTCCCAGAGTATCCCTCTTTCTTGCCTATCTATTTTTTTACATTATCCCAACATAATTGACTTAAACCTGCTCCCTGATTTCTATTTAGAATCCTTCTAACTGCCTTAATGATGATAAAGTTCTTAGAGATTACATGTATCATTTTCATATATAGAAAGGTAAACAGTTTAACAATATTGTATTTCTTATGATTTCTTTTTCATGTTTACCTTTTTAATGCTTCCCACGAATCTTGCATTTAAAAGCAGATTTTCTATTCAGTTCCAGTCTTTTCATCAGGAATGCTTGAAAGTCCTCTACTTTTAAAAATATCCATTTTTTTCTCTTGAAGGATTATACTCAGTTTTGCTGAATATATTATTCTTGGTTGTTATCCCAGCTCTTTTGCCTTTCAGATGATCATATTTCAAGCCCTCTGCCCCTTTAATGTGATTGCTGATAAATCTTGAGTGATCCTGACTGTGGTTTTACGATATTTGAATGATTTCTTTCTGGCTGTTTGAAAAATTTTCTTCTTGACCTACAAGCTCTGGAACTTAACTATAATATTCCTGGGAATTTTCTTTTTGAGATCTCTTTCAAGTGGTGATCAGTGGATTCTTTCAATTTTTATTTTACCCTATGGTTCTAGCATATTAGGGCAGTTTTCCTTGATAATGTCTTGAAATATTTTATCTAGGCTCTTTTTATGATGATAGCTTTCAGGAAGTCCAATAATTCTTAAATTATCTCTTCTTAATATACTTTCCAGGTCAGTTGTTTTTCTGTTGAGATATTTCACATTTTTTTATGTGTTTTCTTCTTAATTTTTTTTGGCTTTGTTTTATTGCTTCCTGATGTCTCATTGAGTCATTAACTTCCAGTCTTCCAATTCTAATTTTTAAGGTATTATTTTCTTCAGTGAGTTTTTGTATCTCTTTTTCTATTTTGCCAATTCTACTTTTTAAGGAGTCAGTTTCATTAGTCAATTTTTGTACCTCTTTCCCCCTTTGACCACTTCTGTTTTTATGGTGCTATTTTCTTCAGTATTTTTGTTCTCCTCTTTTTTTCAAACCAAACTGCTAATTCTCTTTTCATAATTTTCTTTCTTTGCTTTCGTTTCTTTACCTAATTTTTCCTGTGATGTTTAAAAAGATTCAAGAGATATAATTTCTAGGTAATTTAATCATTTTATTAAACATGCCAACATGTTTATTAATTAAAGGATGCTCATTTGGACTTCTTTCTCTCAGAACAAAGATGGTCATGGCAGCAGGCTATGGCTTATACATCCATTAGAAGAGGGTTGTTGCTGAGGGTGGCAATCAACCCTGATTGGTTAACAATTAATGAGAGAGTGAATATTACAATGAGGGGCTGGACCTGAACTTTGATTATGTCATTTACTACTGAAGTTAACCCCAGTCTTGGGCAATCTATTGGCTGAATTTATTCCCACCCAAATCTGAATAGAGCACAATGGTTTCCCCACCTGGGTGGGGACTGAACAAGAAAGTTAAGCTTAATTTAAAGTTGTTTGGAGGGGATGTTAGAAGAACTCAGCTGAATGCCTTCACTACTTTGCCTTTTTGACTTCACCTTCAGAAGTCTGCTCAAAAATTTTCAAATGCCTTTGCTATCTTTTGTGTGACTTGTTGACTCATGGTTAAGTTTTTCTTTTTTTTAATGAACCCATTTATTTTTGACATAAGGTTTATGAATGAACTGAGACGTTGGAATCTATCCATATATATGCTATTTGTTTATCCAAATGGAAAGTCATGTTTATACATTTATGATCAATCAGTGGCAGAATGAGAGTAGTAACTTTAACAGTCCTAGTGGAATTAAGGCAGAGTTCAAAGCATTTGCAGAAGTGCTGGAACCAAGGGTAGAGTCAATATATTCAAGCCCAGCTCTTTTTTTGTATACTTCACAATATATAATTCAAAGTCAGCTGGAGGTACTTTCAAAACATGAATCAGTGAAGATTCTGACATCTGGCAGAAGGGCAAAGAGGTGAGGCACCTTGTTGATTAGAAGTTATGTTTGAGGAATAAAAATTTCTGTGTTGAAGACTGAATGTGGAGTCTGATGAGAGTGAGGTTAGAGGAGACACAGTAATAGAGCTATGATTCAAAATTATTTCTTTCAAAACATAACCTAGAATGTCATAAGGTGTTATACATTGTTAAAAAGTTATTGGTTTCTTTCCCAGGGGGACTTCAACTCTGAGATGGGTGAAGTTATTTCTGTGCATGTCTATGAAGTGTCTTTGGCCCTTTGGGGGATAAAAATCAAAAAGATCATGAATGTGAGACTTGAATCAAAAAGTCATTTGTGTTCTTCCAACTTGATATGTGGAAATTTGACCTTATTTCTTGCCAAAAGAAACATTCTGCTTTACTAATATTTCAAATAAAATACTTTATGATAAAATGTAATCCCTAGCTTTTTAAAGGTGTGCATATAATTTCAATCATTGTCTTACATCCAGAGAGTTTAAAACACACCATATTGCTAAATAGTAGTATTTCTCTCAGTAGAACAGGAAGTGTGCTTTAAAGTTCTACTTCAACCATGTGTTCTGTGTATGTTGGGCCCTACCATACTTTTCTTATTCCTCTCTTCCTTTCTTCTCAGAGGTGGCTGTGTAGTGCAGGGCATCCACATGGATTTGAATCCTGCCTCAGGCACTTATTAGTTGTGTGACCCTGATCAAGTCACTTAAATCTCTCAGCCTCAAGGTTCTCATATGTAAAATGTGGATAATCAGAGCATCTGCCTCAGAAAGTTGTGAAGATCAAATGAACTAGCATATATAAAGGGCTTTGCAAATCTTAAAGCATTGTGTAAATGCTAGCTCCTCTTATTGTTATATTTTATTACTTTAACATCCTATTGTTCTCTCTGGGCTCCTACAGTTAAGCAAGACAAAATTAGAGCCCAAATGCGATTTCAGCTTGAAGATACATGTATTGAGAAGGAAAAGGGCAGGGACTGAGGGAAAGAGAATAGAAGAGGGAAAAGGAAGAAGGGGAAAAGGTGAGGCAGAGATAAGACAAGGATAAATGGTAATAAACATGGTAAAGAAGGTGAAAAGGGAGAGGTGAGTGAGGGATTGGTGGGGGAAGAGGAGACTATAGAAACTGATGGTCATGGTATTTTCATCTTTCCCGTTTACTTAATGCCAAAGATATCTTGAACTAGACATAATTGTTCACTCTGTCCCATGACTGGCTTCTGCATCATGGTGCCTATTGAAATGGCCGCAGTACTTCACTTCTCCCATGATTCCCCAGCACATATAGATACCTTATTACACAAGGACATTGATTTTTTTTTTCCGTTTAAATTAGAAGTAGGCTTCAAACAAGACCTCAAAGAAGGACTGAAACAAGGTTAGCAATCTGAGCTGGAAGATAACACAACTCACAAACTACAACCAAGAAAGTAGTTAATTGTGAAGTTAGGTGGTTCAGTTGTCAGGGAAGAAAACCTATAAATTCATCTATATTGAAAAGTCTCTCCTCTGAAGTTACTCTGGACTTTGACTTAATTCTATGATTAGTATGGGTAGGGGGGTCTGTAGCAGTGGAGGGGGATAACTGGGTAATCCTGGTTTGTGTTGCCTCTGTTTAGAGTGCATTTACTTTCAAATATTATTATTTGAAACCTAAAGAAAGTAAAAATGTGACTTCTAAACCCACAATCCTTGTAATTGTCAATTGTAATGTCATTTTATTTTCTTTTTCATTCTTGCTGTCTTTCACTTAGAAGTCAATAATACTCCAGAAGTTCCTGGCTTTCGGGAGCCAGAGGCAGAAGGTGAATACAGCTGGAGACACAAACCAAATGACATGTCTAATTCCATATGTCCAAAACAAAACTTCTTCAAAACCACTACCCCCTCAACTTCCTCATTTCTACAGAAGACACTATCATCCTTACCCAGATTATTGTAATATCTTTCCTTTTTTTTAAGTCCATTTTCAAAAACATTCTTTTCTTTTTAAATTTTGAGTTCCAAATTTTCTCACCCCTTTCTCACACATTGAGAAACAAAATAATATCAATTATACATATGTAATCAAGCAAATATATATTTCCATATTAGCCATATGATGAAAAAGCAATAGATGAATAAGTAAAGAAATATATAAGCAAACTAATAAATACATAAGTAAATGGAGTGAGAAAATTATACTTCAATGTGCTCTCAGAGGTCATCAGTTTTCTCTTTGGAGGTAGACAGCATTTTTTTATCATGAATCCTTTGCGATTGTCTTGGATCATTGTAATGATCAGAGTCGCAAAGTTTTTCACAGTTGATCATCATGACAACATTGCCATTATTGTGTACAATGATCTCCCAGTTTGTCTCACTTCACTTTGCACCAGTTCATATTGACCTTGCCATAAATATTTTTTCTGGTCTTATCATGTTTCCATGATTAAAAAAATATTCATAAGCTCTCTATTTTATTCTCGAATAAAATATCATCTCCTCAACCTGATATTTAATGCACTTCTTTCATTTCCAATCTTATTTCCTTATTTCTCTTCATGGACTCCATGTTCCAGCCAAACTGGACTACTATTTATTCTTCAAGCCCAAATCCCTTTTCCCAGAGAGTCATAGCAATCATCTTCCACATTCAGAATGGAATTTCTCAATCTTTGCTTCTCAGAAATCTTACCTTCCTACAAGACTCAATTTGGGTGGCATCTCTTCTTTAAATCTTTCTTATTTCCCTAGTAACTTCTTTTCTCAATTTACCTTGTATTATACTTATTTGTATTTACATTATATTACTCCCCCTTCATCTTCTTCAACCTCCCAGTAAGCTCATTGAGGGAGGGGACTGTTTTATTTATTTATTTATTTTTATTCTAGCCCCTATACCTAGAAGACTGTCTCACAAAGTTGGAAATGTTTATTGAATTATTATTATTGTTTGCTGAAATTTATAGAATACTTCAGATTTTGCAAAGCACTTTACATATATTATCATTTGAACCTTACAATGATTATATGAGGTCAGTGGTATTTTTATGTATGTTTTATGAATGAGTAAACTGAGGCTGAGAGAGGCTAAGTGACTTGCCCAAGGTCACAGAGCTAGTATCTGAAGTAAGATTTGAACCCAAGTCTCTCTGATGCCAAATTTGATCTTCTATCTACTATAGTATATTGCTCCATTAGATTGAAGAGGATTTGTTCCTTTGATGTTAAAAACTACCCTCTTTGAGTGGTCATTTTCGCTGTCAAGTATCTAACACTCCTTTTGAATAGGATCATCAGCACTGGTAAGGATAATAAAATTATTTTTTTGCACAATCTTCCTGAATTCCTACATGTTCCCTATCTCTTGCTCAGATTCAGAGAAAGAAGACTTGTAAGGATGATATGATGACCAGGGAGAATAGATCATGAAAGGTATAGATGTTCTGGTGGAGGTTAGGGGGAAAAAAGACCTGTATTCCCCAGGTCATGTCATGTTTCTGGAACCATGCATTCCCAACCCTGGCGCTGAGTCTCTGAGTCTTCTTTTTCTGGTATGGCACCCTCACACTGCTTTCATGGAGCTCAGGGTCTTTTCTTATCCTATTCCCATGCTGATTTTTATGTGCTCCTAGTCTCTTTCTACTAATCAATTATTGTCTTTCTCAGATGACACATGGCTGATGGTAGAAAGCAAGTAGAAGGTTCCTCAGTCATTTCATTGTCTCTTGGGTAACTTGCCACCCCTGCCACTCAGAGGTTTCTTCTGTTGAGGCTACGTCCTGGGGTGATGACCCTACAGTGTTCCTCTCTCACTGTGTTCTCTCTATCATAAGGTAGTCAGACATAAGGGGCATTAGAGGAACACAGATTTGAAAAGTCCACCAAATCTTTTCTATGAAGGAATATAAGGCTCTGTATTATATATATAAATTGCTGAGTTATCATTTCACGTTCTCATATTATTCCTAGCTTTCATCCAGCCTTTCTCAATACTGTCATTCTTTAATCATCCAAATACCCTCAGTAAACTATTGGAGTTTGAAAAAAAGGGAAAACTGGCAGGCCTCCAAGTGTCTGCCTGTGTGCCTATGTCCCAATACACAAAGTATTTTTGCACAGGTATCCCTATGTCCGCAATTCAGGAGGCTAGAAGTACAGTTTTGCAAATAGACTGAAGTCTCCTTCCATTAAAGTGATAGCATTGTCTCTAGAGTCAAATTGCATTTCCACAGTCACTATGCAGTTGGTAATACAATTGAATTTTAAATCATTAAGGGAAACATGGAAATTATTAAAAGACAATGAGTTGTAACTTCACATTGTTTAGGTCAAATGCTGTCTGCCATCTTATTGCCAAACTATTTGATTTTTTTTTTAAAAAAGTGGTCAATAAATGCAAAGCCAGACTTCAATATGTATACACACTTGCATAAATATATGTAAAATATAAAAGATGTATATATAAAATATATAAAATATGTAAGATATATACACATATACATATATACATATAACATGTATGTATATATATGTTGTATATATACACATACACATATATGTTCATGGCCTTACAATTAAACCAATAGAGTAGAAATGAGTGAATGATATTAGCCACTAGAATTAATTACATGATACAGAATCATAGAATTTTAGAGTTGGAAAAGTTCTTACTTTCCTCCTACTCACACCTAAAATATAATCCCCTATACAACATATCTGTCACATGTTTATCCAAAAGTTGCTAGAGCCTTCATTAAAGTGGACCACCTGTATCCAAGGACAGCTCATATAATTTTTGGACAGCTCTAATTGTTAGGAAGATTTTCTCTATATCAAGTCTAAGTGTGGTTCTTTACAATCTCCATAGTGTTCTTAGGTCTGCCCTCTGGGATCTAGCCCTCTGTGATGGCCTCTGGGATCTCCCAAGTTTAATGCCTCTTCCAGTTTAGCCCTCCAAGCTAAACATCCCTAGTTTCTTTAAATGACATTCAAGTGGGGATCCTGGTTAATCTCTGTGAGTTGTTTGCCAACTTATCAATATCCTCCCAAAATGTGGTGGTCTGAACTGGATATAATACTCCAGTTTGACAGACCAGAGCATAGTATAATTGACTATTTATCTCCTATTCCTGTAAGCTATACCTCTCAATGCAGTATAGCATCTTATTCACTTTCCTGGAGGACATAACAGATTTGCTGAATTATATTGGACTTGAAACTTACTGAAATTCATAGATCTTCAGATGCATTGCAGAATAACAATAACCTCCCCCATCTTGACTTGTGAAGTTGATTTTGAACCCAAATATAAAATTATATATTTATCACTATTACATTTCATCTTATTAGAGTTATCCTCAAATAATTACTAGCTATATGACCATGGGCAAATCACTTAATTTCTATTTGCCTCAGTTTTCCCAAGTATAAAATAGGCATAATAATAGCATCTACCTTAAAGGACTGTTTTGAGGATCAATTGAGATAATATCTGTACAATGCTTAGCACAGTGCCTGACACATAGTAGTTTCTTAATAAATATTTGTTCCCTTCTCTTTCACCTTATGACAATGTTCTAACCTGCAAGATCTTTTTGAACCCAACTCTTTCATTCAGTCTGCTATCTCACCCAGCTTTGTGTCATTTACAATTTTGATAAGTATATCATCTGTGTGTTTAGCCTAGTAATTGATTTTAAAAAATGTTTACAGTTTGGGCCATCTTTTAAAATGACTTTTAAAAATCTCATTGTAGTAAATGTGGTCTTCTAAATAGCTGCAGCATTTATGGAAATGGAGGCACCCTCATTTCTTGCCTGGTATTTTCTTTTTCCTGCAATCACCTTGAATCATTTGTGGAGGATTTCTTTCTGTTTTTTTGGGGGGGGGAGTGGAGGTGGAGGTGGGGGTGGGGTTGGGTCATATATTCAACCACAAAGTTTTAATGATAGCAACTATTTGCCCTTAGGATATGGGTAATTCCAGTCCTAAAGACATTGATATTGGACTCTTCTTATTGGTAGAAATTTATGCCCTGCCCATTCTTGAGGGTTTGGGAAGAATTGGTGAGAGTGAGAGAAAGGAAAGCTCTTCCATTTTCCTCAAGATGGTCTTTGAGTTCTCTTCAAGACTCAAGTCACTTAGGGCCTTGCAGGTGCTTCTAGCGTCCAGTTTTGAGAGGAAGGGTGGTTGATGTCAACTCCAATTAGAACACTGAAGGAAAAGATTGTGGGAAGATATGATGGAGACTTTTCTCTCTTCTCCTGCTGTCACTAGCTTCTCTCTACACCTCATAACAGGCAAGGCATTTAACTCCACCAATAAGAATAGAATCCCATGCTAATGGGCTTTGGGATTGGGGTCATATACGTATAGAAAGAAATTGAATTAAGAAATTATGGGGGGCAGCTAGGTGGCACAGTGGATAGAGCATCGGCCCTGGAGTCAGGAGGACCTGAGTTCAAATCTGGCCTCAGACTAAACACTTGACACATACTAGCTGTGTGACCTTGGGCAAGTCACTTAACCCCGATTGCCTCACTGAAAAAGAAAAAAAAGAAATTATGGATAGTCAGGAACACTGTTGGTGGGCTTCAGAAAAAGAAAAAAAAAGCTAATCACAGAAGTATCTGAAACATGTCAAAGAGGTGAAGCCCCTTTTTGTGAGTCACTGAATTATTGAATCATTGCCAGGGGCTGCACTCTCCAAGAACTATAGGAGGCATTTCTTCTTTATGCCATAAGGTGAGGATCATGAGATGGCAGTGTGCAGGCAAAAATTGTTCTCTACCACAGACTCCCCAAGCCATTGGCAATTTGCCTCTAACTTGGCAGCTGGATGCTGTTTATCGCTCTGCTTGTCCTGACCTCAACCCTGAACTCAGTCTTATTTTTCTGCTTACTCTGTCCTAGCCATTTCAACTCAGTGCTCTGCAGTTCCAGCATGATCTCAGACCACAATTACTTGTGCTTCAGACTTTCTCTCTTTCATCTAGTCCCTTGGTGTCATTGCATCAGTCCCCCTGCTTCCTCTACACTTGAGCTACATTTTGCTGTAGTTGGTCCATGGGCCCGCCCTTCCTGGAGTTCCTCATACCACAGCTGAGTGAAGTTGGCTCGCCCCTGGTCCTTAATGAGGCCTCTTGCTGCTCTCTACTGGCATCAGTGAAATCTGTGTGATGCTATCTACTCTGATAAATTCTGGTTAATCCTCTCTGCCCCAAGCTCTGTTTTCAGTTTTATCAGCTGTGAAAGAACAGTGTGTTGCTGAAATGGCAGCAGTGGAACTCAGTAGGTGAACTTGCTGATTTATTAAGAATTTCACCAGAGATCTTTTATGAAAATCTTTATTTGAGAAAGTCATTGTTGCCTATGTTGTCCTCAGAAACTCACTTTTTCATTGTTTGTATATGATAAAACAACATAAAATTATCAGTTAAGGTGAATTAGCTGATTAGCTATTAGAATAAGGAAGCATCTCGTTTGGGAATATTACATATAATACACACGTCCAAATGTGTGTATATTCACACATACACATGCAGACACACATGCATACACAAAAAGAGTATATATATTCAGGAAAATCTAATTAACAGGATGAGGTACTATATGGGGAGTAGTGCAGAGAGAAGTAGCCACCAGAGTTCAGAAGGAAGAGAAATTACTGTGTGCTAGGGAGGTTAGGGAAAAATTAATCTGAGCCTTGAAGTATGGGTAAGATTAAGGTAAGAGAGCTGAAGGGAATCATTCCAGGCAAGACAATGAAAGAACCAGAGATAGGACTACTATGTTTAGTTAATTCTGAGTAGTATATATAGTCAAACTGGAGAAGAGACTACAATAATTGGAGGTGTATTTGGAACAAAAAGTTAGTGTCAGATTGTGTAGGCAAACAGGCTATGAAGTCTCAAGTTTTGTCTCCTAGGCAATGGAGAGCCCTTGTATTAATAGCATAAGTATTGCAAGATGATACAAGACTATACTTTAAAAATCGGAGTAGTTACTGATTAGCTCCTGCTATAGACATAACTCCAGAAAAACAGGATCACTTTGATTGGTTGTTATGTAAGTGCTTTCCTAGTCACTAAAGTCCTCCTAAGGAGAAGATTAGCACATTTCAGGTGTGATCCAGCTTTGTTGAGTCCAGTAAAATGCCAGGCACTATTAGATAACACCAATAAGCATACAAAAGTACCACTTCCTTCTCGGGTCCTTGACCTATCCAACTCACCCCCATCTCCAGTTATAGAAATCTTTCTTCCCCTTAGGCATTGGTATGAGACATGTGATTTCATTAGTACAAGGAACTCCTGGGTGAGGAAACTTCCTCTGCCAATGTAGATCAACACCTTCTCATCAACTTATAAAGAGCTGCTTAGAGCATTGAAGATATAAGTGATTTGTCCAGGGTCACACAACTAGTATGTGTCAGAAGTGGGACTTGAACCCAAGTGTTCCTTATGGATTTTTGAGTGAGTTTGAGGCTAGCTAAATATCCCCTACTAGACATGTTGCCTCTTTTCTACCTTATATACCTTTATTATTAGGGAAATTAAATTCTTTTATTACTGATATTTCCTTTGTGCTCAGAATAATGCATTAGCTCTTAGCATAGAGGTTTAGGTTGAGGCAGGTATGTAAGAGTGATGGACTTAGTAGACAGGTAAATTTACAAATGTCTTACTTGTTATAATTTTGATATTAACTATGGGAAAGGAGTCTCAATAGTGATAGGAAGAAATTTTCCCACACAAATTGAAATACTAAGATATCTGTCTGTCAATACAATTGATGGGAACTTCTCTACTCCTAAATTGTGAGATGAAGGATTCCTTGAAAAAAATGGCAATTGACCACAATGGCTATCACATATCTACTTTTACTTACCCTTTTCTGGGATATTTGTAGTCTAGAGTAGTTATCTACTGCCATAAAGCTGATTGGCTGTATCTCCTCAGAGATATACAAAACTCCAAGGAAGGATGTTAGCTGTTATGGACACCATTACACCCATAAACAAAGAAACAAACAAACAAAAGAAAGCATCCTAGCAGTGAATATGATAGAATAGAAGAAAGCAACTCTTTTCTGATCATTTGGTAGAATTATAGTAAAACTCTATAGGGCATGTGGGGGTAATTGATAAACCACTCTAATATTATTGGAGTCTTGGATAAAATATATTGTCAGCTTGTGAATGACCTGATATGAAACCTTTCTAGAAAATCCATGTATTTTTTTTCTCCAAATAACTGAGTTGAGTTAGGCTTTAGGGTTAGAGAAAATAGTTCTACATTCCCTGGTAGCATATGAGTATCTTGGTAATGCCTGGTATTATATGTTTTGACTTAATTATAAAAACTGGAATGAAGGTTTGACAACAAGATATTGGGCAATGTCCTCAAAGTGTCAGACCTTGAGGTACAGACAGCCAGGAGAGGTAAGACTAGAGAAAGCCAGTCAGTCAGTCAATAAGCATTTTTTTAAGCACCTAGTAGGTGTCTGACAAAATATGTCAACAACTATGTACAAATAATCTATAAAAAGAAAAAAGAAATAATTAACCAAGGGAATAATTAAGAATTAAGAGGGATTGGGAAAGGCTTCCTATAGTAGGTAGGCTTTTAGTTGAATGAAGCCAGGGGAAGGCAGGTGGTGGAGATGAGTGTGAGAACATTCCAGGAATGGAAGACAGCCAGAAAAAATGCCTGGAGCCAAGAGGTGGAGTGTCTTGTTCATGGAATTACAAGGAGGCCTTTATAGGTAGGCCTGGGTTCAAGCAAAAGTTGAGAGTTTCATCATGCCATTAAGCATAGAATTTCATTGTCCTAGGGATGGACACTTAGGAATATAATTCCAAAAAGAAGCCAATAATTGGGGGAAGGGTAAAGAAGGGAGTGAAAGAAAGAACAAGTGATATGGAATTGTATGTGATGGGCATGACATCCATTTATTGAATTTAATTAACATGTAATATACAATATGCCTATCTAAGCAGCAACAAAATAGATGGTCAGTAGAGGTTGGAGAAAATCAAGAGATGGTATAATCAGAGCCTCAGTTTGGAGAGAATGTAGTATGAGGAACTCTAAATCAGGACAATGTGCCAAAGACCATGATTTTACCTACAATGACCCTCAAATCTAAATCTCATGCTGTAGCTTCCCTTCTGAGCTCCAGATATATATCTCCAACTGTTTACAGGACATCTCCACCCCAATGTCTAATCAGTACCTCAATCTCAATATGTCTGAAACAAAATATATTTTCTTCTTGCCCAAATGTTCTCCAAATTCTTAATTCACAATTATTGTCCATAGGACCAAGCTTCACCAATTTTCATATGTTTGAAACCTTGGTGATTCACTTGAATCATCTTACTGATCTCCACCATAGAGTGTTTCTCAGTCCTGTGGATTTTAGTTCTGCATTGTCTTTGGCATCTATTACATCCTCTGTATTCTCATTGCTACCACCCTGGTAGAGGTCCTTGCTACTGTCACTTGGACTATTGAAAAAGGTCCTTTTACCTCATAATATACTACACCCAATAAAAATTTTATATTGCAAACAGAATAATATTTTATGTAAGTCTGCTCATCTGTTCAACATATATTTATCAAGTGCTTACTATTTTCAAGACTGCATTAAAAATAATAGTTATATACTCTCAAGGATCTTACCTTGTACTTGGATGGGGAGGTAGGTGGGATGTCACATAAACAGACATTTATAATAAATGATAGGGAATACTGGGATGAAGAAAAGATCTAGATAAAGTGTTCTTGAAAAATCTGAGGATACTTTAAGTTGGAGAGATCAGAGAAGGTTTCTAAAAAAGAGGTGGCATGTGAGATGAAGCTTATAAGAAAAAGGATTCCAAAAAGTGGAGATGATGATTCAATGTAATCTAGGCATAGAACACAGACTCTTTGAATGCAGAGACAAAGGATAGTATGATGAATTTGGGTAATTGTTAGCAGTGCATTTTGGTTGCTATGTATGGTGTGACAAAGAGAGTAATTTGAAATAAGGATAGAAGGTCTGTCAAAGCCAGGTGGAAGGGGACCTTAAATGCTAAGTTAAGGAATTATTATTTTATTCTAAGGACAATAGAGGGATATTCAAGGCTTCTGAGTATGAGAGTGACATAATGAGACCTTTATCTTAGGAAGATGATTTTGACAGGTATGTGAAAGATGATTGAGTGCAAGGGAATGGAAGCAAAAAGTCAAGTTAGAGGGCATTACAAAATACTCAGGTAAGAGATGATGTGATGTTTTTTCCCTTTTTTTCTGATTCTTCTTTCACAACATGACTAATGTAGAAATATGTTTAATATGATTATACATGTATAGCCTGTATCAGATTGCATACTGTCTTGTGGAGGGAGGAGGGAAGGGGAGGAATTTAGAACTCAAAATCTTATAAAAGTGAATGTTGGGAACTAAAAATAAATAAATTAAGTAATTCATTAAAAAAAGAGATGATGAGAGTGATGAGGACTTGAATTTATATTGGTGTGAGGGGAGAGAAGAGGATACAATGACCTAAGCAATGGTATGTAGGAAGGATCAACAGTACTGAAATGAGATTAAATGTTGGGAAGATGTGAGAGAAGAAATAAAAGATGCACATTTTTAAAAATCTGGGTGATTACAAGGATATAATGGTTCACTCAAAAATATTGAGTAGTTGTTTATTACCTATGAAATAAAGGTCAAACTCCTTTTCTAATGTCTCCTATAAGGAAGTGCTCAAGGATCACAGGATCATAGGCTAAGAGCTTGTAATTCATCACATACAAATCCCTAACTTATAGATCTGGAAACTGAGGCTCGCCTAGAAAGTTTAATTGAACTGCTCAAGAGCTCAAAGGTAATAAATGACAGGGTGGTAAGTGAAAAGTAAATGAGTCAAGATTTAAAGACAGGTCCATAGGCCTCAGTTTTGTTATAAGATATTGAGAATAATACTATTTCAGTGGGTGGGTCTGAATACTTTGATCCTACCTGAATTTAAAAAAAAAAAAACCAAACAAACAAAAAACTTATTTAATCAAATTCCTCACAATCTGAATTATTTGACTTCTTTCTTATCAAAAGAATCATTAGTTCTTAAGGAGAAACAATCAAAATTCAGGGAGGAGACCTAATTAGGGCTGTTCTTCCTTTTTGGAAGAAAATAAATGATATCAGGAATAAGGGATGTCTTGACTAGAACATAAACTGGATTTAAATGAAGCTGAGTTGCACAAATAGCTTTCCTCTCTCTTCCTCAGTTACTGAAGTCCAGTGGCAAGACAAAAGTCAGGGCCATTGGTGATGGCCTGGGATATGGTGGATGACCTTAGCATCTTCAATGTCTTACCAAATCTAAGCATTCCACAGTGCTTACTTCAGCCACCTTCATGGCTATTGGAACAAATTGTTCTCATCTGCCCATTCCATAGAGAGTAAAGTAAAATAAAAATCATTGCCTGAGTATTCATGAAAGTTCTTCACTATAGAATTCCTCCCTCCACTCTTTTCCCCAGACTGTAGAGTAGGGAAGAACAAGAGCACTAATACAAATGCTTGCTATGTGAATACTTTCTGGTATTCCTTCAGATTCCTGATCACAGTTTCTTAAAGCTACCAACCTTGCCAAATGAACATTTTCCTGGTGTTGAATGCATTCATATGCCAAGTAATTAAAATAAATCTATGCCCATCAAACGTGACCACGAGTGTTTGTTTTTTGTTTCTTGTTTTTTTGTTTTTTATATATTACTTGTTTGAGCAAGACCATTTTGGAGAAGACACAATGTTTATCTACCATGTGAGAATCTTGGACCACAAATGGTCTTACTGAAAGCTGAAAATTAAAGTAGAAAACAACAAAACCTTGTCCAATAATGAGTTACAAAAATGTTATGACTACAGACAAAAAAAAGCCCCAAAACATGAGCAACAATTTTGCAGCTAAATATAATGGTTTCCTTTCTTTTGCCAAAACAACAGCTCTTTTGTAGTTTTATCTGCCTAAAATTCCTTAGTTTTTGTCTTTCTGTGTCTTTTTCTCTTTTTTTTGGATTTTTCTTCTTTTTCCTTCCTTCCTTTCATTTTTCTTTCCTTCTCCCTTTTCCTTTGTATTTTCCTTCCTTTCTTCTTTTGTTCCTTCCTTTATTTCTTCCTTTCTTCCTTCCTTCCTACTCTCCCTTCCTTCCTTCCTTGTTTCCTTCCTCGGTTATAAATATTTTGGTAAGCATGTAAGGCCTTTGTTTTTATCATTGATCTCGTGGTATATGCTTAGTAATAAAACTTCTATGCCAAAAAGTATAAGCATTTTAGTCATTTTCTTCCCCCAATGGCAAATTACTTTTCAGTATGGTTGGGCCAATTTGCAGTGTATTAGTGTGTCTTTCTTTCTCAACTCCTCCATCATTGGCTACTACTATCTTCTATCATCTTTGCCAATTTGTTGGGTGTGAAGTAAAATTTTAGATTTGTTTTGATTTTCATTTTTCCTATTATAGTTTACTTGGATGACTTTTCTTGTTTGTTAATAGTTCATAATTTTTAAAAGAACTTTTTGTTCATATCTTTTGACTACATGTCTATTGGGGAATGACCTTTGTTCTAACTATTTTTGTTTCACATATGTCTTAGCTATCAGAACCTAATCAGCGATATTGGACAGACACATTTCCCTGCATAGTTAACCAATTTGCTTCTTATCCTAATTGCATTAAATTTATTTATACAAAAGTCCTTCAATTTGATGTAATTAAAATAATCTATTTTATCTTTTTAAATTTCTTATATCTCATTTTTAGTTAAGAATTCACTTCATACTCATATATGTAAAAGGTAATTGATGTGATTCTCTTCTAACTTTCTAATTGGTATGGTCTTTAATATTTAAAGTATCTATTTAAAATGTATTTTTGTATAAGACATTGGTCTAAATATAATATCTGTCAGGCCGTTTGCCAATTTTTTAAACATTTTTGTCAAATACTTCTTTCTGAGGTAATTTATATCTTTATGTTCATCAAATATTTGATTATTAAGGTCAGCTATTCCTAATTCTTCCATTTCTAGTATATTCCACTTATCTACTTTTTAATTTTTTTGCCAGCAAAAAAATTGGATGATTACTAACGTAATATAGTTCAAGGTACAAAATATTAATAGCAGCTCTTTTTGTGATTGCAAAGAATTGGAAATTGAGAGGGTGCCCATCAACTGGGGAATGACTGGACAAGTTGTGGTATATGAATGTAATGGAATACTGTTGTACTATAAGAAATGATGAGCAGGCAGACTTCAGAAAAACCTGGAAAGACTTGCACGGACCGATGCCGAGTAAAGTGAGCAGAACCAGGAGAACATTGTACACAGTAACAGCCACATTCTGCAATGACTAACATTGATAGAATTAGCCCTTCTTAGCAATGCTAGGATCTAAGACATCTCCAAAGGCCTCATGATGGAAAATGCTATCCACATCCAAAGAAAGAAAGTTTGAATGCAGATTGAAGCATACTATTTGCTATTTTTTTCTGTTTTGTTTTATTTTCTCTTTCTTGTGGTTTCTCCTTTTGATTCTAATTCTTCCTCACAACGTCACTAATGTGAAAATATGTTTAATAGGAATGTATATGTATAGCCTATATCAGACTGTGTACTGTCTTGGGGAGGAAGGTGGGTAGGGAGGGGGAGAAAAATTTAAAACTCAAAAGCTTATGGAAGTGATTGTGGATAAATCAAAATAAATTAATAAAAAATAGATTTTTTTGTTTTTATTACGGTTAATAACATTAACTTCCTAATGTTCAATCTCTGGTAGAATCCAATTTGATCACAGCAAATGATTTTAAAATTAGTAGTAGAGGGGTTTTTGCGGGGGGGGGCAGATTTTAAAATATTTGAATTAATATTAATTAATTATATTGGTCCATTATTCTCTTATTTTATTATTTTTATTTTAGGTATTGTGGTTGTACTCATGCGTTTTCCTTCTTAATTTTTAAGAGTATGTACAGGTACTTATTGTGCCAGGTTGGACAGATTTCTTTTTAAAATATATTTGGGCAAGCTCTGCCTCCACCTTAGTCTACCACCCCACCTCTTGGTAGTTCCTTTTCAGGAACTCTTATAAAATTGTATCATTTAAGTTTTCTACTTAATATTATGTTAATTGGGGTATTTGATATTTTTGTTCATAATCTTCTATTTCTTGTGAATTTTCAGTTTTGTTGTCATGCAACTGTGAAAAATATGTTCTAATAATTCTTCTTATTTCTTCTCTGTCATGATTTCATTGTGATCACATGCTCTTTTATTAATTTAATTCTCCCCCTCACGCTTTTAATCAAGTTGACTAAAAGATTATCGGTTTTGTTATTCTTGTCAAAAAAGAAAAAATAACAACAACCCAGTTTTTAGTTTTCTTTATTGATCATATAGTCTTTCTGATTTCAAATTTATCTCTTCTAAATAAGAAAAAAAATCTTTTATGTTTATTTTGTTTATCTCTTGTCTTTGTACTTTTCATAACTTTGCAAGCTTTAATGTTAAGTAAATGATATTATTATTATTACCATTATTATTATGACATTGTATATCAATTCATTAATCTTTTCTTTTTCTATTTTTAATGGATGTTTTTATGGATATGTTTTTTCCTCTGAGGACTGATTTACATATTCTACAAAAAAATTTGTGTTACCTCATCATTAATAGCGCCTTTCATAAAATGCTCATTATATCTTTGATTTGTTTGGGACCAAAAAATTGTTCAATATTTCATTATTAAGTGTACATTTTATATTGTATTTTTGGCATGTTATCCTTTTATTGATTGCTATTTTTCATTGTGTTATAATCTATAAAGTATTTGTCTAGAATTTATCAATTTTATATTTATTTGTAATTTCTCTGTGCATGAATACATGGTCTATATTTGGAAACAGTATAACATAGTACTAAGCATACTTACATATATACAAATGTATACACACATACATATATATATATTCCCACTCAGAAGATATCATAAATCTTTTAGCTCTAAATTCTCTAATAATTTGTTTAGTTCTATATTTTTCCTTTTATTTATCCTTTTTTATACGTTTATCTAGTTTTGAGAAAGGAATATCAGTTTTGTCCTATTATTTTGTTATTCTCTATTTTTTTTGTTATCATTTCCTCTCTAAATTTAGGTTTTAGTGCTATTTGGTGAAAATATCTTGAATCTTGATAATAGTTCATTATTTGTGATTCTTTATAATCTTATAATGTTTTTATTTGTGTCTATTGATATTGAAAATTATGCTTTGCTAACACCATTACAACTCTTTCTTTCTTGGATTTACCACTAGTAAAATTTCAGTAAAACCACTCCCACCTTATACTTATTCTACTTTGTGTTCAATGTGCCAGACTTTCCTATAGAATATACTCCATAAACACATAATTTGCTCAACTCCTCTTCCCCTACTAGAATCTTGAGGTTTACATAATTGCAATGAAGCAAAGTAGGCAGAGGTAGACCGGGCGTAATGAAAATCTGACTTCTAATCCTGCTTACTCTGAGCAAATAACTTGTCTTTCAATCTTAGTTTCTTTATCTGCACAAGGGTGATAATAATTGAACCTAACCTACAGGCTTGTTGTGAGCATCAGAAGTACCTGTTAAACCTTAAATTAAAGCCCTATAGTAGCAGCAGCAGTAGTAATAGTAATATAATGATAGCTAAAATTTATATAACACATGGATGTTTGAAAATACATTACATACACAGACATATTATTAAAACACCAAGTAAAATGTATATACCCATATTATTAGTATTTAAGGACATGAAGTATCTCTATTGTTGTAATAATAGCTGATATCTATATATCAGGATTTCCAAAATATGCTACAAATGTTATCTCATTGTGATCCTTACAAAAATTTCTGTACATTTTGAATTGGCCTATATCCTCATTAGAGCAACCTGACTGCATAGCTGGCACTGTTTGCATCTTTAAAACTTCCTAGTTGAACCTCTTTTTCCTACCTTCCCAGAGAGTTCTACTTAAATAGCTGATGGAAAAAGGCTACTACCCAGCCAGGTGGTAGTCCAAAGCAGAATGTCTATACATGCATCAATTCTCCAATCTCCCAGGAGCATTTTCTCCAGCTTTTTCCATCTTAGGGGACCTAGGCAAATGCCATTACAATGTATTTTTCTTTCAAAATTTTTTTTCAACTTCTTACCCTCCTTTTCCTTCAGCATACCAATCTAGCCCCCCAAATAGCTTATTATACATGCCTTTTTACTTCCATCCATTGAGTTTCTGTATACTTCAATCCATCAAATACATCACTAGATTAATTTTCAAAAAAGCCCTTATTTTAATTGAACTTAGCATGCTGCAAAAATCTCAGTTGGAGATAATATAGGAAAGGTTGAAACACGCTATAGTAGGACTTAAAGCTCAGACTGAGAAGTCTGGATTTTATTTTATAGCTAATAAGAAGCCATTGGAGATTTTTGAGTGATGGGTACACAAGTCAGGCTTTCCTGTACATATTTTGTCCACTTTTAACTTCTGTTTACTCTATTCCTTCCTTTTCTCACAGGCATTCACATTATTTGAATATCCCTTGACTATTTTAAGACTCATTTCATGCTGCATGATATCCTAGGACTGTCTGTCCCTTTTCCAAATGTGTCCTTGAAATTGCCTATTTTCTACAAAACAAAGTTAACCTTATTTTATTTTAACTATCAAAATTGACATCTTTTACTATACATTTCATTTTTATCTCACTAGTTTTCAGTCTGAATGATTCTTTCCTAACTTTAAATAAAGTCAGTATTTGTCCTTTTAGACTGTAACGTCCCAGGAGACAAGAAAATAAGGAAATGTATGGTTATTTTAGGACTAGGACTAGGGACCAAACCTATGGTTTTATTTGTGTAAGGAGCTCCTAGATGAAGAAACTACCTCCACTAATGTAAGTTGGCACATTGTCTGAAATATCTAGTCTTGAAAAGCTACCTAGAACACTAATTCAGAGGCAAAACTTTGACCCAGGTTTTTCTAACTCAAAGATGAGGTGTTTAGCCATCATCATGAATTTCCTCTATGACTGTTTTAACTAACCTTAAATAGGTTCACATAGGTGGGTCAACAGCCTGCCCATTTGGATGAAAGGCTTTCTATACCAACTGGAAGACAAAACACATTTGTCAGATGTAGTAGTGAAAATAATGGACTAGGATTTGGAAAATTGGGATTTTGATTCCACCCCAGATTAGTTATTAGATATTGATCAAATCTCTTACCCTCTCTGGGTCTTACTTTCCTTATTTGTAAAGTAAGAGGAATCGGCTTCATGAGTTCTAAGTTTCTTTTTGACTTTAAAATCTTATGATTTCCATGTAAGGGACATGCTATTTCCCAAAGTAATTTATGGTTTCATCTTTGTTGTAGACTGACTTTTAAATAGCATTCTTACTCTAGTCATTTACATTGACATATGTCATGTTAAAACTGTTCTTTTTTTGGAGACTATTTTTAAAGAGCATGTCATATAAACTTTACTCCCAGGCATTAGAGGTGAAGCTGCTTTGAGCATTAGGTTGGGGTCTTTCTGAACAGGAAGGTTTTAAATGGAGAATGTTGGGATATTAATCTAGTGAGCACAGAGCTGCCCCTCCAGAAATGGTTAAGGTGTTTATAGCCAGAAGAATAAACAGCTTCCTTTGTACATTAAGCCCCATTCAGATTTTACATTCTATGTGATGCTTACAGTGACACTTTAATGTAAATTCCCACTGGCTTTCAAAGCACTTCAGTATTTTTTTTTTCATTGAAGTTCTCCAACTTGGATTAAAAAAAAAAGTTCTGAGCTAGTTTCAGAAGTATATAATAAGTCAACAGCCCCCACAGTTGGCTCAGAGCAAGCAATGAACATGACTTCAGTGAGAAAAGAAAGATTTCAAATATTTTCTAAGTGCTTGCTACATTACCTATATCAGCAACACAGCTGGAAGAAATTGCTGCAGAAACAGGGTAAAGCCCAGTAGTACAGAGAGCTATCTGAAACTCATTGGCCAATAGTTCATGCAAGCAATATCATCCATTCCAGGATGAACTAGCCCTGGTAGGGAGAATATTATTGAAAGCAGACAGAATCATTATACCTGTTTCTATGAAAAATGAAAAGCTTAGATGGAGAGCCCATCAGGGACAGCTACAAATGGAAATATCTAAAGATTGCCTCATGAAACTGTTTACTGACCAGACATGAATAAAATATTGAACAGATGATGGGCTATTGTGATACATGTCTTAAATATCACCACAACCAATCATCAGAATTAATGGTGGCAAAAGCAATGTCTTCTTATCCATGGGGAGAGGCAGAGGTGAGTTTTTTACACAGTCATGGAAAGAGATATTTGTTAATTATTAAATAAAGGGCTTTGTACCCAAATAATGTATGCAAAATCTCCAGCTTTTCATAGACTTTCTTAAGTCTATTCCAGGAAAAAGATTTGCTAGAACAAAGGAGATGGACCCTTGAAAGTACTTTCCCTGCATAAGTATGTGCCTCCTAAACCTGACTAATCCCCAGGCATAGTTGTTGGGTACATTCAAGCACTGGAAAATAGCCTCTATTTAGTCAAATTGGCCTTTTGTGCAGTGTCTTTAAAAGATTTTTGTCTGTTGCCAGATCATTAATGGGACATGAATTATGTACTCAACTTCTGCACCAATAAAGAGGAAGCCAGCAGTGAGATCTGGCTTGAGAATAGATGCAATACAACAATAAAAGCCATAAACATTTTATTTGGAAACTCTATTAAGAATTAGGAATAATTCATGTTCAGGAGGTTGGTATGAGAGAAAGAGCATATGTAATGTAAGGGTTTGCAATTTTTATTTTTTTTCTTCTTTAAGAGGCAAAAGGAGAAGAAACTTGGAATTGAAATCTTGATTAGTATATACTAGGATGGAATCCAGTAAGTTTTTATTTTTTTAAACATTAAATCCCTGGGCAGGGAAGAAAGAAATTTAAAATGGGGAGATTATAGGCATATAAAATTCACTAAAAAACTGTTATCTTGAAAAATGATAGTCTAATTGCTAGTTTATTAAAACACTACCAAGAAGAGGCCCATTTTAATTCACAATTATAGAGTACACAGTTTGCATTTCATATTGTTTCTGCTGATGATATTATTCTCCATGAGTGTATCTGGAAGGACCAAAATGGGCTTTATTGCTGTATGGGTTGGAGTAGAAGGCCCCTCTGCATACTTTCAAACTCTCAGATTCTGTCTTTCTACAATATGTGAAAAGAAATTCTTTCCATGTTTTATATATATATCTATGACAGATCCTTTGAATATTCTACTTATTAAGCTTTCTCTTGAAGAATCATTATTCTTTTGTTGGTCTGTTTTTTTTTTTTAACACTTGGGTCCCATAATACTTTGGCTCAAAGTATCAGTGCATTTATCTTCTCTGCATTCCATGTAATTGTTTCATTAATCACCCAGTGAGAGGCAGTATCTCATTGTGGATAGAAAGATTGCATCAGAATCAAGGAGATCTGTATTCCAATCTTACCTCTGACAGAAAAGGTCTAGATTTTCATTGTAGAAGAAGTTCCTTACCAAGAGCTACCTATGCGATATGATCAGTTTAAAAAAAAATCAATCAGCAATTAGGCTCATCCCTGTGGCAGAAAGTTTAGGCATTCTTAGTTATAAAATACAGTATCTTCATTCAAGAATCTAACAACCTAATCATTGAGAAGAAAAGACTAACTTAGAAGATGTAGTGCATAATGCTAACATACAAACACTGAGTTATTTGGTAAAGACTTTATAAGCACTCTAGGAATTCAGAGCAGAGTGAGATAAGGGTTTATGTAGTTTAGGAAGGATTTTTAGAGGATCTGGAACTTGAGTAGGATTTTAGAAGATAAATTTTTTGTTGTTTTTTGTTGTTGTTGTTATTTTTTGTTGTTTTGCTAAGATCATAGAACCACAAAACCTCATAACCTCATATTTGGAAGGGACCTCTGAATCTATCTAGTAAAACCCATTCCTGAATGAGAATCTTGAGGACCAAATTTGCTGCTTAGGAACTCCAGTGAGGAAGAACCCTCTCTATCTCTTGATGAAGATCAGGTGATTTTTAAATAGTTCTTAGTGTTGCAAAATTCATCTTTTCATCAAACCAAAATTTGCTTCTTTGTAAATCCAATCTGTTGCTCCTATTTCTCTTTTCTAAGACCGAGCAGAACATATCTGATCCTTCTTCCAAGCGAGAGTCCTTAGAATAATTAAAACATGAATGAAGTCTTCATAATTATGATGTTGTATAGACCAAAAATCACTGGTTCCTGCAATTGATCCTCATCCAGCATGATCTCAAGGATTTTCATCTTGGTTAAACTTCTGAATGAGATGCTTCCTGAAATGGGATGGCCAGAACTAAACAAAGTAAAATAGATGTGGTATGATCAGAGAAGGGTAAAGAAGAGCTTTCATTTTCCTAACACTAGACACCATGCCACTCCTTATGAACCCAAAGATCAAATGAACTTTTGTGGCAGACATATCATCACCATTGACTCATATAGAGTTTACAATCCACTGAGACTCTTAGATTCTTTTCCCACCAAAGAAATGCTATCTAATAACTCCACCTGTCTGGTGCTTCTGAATTGATCTTTTGAACCCAATGATAAAATTTTATATTTATTGAAATAAATATTATTTGATTTGAATTGATGTTTTATTCTGTCCTTAAAATAATTTTGGATATTGAATCTGTCATATAATATTTTAGCTATTCTTCAGCTCTGTGTCACCTGAAAATTTGATAAGTATGCCATTTAGGTCTTTAAGACATTGTAAATAATCAATGTTGGGCCATGCAGAAATCTCTAAAAATATTTCACTTACAGACCTTCTTCCAAGCTGACAAACTGTTAATGATTCCTTTTTTGTGTCCAACCATTCAATCAGTTTTAAATACAGTTTAGTTCACATTTTTCATGTTCTCTGTGTTCTAGCCTAACTTAATTATTCTCTATTTTCTAAACCCAACATTCCATCTTCTGCTTCCAGGGTGACAGAAATCATATCCCACACGTGGAATTGACTCCCTCATTATCTTTGCCTCTCAGAATCCTTCCTTTCCTAAAAGACTCAGTTTGCTGGCATCTCTGCCATAAATCCTTCTTGGTCTCTTTAATGACTATGTTTTTTTCCCTCAAATTTACTTTGCATTTTATTTATTTGTGTTTATTTTGTGTTCTCCCTCCCTCACTCACATAGCAACCCTGTTGGGGAAACTATTTAGTTTTTATCATTCTATTGCCTGTGCTTAGGAATAACCCTCACAAGGTAGACACTTTGAAAATAGTTGTTGAATTAAGGATAATGATAATAAAAGAACTGAAATTTATGGAATACTTAAGGGTTTTCAAGGAATTATATACACATATGTGTGTGTGTAAAATCTTGTTTGATCCTCATAATTTTATGAAGAGAAACCTCAGAGTAGCACTGGTAGCAAGTTATTTAAGACACAATGAAAAGGCTAGGGAACTTAATACTTGCTTGCTGCCCTTGGCCATGTTTCATTTGAGAAAGATAAAAAATAATTAGTAGAAAGAGACAAGGAGCAAAGCAAAAATTAGGGTGGGGATAGGATGAGAGAATTTCCTGGACCTTCTTTATGGTCTGACAACTCCTCAATTTCTTTTGCTATTTCTTCATCCATATATCTATTAACCATGGGCCCAAGGCTCTGTTCTGGGCCTTCTTCTCATCTGTTTGTATATTATTCCTTTGGTGATCTCATCAGCTTCTATGGGTTTAGTTACCATCTCCATGCAGATAATTCTCAGATCTATATATTCATCCTTAGTCTCTTTCCTGAACTATAGTCCTATGCCTCCATCTTGAATTGGATGTGTCATAGACATCTCAACATCAAAATAAAACTCAGTCTTCCCCAAATAGTTCCTCCTTCCAAACTTCTCTATTTTTATCAAAGGCACTATCACGATGAATGCCTGCAACTTTGATGTCTTCCTCAGCTACTCACTTTGACCCCAAATATCAAACCCATTGTTAAACCTTGTTGTTTCCACCTTTATGATATCTCATCTAAACCCCTTATCTCCATCCATTCTGTCAAAACCCTATTTCAGGTCCTTATCACTCATTGCTTGCATTATTGCAGTAAAAGTAAAACTGCTTCAAGTCCTTCCCTACTCTAATTTATCCTTCACTCAACTGCCAAGGAGATTTTTCTAAAGCACAAGGTTTGACCATATGATCCCCTCCTTAATGTTCCCCAATGGTTCTTTGTTACCTCTACAATGAAATATTAATGCTTTCATAACTTAGCCCTTTCCTACTCTTGCCCTCTTCTTAAATCTTATTCTTTTCCACATACTCTACATAGAGCCATAATGTCCTATTTATGGGTTCTAGAACACCCTCTATCTTTCATCTTCAGGTCTTTGCACTGGTTGTCCTCCATGCTTGAAATATTCCCCATGCTCTCATTTCTGCCTCTTAGTTTCCCCGACTTTCAGGACTCAGCTCAAATCCCATCTTCTCTAGGAAGCCTTATCTAGTATCCTTAGCTGTCAACATCTTCCCCTTTCAGATAACTATATACTCTATAGATATCACATTTGTGCTTATTAACATATTGTCTCTTCCATTTGAGTGCACACTCCTTGAGGAGAGGGATGTTTTTGCCTTTCTTTGTATCTCCAGTCTTTAGCACAATTCTTGTATCTTAACAAGCATTTGATAAAGGTTTATTCAATAACTTGCTCAATGAAACATCCTCCCAAACCCACATTATGATATTACCAACCACTCCTTAGTAAACTTTCTTCTTGAAATGCAATGATGTAACAAAATGCAGTAATTTCAGTGTCCTATTTCCCACCTTTCCAATGGAGATGCTATTTAATAATACTTTAAAAACAGACAAAAGAAAAGAAGAGAAGAAACAAAGAACCAGAATAATTCATCAAGTGAATAACCAATCCTTGGACAGTTGAACTGTTTATAACAGGAAATAAATATCTTTCTATTTAGAATATAGCGTTTTATTTAGAATATAGCATTTATACATAATACAGCAGGAACTGATTCTCAAGAATTTCATTACAAGGGCATCAGGAGCAAAGCTTTTTTTTTTTCTGCCCGGGACAGTGACTATATGAATTGATAATATTTTGAAAATAGAAGAAAGGTTATATGGAGCATGCACATTTGCAAATAAATTTGGTCAGGTGATTTGAAATATAATTTAATGTCAGAGCAAATACTTTGTAAAAATACTAGTGATGTTATTGAAACAAAGGTGGGGATATTATTAGATATGCTCCATGGTTGTATTGCTCTCACTTTGATCTTTCACACTATAAAAATAGGATGTAATTAGGTACATTTTTTTTTACCCCCAAACCATCAGAATCTAAAGTTTATGTAGGAATAGTTTAAAAACTTGTAATTTTGTAGTGCTCTTTATTCATCATTATGGATGTAGTTCATTGTAGGCCTCATTGATTGGCAAGATGACATTTAATGGGGGTCAGTAAGTTAGTAAATAATTTCTAGGCACAGTAGTGTGCACTTAGTTTGATACCATTCTACTGATTCTTACTAATGATTGTAATATCAAGGAGAATTCATTCAAGAACGATCTACTTGCATGGATTGATTGGTTAAATAATCCTCTTCTCATTTTACATGAGACACTCAATGCAAAAACACATTCCTGACCCAAGGTGGAGAGGGTGTAATGATGAAGGCAGTCTTGTTTTTGCCATGTTCAATGTACTGTTAATAACTAAAAGGGTGGCCATAAGGATAACGAATAGGACCAGTCATTTGTTGTTGTTGTTCTTTTGCTTTGTTTTAGCTGATGCCTTACTTCACAGGGAGCCCATTCAGGTTTTAGTGATTACTTTCTTACAAATAGGCACTCTTCCACTGCTATCCTGGCAGCTACTAGACCCTCTGTGCCTGGCACATACCATTAGGTTTTCCTTCCAGTGTACTATGCTGTGTGTGCCAGTACCAGCTTTCAATGGCTCATTCTACCCTGGAGTCTCTAAAGCATTTTTTGAAAATCAGTGGCTTCATCTTTAATTACACATTGGCAGATTCAATTTTATTCCAAATACAAGAATTCTCCTCCAAAAGGTGCAGAGGGAAAGCAAAAGATAACAATGTATTGGTACGTGACTATCTTTTTGTGGAGATTATACTTTACCAATGTAAAGTGCAACACAGGGATGTAATACAGCTAGAAGTCCTTTGCACCTATCTTTATGGTAACTCCATAGAGAAGAAGAGAAGATTTGGTCATTTATATAGCCATCTTGACAAAGAAAAGAATTTAGAAAGTAATGTTTGGGAAATTTTTTGGAAACTAGGACCCTTAAGATTTTTAAAATGTGTAAACATGCACTACATGGAATGATTTTCTCTGTGGCACTTTATGAAAGTAGGGGAATGGGCTAGGTGAATTCTTGTCTCCTCTTAGGATTCACTTTGGAAACCTAACTGAATGAGACAGCTTTTCCTTTTTTTTTCTAACCCTGGGAGTAACTTATTTTACTAGCTTTAATGTTTGGTGTGATTTTGAAAAGTCAATGTCGAACAGAATTTAATTCACTTCCTTTAAATATTTACTAATTTTTTTTTGTTCAGACGTAAAATCCTGTATGGACTCTGTTTATTAAATAGCATCCTCATGTCCCAGAATCTCATGAAGAGGAGTCATATAACCTGGCAATAACCCTTATTTTAGCCTCATTGCATCTCTTGATTTTCAGCCAACTATCCCAGCTGCTTGATTTCCACCAAAATACTGAAGCTTCTGTTTCTTCCAAGCCCATAGTCCACAATTTCCATTGCATATTTTTTTCTTAAACCTCTCATTAGAAACCCATCATCTACAATGGCCACCAAGAGGAAAGTTTTGGACAAGCTATGAGCCTCAGCTAATATACTTTCACCTTGAGACTCTCCAACTCATCAACATTTTGAATTTTTTTTTATAGCTAACTTGATACTATGTAACTTGCTCTCTTCATTTCCTTTGAAATTGGGAAATTAATGGTGCTCTATTAGCCATCACAGGAGTGTAAGCAATCTACCTAGTAGAATGGAAGGTTTTTAAGGTTAGGGACTGATTTGTTATTAACTTTGAATCTTTAGCATTTAGAAACCTAATAAATGATTGAGGAATTAAATCACCATAAGGGGAGGTCAGTCACACTTGAAGAATAAAGGATTATTCCTCCAGTCTCATAAGAAAAGACAAGCTTCTGGATTCTAATTAGCTGACTTCATTTTGAGTTTTCTAGGGAGAATTTTTCAAGAAGGTCTGAGAAAACAGGATAGTCCAGTAGTATGACAGATAAACAGGGAAAGAGGAATGAAGATTGAAAATACACTATAGAAAATGTACATTATTTATTTCACAATGAACCATCTATTCTTTTTTTTTTTCAGCCAAAGTCAAGGTTTATTAAAGATCTGCCAAACTGGCCAGACTCTTAAGGAATCTAAACATCTGTGACACTCATATTGACAAGTGGACTTGAGCAAGTCTTAGCTCATGGCTACATTTTAAGAATCTGAGCATTTGTATGGCTAATGCAAGTGGGCTGGATTTGAAAGAATCTGAGCACTTGGCTAGACTCTTAAGGAATCTGAGCACCTTAATGGAGGCCAGATGGACCTTATATCCAGAAAGACTGTGGGAGGGATCCAGGAGTGGCCAAGTAGTCTGGAGTGACTGGATGAGAGATCAAATAAAGATCTAGATGGGAGTGGCCATAAGCTGGGGTGAATGTGAGGTAACACATTTTCTGTAGTGTATTTTCAGTCTTCATTCCTCTTTCCCTGTTTATCTGTCATACTCCCAGACTATCCTGTTTTCTCAGACCTTCTTGAAAAATTCTCCCTAGAGAAATCAAAATAGTCACTTAATTAGAATCCAGAAGGTTGTTCACAATCTTGTTTTTTCTTATGAGACTGGAGGAATAACTCTTTATTCTTCAAGAGTGACTGACCTCCCCTTATGGTGATTTAATTCCTTAATAATTTATTAGGTTTCTAGATGCTAAAGATTCAAAGTTAATAACAAATCAGTCCCTAACCTTAAAAAGAAAAAGCCCTAGACTTTCCCACCTAGCCAAATCTCTGGTTTTCATCTGAGACTATAATGCTGTCAACTGACCTTTCATTATCACCTACCTCCAATCTCCCAATTATCCCTTAAGCTTAACCTAGCCTAGCCCTCCATTGTCTTACCTCCTATGGCCCCAGGCCACTTCCCACCCTTAATTGTATCTAGGCTCCATTCTTCTTTGGCAATGTGGCCTAGATAGGATTTTTCTTTTTGGGTTCAGATCCCAAAGACATGGTCTTTTCTTTTTAGGGGTTCAGGTCCCATCCCCATCATTCCCCCCACAAACAAATAGGACCCAAATTCTTTTGGGGTAAGGGGTGAAGGTCTTGACTTCTGAAAATGCTTTCTGCTAGCAAGGGGTGTAGAGCTGTCCCTGTCTCGAGGGGTCCCAAAGAGGAGGTTGACGAACCTAGCACAGTCTGCATCCAGGGGACAATGGGGGACATTGGCTGATACTCACTGTTTGCTGCTAACTCTAGGTGAATGGCCTGTAGTCTGGAAGACACAAATCTGACAGAAAAGACTGCAGGGCCCAGAAATAGGGAGAAGTAAAGGTGTAAGAGCCCCATTAAAATCATCAACTTTTGACCTGGAGGATTATCTGATCTTGTTACTTTTTCAAAAGTTTAAATACCATTTTTGCAGGTAGAAGCCTTCCACCCTAGGGTTCAATAGTTACACAAATGAATTTGCCAAGATACTGACTTTCACTTAGATTATCACTGAAATTTTCCTCCCCAAACCAAACTGAAATGTTTCTGTCTTAATTTAAGTTGTTTGGAGGTATTGAATGACTACATATTTGAGTCAAAAGAGCAAGATCTCACATGCTTGCATTGTGCTTATATCTTTTGCTGTCTATTTACTCTGACTAGAGATTTACTATAAAAGGATAAATCAGGGGCAAGATTCAGGGCCCAAATATTTCAGGATGAAACATCCTTAGCTCTGCTTGAATTCAGATAATTCACAGTTTTCAAACCATGCAGTATCAAATCTACCTCATAGCCAGACTCAGTAATAGCCAGGTAGGTAGCATTCCTTTTCAAAGGAACACAATGGGGAAACTGAGCCAGGAGGATCCCATCTTAGACAGAGGCTAAAATTATCCTCTCAGCTTTTGCCAATGCTGACATCCCATCAGTATCATATTCTCTGAGTAGCTTGTGGCATTTCTCTCGTATGGTGGATTATTGATTATCGATGGATTATTATGATCCATCAGACAACTCAAAATAAAATCCTATGAGCTTTTACTTCACACATCAAGTTTCACTAATCACAATTTAGGAAAAACTTTTCTGGATTTACATCTCAAACTTAAATTTCTCCTGGTGTAAAAAGCCAATTGTTAGAGATTATTTCCATATACTTGCAAATTCTCAGCAAGCCATAACCTAAACAAGCATTTTGGCAAGTTTACATATTAAAACAATAACCAACCATAGCCAAATTGTTTTAGCTGTAACCAAATTATGAAAAGTTGCTTGACATAACTGATACAAAAAGTTTACCAATTTGAAACTTGAAACAAACCCATTACTAATCAGGTGACTTCAGTTTTGTTAAATGTATTTCCACATTACTTTACACAGAGAATCAACCTCTCATCATTAACAGTTAAAACTACAACTTTAAAAGAACGGGCTTACCCAAGGTGAGAGGCTGGCTAGCTTCCTTACCCTGATTCTTCCCCCTTCCCTTTCTCCCCACCGATACTGGAGGTTGAGGTGGTGGAGAGTGAGCAGGGTGTGCTGGATCTGGGTGATGCTTCCAGGCAAAAGTTGCCCAGGGCCCAAAGGCTATTGCCAGTGGGGCTCATGCTGTTGCTGCTGCCCCTCTCCCTTTGTTCCTTTGGCCAAGTGGGGGAGGGCAAAACTCTCTTCTCCTATGAGGGGGCTTAACAAAGATACCCTCCTGACTCAAGGGAAGGGAGATAGTGGACCATCTATTCTTGTCAAAAACTTTGTACCCATTGGTTCCCTAAATGTTTCCCACCTTTATTCTTTTGCTCATGACAGGTCTCTAAAATTCATTCCAGTTTTAAATCTATGATTCTATGACTATATTTTAATACAAAAGTCGTTGTGCAACAGGGGTGCAGCAAGTTCTGTGATTTTATGATGTAAGCAACCCCTGCTTGAATCTCTTTTAGGTCAACTGATCTACAATTATTTGATGGTGAGTGGATTGGTAATAGATTGGTCAATTTGCCTTGCCTTAACAGGAAACTAAGTAAGTAGTTTCTAAATGGGAAATAGTAATGGGGCTCCTAGGGAACTGATGACTATAAGAAAACTATATTAAATCTCTTTTTTAAAACTAATAACCCAAATTTAATAGACCAATTAATCAATGAACATTTATAAAGCACCTACCCTATGCCAGGCACTGTGCTAGGTGATGGGGATACAAAGGTAAAAATAAAATATGTAATCCATATCCTCAAGGAGTTTACATTCTATTGTGGGAAAAACATTATTACATATAATTCTATTTAAGATACATAGGAAAGAAATATAAAATTGTAGGGGTAGGTGATAGCATCTGGAGGCATGAGGAAAAGCATTATGTGGTGTAGTCATTCTTTGATGCTATGTCTGGCTACAAGGCTGGCTACATCTACCTTTCAGAGATCCAGGAGTATCCCTCAGGAGCACTCTTCTCTAATGCTTCTCTCTCTAATGCTATCAGCCTGACATCCTATTCTAATGTATTCTCTTGCCTGCCTCCCCCTTTAATTACAAATGCTTAATTCTTCAGTTCCATTTAGTAAATTAATATCAATCAACTTTTACAAAGGCTTATTTATTTTGCAGATATTGGAAACATAACTACCAAGATTTCATTCCAAGACCTGGGGGCAAAGACCTATAACATCTTGTTGCCTGGGGACAGTGAGTTCAGATTTAACACAGTTAAAACATAGCATTGATCCTTCCAAGTTAACATTCTAATGTAGCACAGCCATTGGATGAGTCCATGTTCTAGCTACCACTAGGCTGGGTCCTGAAGGTCATTCTTGAGGGTCACAATACTAGACTGGTATGGCGGGTAGGTTTGGTACTTTGCTCCTTACTCTCTCATTTCCAGCAAATCTCAGGGTGGATCCTGTTTATAAATTGTTAATGGCTGATCTTCTGATCTTTCAGGACACAAAAGGTCACAGCCATTTCTAATCTCCTTCATTTTGAAAGAATAAAGAAAGGACACTACTAGTAGGAAGCAATAGTAGAAAAATGTTCTCTCTGGCTTCTATTGAGAGAATGTCAGAGGCCCTTCCACAATCCAGAACCTTCAGCAGCTCATTCTTTGACAGCAAGTCCAGAAAGAGCCCATACCTAGAGAATCATCTCTATCTGATTAGTGAGATTTTGAGTGCATCCCAATTGTGGCTCCACAGCCAACCAAAGATGCTTCTCTTACATTATTAAAAATTATTGAAGACTCTTAAATCTTCTGATTATGTGAATTATAGGTATCAATATTTACCATATTAGAAATTAAAGCTGATAACAATTTTAAAATATTCATTTACAATCAGTAATAAACTCATTATATGCTAATACAAATAACATTTTTATAAAACCATAACTATATTTTCTCTCCCAAAATTGTGAAAAGTGCCATTGTTTTATGTTTTTGCAAATTTCTTCAATTCTTGGCTTAATAGAAGAAGACAGCTGGATTCTCCTATCTGTTTCTGCATTCAGTCTTCTGTGATATGTTGTTTTGGTTGAAGTATTTGAAGAAAATCCAGCCTCCTCTAAGTATGTAACTGGAAAAGGGTTAAATATTTTAATAACATTTTCAGATAATTGTTGATAATCTTTTCTTATACTATATC
Organism: Vombatus ursinus; assembly: GCF_900497805.2. Taxonomy (NCBI): domain Eukaryota; kingdom Metazoa; phylum Chordata; class Mammalia; order Diprotodontia; family Vombatidae; genus Vombatus; species Vombatus ursinus. The sequence goes on from NW_020954596.1 coordinate 63,312,170, forward strand.
CAACTTCAATAAGTGGCTGTTTCTTAAAGGTTAGTTGCAATGAGGGATCTGAAACCATATAAATGAACTGTTTCTACTCTGCTATATTACAATCCATTGGTCTGACTTGCTTCTTGAATGGATATTTTATTTTGTAACATCATACATCGGTCATTTAGAAAACATTCATTAAACTGAGTTATTCAGAGCTCCCAACTCTTAACATATTTCAATATGCAGTATCAAAAACCACATTCATTGGTATTATCATCAATCTCACCAAAAATGCCTCTAACACCTTGGAAACTGTCAAGCCCAAGGTGACAGGTATAAGTTTTACAAAATTCTAATTTTCACTTGAAAGCTCAAATTTTACCATCAGCAGCAAATACTGTCAGTTGTTTTCCTTGAAATATCAGGCTTACTTTGCTCATTTCTTGAGCATGCATCTGCTAAGTACCCAAGTCTGTATAACCATAGTTTGTTTGTCATTTGTTCTTTCAAGTAAAAATGATGTTCTGTGAAAAAAAGTCACTAGTTCAGCTTCCAACTTAATCGCCAAAGGGCTTTTCCTTAGATAAACACTGTACTTCCATATGCAACAGAAATGCTTTATATGGATTTTCCACTTTGTCACCCACAGTAATAAAAGACTTCTATTCATAGCTTGAGATTTCATAAAATTAATAATATTTGATGCTTCATCAAAAACATTCTTAAATAAATTTTGCTCTTTTTTTCTTTTATGGAGAATACAACTCCTAGTACAGTTTGGTGCCACTACCTTGATTCATGCTAAAGAGTCAGTTGTTTTACCCGTCATTGCTTTTGTACCATCAGTGCAAATGCCAATTTTTTTTCAAGATGAAAAAAGATTTTAAAAAGTCATTCAATGTTCAGAATACTTCAACACTGCTTATATTTGTTACCGTGTTCACACAAAGAATATCTTCTTCACTGTGCTAATAGAGGATGAATATAAGCAAAACCAAACATCTAGCCACCTCTTGTCTATTTGTAGGACAAAAGTACAAATCTTCAGATGAGAAATTAACTCAGATTGAGTTCACAGACCCTTTCTAGTGTCTGGCCACAGACACTAGATGCATGACCCTGCGCAAGTCATTTAACCCCGATTGCCTCAAAAAAACACATTTGATAAGGGAACTGATATTTCACAGATCCAATCATGGGGAAAAGGGAGTTAATGAGGTCCTAAACTAATTGTAAAATACTTCTACTACTACTATTTCTACTCCTTTTGTGAGGCTCTAATTATTCTCTAAAAAAGAATAATTTGGAACTAAATCTTTAACTCACCTCTAGATGACAGTTTCTGGAAAAGTCCACCATGTATTCATGAGATAATGAGAGAGAAAAAGGCAAATAGCATCTTAGTAATATTATGAAAATAGTTTTGATTTTGTGGACCCCATAAATGGGTCTGATTCACCTCCAGGGGACCAGAGACCACACTCTGAAAATTGCTGTTCTAAGGCATATAATAAGGATATAATCTTAAAAAGTAAAAAAAAAAAAAGCACAAAATGTGCCTGACTGATAGCCTGCAATGAGTCTTTAAAATTCCCCTGAAATGGCTTTAATAACAAACTGAAAACTTCTGTGGGTTAGTTGTTGCTATTCATTTGTTCTTGAAGAAGACCAATGACACACTGGGGTGGTGTCTTGACTTGCACATGGATTGGATTTAAGGGAGGCAGAACTATGAAAAGTTATCAGCTTCATTCTCTCTTCTGGAGTTATAGCAGTCCAGTGGCAAGATAAAGGTCAAGATGATCGACAATGGCTTAGGTTGCAACTACATTCTAGTCATTATGATTTAATTTTGATGAAGTTAACTACATGTATAAGAAACCATAACATTATTTGAATTGAATATTATTATAAGTGTATAAACAACCCATGAGGGTAAGATGATAAAGTACTCTTCTGACTATTAAATAACAAGGCACTAGTTTTTCTGACTTACTCAGACCTAATTAATTCTTCCAGTTGTTGATGTTAGATAGATAGATAGATAGATAGATAGATAGATAGATAATCTTTGACTTTTGAGTCAAAGATTTAACTCCTGTCTATTGGGTGTAAAAGTTAAAGTTTACATTAAATAAATTGGGGTGAAGTTATAATACCAAGACAGAAATTAGAATAAAAGCAACAGTTTTTTTAAATGGGAATGTCAGCCCAAGAAGAAGCAAAAACAGAAGAATCAGATATGCTAGTTAGAGAGAAAATAAGCAAAGGGCTTGAGCAAATTGAGCAAAGCGCATCTGGAAAGGCCCTCATTCATCTTCTGAGTCAAGTGCAACAAAGCTATACATCTTCTTAGGAAGCTCCTGTATGAGCTTGTATTATAAAAGAACATGTACAAAGGATAGAAGTACAGGTTTATAATAGGATGAATGTGGAAATTCTATAAAAATAGTGTTAAGAAAGCTAAAGGCATTAAGGAGACAAGACTTCTGCCATGTTGTGGGCAGAAAGAATAAACAAGAAATAATAGCTCTGCTGATCTAAGTAGAGTGGAAGACCGTTACTGGTGACAGTGAGAAAGTAGTAGTAGTAGTAATAGTAGTAGTAGTAGTAGTAGTAGGAGGAAACAACTTTATGTTATGCTTTAAGGTCTACAAAGCCATTTATATAAATGTCAATGGATCCTTGAATCAATAGGATAAATCAAAATTTCAGGGGAATTATTGAACAACAACATAGAGAGGCATCATGGCACAGTAAAGAGAGAATTGGCCTTGGATAGAATCAGGAAAATCTGGATTCATGTTGTACCTGACACATAGCACTATATACAGGTTACTTAACCTCTTGATGCCTATGAAATTCTCTCTGACTGTAAGCTACAGATGAGTTGATGATTTATATCAGTGGAGGGAGTATGCACACCAGAAGTCCCTCCACAGCTGAAAAATCATAATACTGGACCATAAAGAAATTAAAAATTAAATTCCATCAAAAATTATTTATTGTGCAAATATTAACAAAATATGTTGATGTAAAGAAACATACCTTTGCTTCATCAGATTTATTATTTTTCCCTATCTTCATTCTTTACAATTTGTAGTTTGATAGTTTAATAGTTCATTACTACTAAGTTCAATCTTGATACCTTGAGAGCAAATACACATTTCTTTTAAGAACTTTTACCTATATCTCTTTGCTAACTTAATGATCTGCAAGTGAATTTTTTGGCAAAGATGAAAGATGAAAAATTTTCCTCTGAGCTCAACCTTTAGAATTTTTCATAAGTTTAATTAAAAGGGGTTGGGGGCTTATTGCTTCTTTAAATGGAAAATCTTCAGTGAAACATTTATATGTGGATGAATGGTTTCTTTAATCACACTCCATAATGGATAAAATATCTTCTCTTAAATAATAAATGAGAAATATCAATGTTTTAATATATTTATGTAAGTGTTTTGCATACACATACATACACACAGATTAGCATAGTTAGGAAGTTATGAAAATTGGAGGCATTTACATGAGACACAATCCAAAAGACAGTCAAATGACTTCTCATACTTCCTAATAAGAACCAGCAAGCATGCAACTGTTTGAATTTGCATCCGCTTTTTTCTAGGAGACAGAAGAGGCAAATCCCTGGCTTTGCTACATACTGCTATAAATAAAGAGCTGACCAGATGGTTATATTTTGAATGTACATATCCTTTATGTTTGACTTTATTAAAGTTTAGTAATCGAGTGAGAGCTCTTTCATTTGATGCATATAAACCTAGGTTATCTTCCTTCCTCCATCTTCTCCTCCCATATCTCCCTCTCTTTGTCCCTTCTTCCCTCCTTATTTCCTTCTTCATTCTTTCCCTCCTCCCTTCTTTCCTAGTAGGGGGAGGTGGGAGAGAAAAAATGAATACTTCAAAATAAGAAAAAAATATTCTGTTCATATGCGTTGACCATTTTTCTATTGACAAATAACTCTTATTCTAATATATTTGTAATAAGTCCTATATATCTTGGATATTATATATTTATCAGATAAATTTGCTCTAAAGATTCTCCCTGCCCCAGTTAATAGTTTCCCTTCCTAATCCCAATTGCATTGATTTTGTTTGTGCAAAAGCTCTTCAATTTTTATTTAATCAGAGTTGTCTATTTTGCCCTTTTTGATCCTCTCTAGACTTCTTTAAGAATTTTTAAGAATTCTTTAAAATTTTTACCCCACTAAGAGTTATAAAAGTTGACATCTTTACTTTTTAAATAATATGACCTTTTATATTTAGGTTCTCTCTCCATTTGGAGTGTATTGTGGTATTTGGTATGTGATATTGGTCTAAATGTAATTTCTACCAAATTGCTTTCCAGGTTTCCCCAAAGATTTTTGCTCAGGAGAGAATCCTTAACTTCACAAGTGTTTTAGGTTTTATTAACACTGTGTTATTATTTTTTTATTATTCCTGGGTTTCATTGACCAAATACCTTGACTTTCCAATAGGACACACATTGAGTATGTAAAAGGGTTGTATAGTGTCACAAACACACTCTATAGAGCAATAGGACAATGGGTTCAAATCCCTGCTCTAACATTGTTTACTTGTGTGACTTTGAACAAGTCAACTTCTCTAAGCCTTAGCTTTCCCATTCATAAAATGAAGGGTTTGGACTTGATGACCTCTGAAGTTCTTTCTAGTCTTACTTTTATGTTCCTTTGATCTAGTTTAGAGACATTACTATTATGGAGCTAGATGGTTTGGCATCTCTGTCTGTGTCCACCCTCTTCTATTAGTGAACTCTTCTCAGTGATTCAATTAATTGGCAATACCTGAATCCCTCCATAAAGGTGAGTTTATCTTTGTCTTCTCTTTATCTTTAAATACAAAGGAAAGATGCAGATGAAATGGAATCCAGAAGCTTTTGTTGCCTCTCTTGGGCCAAATGTAGCAGTCCTCTCACTCATATTTCTGCTTGAGAAGTAATGAAGACTCAGTACTTCTACAGCATGGAATTTCCTGGGATGTATTTTGAACTTCCCCTTATCCCTTCTGCATATGCTTCTCATTTATGTCTCCTGTAGATTTCTGCTTGAGTCATGTCAATTAGGAGGACTGGAAAAGTCAAAGATAAATAATTGTTACCCCTCTTTTTTCTGCTGATGAACTATATAAAAATCTGTATTGAGAGACTGTCAAGGGGACCTTTGCTCCAGAGGGGTAATCACTTAATCAGCAAATACAGCAGGTAAAGGTGAGGTGCACCAACTATCGTAAGACAGAGAATGGCAAACATGTCCAATTCCTCTCATGAAAACATACTAGCTAAAAAGGATGTGTTTCAGATTAGCATATGGTAATGCAGAGAGCAGGGAGTAATTTGACAAGGTAAATTTAGTTTGCTGACTAGGACAGAAATTGTGATCTAACAGCTTTGGTTTGTTTTGCACATTAAGATTTGGATAGCATTTGCCTTCTTTCTGTCTTTCCTTCTATGTCTTTAGGACTAGAATCAAGTATGCACATGCTATATGAAAGAAATCTATAAGCAAATAATTTACCAATTGCCTACTCTGTGCTTAACACTCTAGAAGTTAGATTTGTAAACCTTGAAAAGGTCAATCTTCTTTTCTGGAAAGAAAATTAGGAGAATAACCCAGGCTTTCAGGTTTGACTGTTTCCAATAATAACAACAGTTTCAAATATGAGATCTCTGTATTCAAAACATGATGGGGAGTATTTGGGTAAGAAAAGAAGGGAAAAAGCATCAGAAACAATAACATTGTTGAGAATAGATAGATGATGAAAATAGCTGAGAAATTCCTGATACAGATCACAAAATGGGCATATAAGAAATATAGAGCAGTAATGTTATTTACCTAAACATCTCCTAAAAGTCTCATTCTAGGACAAATAACAATAACTCCTATTCACATAGGGCTTTACATATATTATCTCATTTTGTCTTCACAATAAGTATGAGGGTATAAGTGCTATTATTATTCTCATTTTTCCATTTAAGTAAGTTGAGGCAGGCAGAGGTTAAGTGATTTGTCCAGGGTCACACAGCTAGTATTTATCTCATACCATATTTGAATTCAGATCTTCCTAACTCCATGTCCAATGCTCTATCCATTGAACCACCTAACACACTTTTTATAACATGGGAATTCACTCTGTTTGTGATAAACATATGCAACCATGGGTGGGACACAAGCTTTGGGGACTTTGGGGACTCAGTTTCCTTGTAAAGTGATAAAAGGAAGGAAGGAATGAAGAAGGAATGAAAAAAAGGAATGAAATAAAAGAAATTAAAGTGAGTGCATTGGATTAAATGATAAGAATTAATATTTTTTTATAAATTTATGAGGTTTGCAGATTTGAAAATTGAGACTCAAGATGGTTAAATGAATTATGTAAGCTAACAAGCATGAGAGGATAGATCTAAAACAAAGTTATATGTTTCCAAATGCTTTATGCCATGACTCAATTTTGGTCATTTCTAGATTATTTTGGAGGTTCCTTCAAATCCCAGGAATATGTAGGCAGACTCGGCATCCATTGAGGATGGTAACTGGTTAATCCCAAATGAACAAATGTCTGCAGCTACTTCTTCCTTAAATCACCCAGGGACTACATTCTTCATGTTTAAATGAGAGGAGATTGTAGTCTTTATATAAGTTTAGAAAATTAACATGTATTCAGGGACTAAAAATGCCTGAATCTTTAAAGAGAGGCAACATAACACTCTGGTGAGCCCTGGTTTTGGTGTCTGGAGATCTATTTGAATCTTAGCTCTGATATGCATTAGCTATATGACTATAGATAAGATATTCTCCTCTCAGCTTTCTTTCTTTTAAATTGAGAATAATAACAATTGCATCCCCTAACTCACAAAACTGTTATGAGTAAGGCACTATGTAAATATCAAAGATTGGTATAAATGTGAATTATAGTTAAATGTATTATTAAAATTATAATTGCTATTGTCTTATTATTATTAGTAGTAATATGGCCCTTTTCTTTTAATAATTTTAAGCCACATTGACAATACAGAAGACAAAGAAAAAGAGAACAAAAATATTGGCTAAATGTAGAGATGAAAAATATTCATGTTATTTTATGTACATGTTCTGTAAGTGAATTTTAGATGTAGAAATTAAGGGTAAGTGTGTAACTTCTTCAGCACTTCAATGGGGACAAAGGAGAATGTACAGTGGAAAAGGGAAGATTTGACTTTTGACATGAGATAAGGTGGAAGAGAAAGGAGGAAAGATGCAAAGGAAAGAAAAAGACTGCTGTGTACTAAGAGCTAAAAGATACATTTGAAGCCCCTCCTGAAGGGGGGAGAACTGAATTCTCTAAGAAAGAAGTAGCCACTTTTCCAAGAAAAGATAGAATCACAGAAGCTATCAGATGTAGGATCAGAGAAAGATTTTTTTTTAAAGGATTATCATGTATACTCAGGTAGCTGTTTGTTTGACTTAATGTACTCCCAAGGCACATTGTCAATACATATTGAAGAACCTCCCAAATCTTATCAGAGATGACCACTATCCATTTCTGGTTTTTAATGTGCTTTAATTACACATGATATTGACAGAAGGAAGCTAACAGGGATTACCTTCAATAATGAAATTGTGAGCAAGGAACTGATGATGATAGGGACATAGTTTTTGTGTTCCTAACTGTTGTCTATAGAAGGAAAGGGCTATGGAAAAAAGAAGGGAATGGATGAGAAAAATGAAGTTTACATCTGGCTAAGTTGGCATCTGAGAATAAGTTTTTGGACATCTGGTCCAATGCTTAAAATATCAGGATGACAGATTTCTGTTCAGGGATAGTGTACCTAAGATAGACTGGTGAGAATGTTTTTTTTTTCCATTGAATCAGGTATCTTGCAAATCTATTCAAAAGACAATAAAACTAAAAAGAATGAAGAAGGGAGAAAAGTTGTCTACATAAAGCCATCAGTCTACATAAGATAGAGATTAACTGTGGAGCTAGAAGACTATTGTTTTAGATACCCAGAAGTCTAAGGGAGACAAAATCCAAGAAAATAACCAGTAGTGAAATCCATGTTCATAAATTTGCCCCAAATTTAGCCAAAAACAAAATAATCTAGAAACCTTCGTGCAAGGAGGCAAATTTTAGATATAGGTGTCACCAAGATTGGGATAAAACACTCAATTGGAATGTAGCTCCCAATGAGTATGATTTATTGAAAAAAAAAACAAAATAGATAAAAGGGGAGTATGTATGGGTATAGTATTGTATATTAAGAAGGCATGCTTGTGTGAAGATATCCAGGAGCTAGGAGTGGGAATCAGGGTAGAGAGAGGATTTTCCATAAAGATAATAAAAGAAAACAGAAGTGAGTTGGTCATGAAACCAAGTGAACAGAAAGAGAAACCAGGTAAGGAATTTTGGAAACAGATCATGAACCTGGAATAGAAGCATGATCCAGTTGTGATGAAAGACTTCATTTATCTAGACATTTGCTGGCACTCTATCTGCCAAAAACAGACTATTTTTCCTTGATGATTTCATCTTTTAAAAGGAAAGTAGGTGAATCAATGAAAGAAAATGTGATTCTCACGAATAGAGAGGAACTAGCTGCTGTAGTGGGAACAATGCTAACCACAAGAGGAATTGAGCACTCCCTCCTAGAGTTTGTGGAATAGGAGAAGAAAATGAAGTGGTCATATGCACTTTAGGAACTTTGGGAAAGTCAAATTTAATAGTTGAAGTAGAAGGAAAGGGTAATATCCCATGGACTAAAATTCTGCACAGACAGAATGGAAAACTCTCAATAGGGAAATTCTGAATTCACAAAAGGAAACATTCTTATGAGGAAGAAAAAGTAAGTATTATCTGAAGAGACTGATATGGATACACAGGGAATTCATTAAATTGCATGTTAAAAATACATTGAAGATGGAAGCAAAGGCATACAACAAGAAAAACACAAGAGCATATCATAGTTTTTTTTTCTTTTAAATTGTATTAGGAGCATTGAAGCTTAGAATGAGAAGAGAGTGGTAAGAGAAGTCAAGGGCAATGAAAAAAAGTTTTGTTTTGTTTTGTTTTTAATTCTACTCAAAAGAACAGGATTAAGGAAAGGATAAGATCACTCCTTTGAGGAGATGAGAACACATGTACTTGATGATAAAGAGAAGGCCAACCTGCTTGATTCTTGTTTCTGTTTCCTGTAGCAAGGAGAATAGTCTTTGCACTGGAAATGATAGAATAAGGCACCTAGGTGGTGTAGTGGATAAAGCGCTAGACCTGGAGTCTTGCTGACCAGACTTCATATCCTACCTCAGACACTGATTTAGCTATGTGTCCCTGGGCAAATCACTTAACCTTTGTCTGCCTCAGTTTCCTCATCTGTAAAATGAGGATAATAATAGCACTTAACTCCAAGGGTTGTTGTGAAGATGAAATGAGATAATATTTGTCATGTGCTTTGTAAAGCTTAAAGTGCTATATAAATGCTCACTTTTATTGTTAAATATGGCAGCTATCAGGGAGTGGATATCTAGGTTAAGAAAGGTGATAAGAAAAGGGCAGCAAGTTGCTCTTGATCATTTCAAGTTACCTGACCCAGATGAATTACATCTTCTGGTACTAAAAGAACTGGGGGATGTTAGGGGACAAAAGGGAAGTGAATGGAGCCTGCAAATGACAGGTTAGTGAGTTTAATGTCACCCCCTGGGAAAATTCTAGAATAGATCATTAAAGTGGTTGTCAGTTAATGTCTAGCTGAGGAAAAGGCAATTTAACAAAGCCAGCATGGTTTCAAAGATAGGTGGTGCTTAAATAAATGTACTTCATTTTTTGATTGAGTTACTAAAAAGATACATCAGGGAATGTTGGAGATATAGTTTACTTAGATTTTTTCAAAGCACTTAATAAGGTCTATCATTCTATTCTTATGGAAATGATGGAGAGACCATGAGCTAGAAAATAAATACAATTAGATAGAAAATGAATGGTTGGATTCAAGGAATAGTTATTAGTGGTTCAATGTCAGTATAATGGAAATTCCCAGCAGAATGTCCCAAGTATCTGTATTTGGTCCTGCGCTGTTTTTGTCAGTGACTTGGATAAAGTAATAGATGGTATGCTCATACAGTGCTAGGAAGAATATCTAACATACCAGATGGCAAAATAAGGGTCCCAAAAGATTTTAACAGGTTAGAATGTTAGGCTGATTCTTCAAAAATCACATTTATAGGGGTCAACTTGCATTCTTGCTTTCAAAAAATCAACTTCATAAGTACAAGATAGGGAGTCCTGGTTAGATAGCATTATGACTGAAAAAGATCTGGGGGTTCAAGTGGACTGGAAAGCTCAACATGAGTCAGCATTATTATGGGACAGTCAAAAAATGAAAATAAAACAAATCCAAACAAACCAATTTGACTTTGAGCTGTGGTGACAGATATAATTTTCAGGAATAACTAGTTATAGTGCCTCTTGTATAAATACTTGAGAATATTTAGAGGAGGTGATCAAAGACCTTGAGTCCATGTCATGAGCATAGGTTGAAGGAACTTGGAATGTTTTGCCTCGAGAAGACAACACTGAGTAGGATATATGCTATCTGTCTCAAATATTCTAAGGGCTATGATGTGGATGAAAAGTTAGACTTGTTCTGTTTAGGCCTAGAGGACAGAAATAAGAGCAACAGGTAGAAGATGCAAGAAAACAAATTGATATTTGGCTTGAGGAAAAAAAAACAAATTTCTAACAATTAAAATTATTTAAAAGTGGGGTGGGGTGAGACATGGGGTAAAGAAACCTGAGCAATGGAAGATTCTTTGGTCAGGAACAGGAAACGGGTGCTTTGTGTCAGAGATACAAGAATAGAAATTATTTCACTCAAGAGAGAGCAGCAGCCAGGGTGCTGGACAGTAACTAAACAGTTTGGAAAATAAAGTGCATAAAATGGATATGAATGAAGACTGGAAAGGTAGACTGGATTCAGATAGCAGTTCGTACTTATCCCACAGTCAGCAGGAAGTCACTGAGGTTTTTTTGAGCAAAAGAACAATAATGTCAGATATATACCTTACAAATATCAATTTGGCAACTAGATTAGATAACAAAAGAAACTGAAACCAACAGACTTCAGTTTTTAAACCTATTCTCCATACCCGATGCTATGGTAGGAGCTTCTTCATCTACTCAACCGACCGGACCTATTGCCAGAACAAAAAGTCTGGGGGCAATATAGAGAGCAAATGTAGAGTGGTGATGTCAAACTCAAATAAAAATGGGAGACACCAAACCATGCATAAAGATCCTTGCAGACTTCACAATGACTGTTCTAAAATATGTTATCTATGTTTTATTGCATTTTCATTTATTTTGTTAAATATTTTCCAATTGCATTTTAATCTTGTTTTGGCCATACTAAGGAGTGTTGCCTACTGAATCAGTGACTGAATTTTTGACACCTCTAGTGCAGAGCACTGCTTCTAACTTGGAAACTAGGTGGGGGTTGGAAGAGACTATGTCATTTTGTAATATTCTACCATATTTATAGATAAAGGAATATATATAGATGTGCTGGGATGGGAGAATGCAGAAATGCAGCTCATCAAATCAATTAGTTTGATAGAAAAGTCCTGGAGGTAACTTTAGAAGAATAAAAATGATTGGGGGGGCATTTAAAAATACTCAAATAATTCTGTAGTCTGATTAATGTGGGTATTGCATCTAATGATGATGATAAAAAGAAGAATCATTCTGGGCAGCAGCTCCTGTTCTCCCATTAGTTTACCAAAAGAGACCTACTTATTTAGCTGCTATCACTTCTTCTGACCTTTTCACATCAGGCAGATACCAATGGAGCACATGGACTTTCCAATGGATGTCCCTCACTCATCACAATCAGTCCATCTTCCTTTTTACTTATGTATATGTTGATGAAAAATAGGGGCAAATACTTTATTTTTTTTCAAAAAAGTAATTCCAAGGTTGATACATGTTCCTTCTGAGTACTACTCTTATGATCTTGAAATGCAGTGAAATAATTTTTCTTTACATTTCCCCCCTTTAAAGTTGAACCTTCAGTTAAGTGATGTGTGCACAAAGACCTTGGTTTAGAATAGGGAACAACATATCATTTTAAAATCTTATTATGTTTAATATATTTCTATTACACTTCAATGGCCAAAAAATATGCCTTTAATTCCAATGACTCTCAACCAAGGTCTATTTAAAGTGTCTGCCTTATATTTCAAAGACATTTTGCTAAAAATATTGTTTAGATTATGCATATTTTATTAAGTTATTTGTGTTTTCCTGTCTCGGTAAAAAATGGCTGAAAATATATTTTAACAGTCATAAATAATCTTTTAATTGAAATCTCCAAACTTGAGCAAACTGCAGTCCCAAGGCATGTCATTGTCTTAAATTTAATACTCACCCATGCAATTATCTGAAGTTCATTCATCAGTTTTGATTATCCCTTTCTCATTTCCATTACTTCATGAACGATGATCACCATTTTATTGTCTTCTACTTCACCTGATACTTAACATTTTTGATACCTGTTTTGAAATCATCATTTCCCCCTCATTTTCCCCTTTTCAAAGTGTGTGTATATTTCTTAAATATGAATCTTAAATTATCATTCTATTTTTTTTGCTGCTATGGAGAATAAGGGTTTTTGCAACTTCCATTAGAAGTTATAAGTTTAAGGAGAAGGGAAACTTGAGAGCACATTGTTAATTTCAGATACAAGAAAATGCCAAACTATTTCATGCTATACCCCAGAATGAGTTCCTAGCCTGTAGATGAGGTGGGCTAGATTTTCATTCTCCTAAAGTAGAGCTTCTTAACATGTGGTATGTAAACTTGTTATAAATACATAGAGATAGACAGATAAACTGACAAATTACTATTTCAAAACAATGTTTATTTTGAAATCCTATGTATTTAATGCACCTAAAAAGATTATTTTGTGAAGGGATCCATGGGCTTCACCAGACTGAGGAGTGAGTCTTCTGTGCCAAATACTTAAGGAGTTCTACCACAAAGTTTTCCTTTTGATCACTATGGTTAGACAACAGACATTTATTCAGCACCCACATAGCTTTATGTTAAGTCCACCATAGGAGAAAGACAGTATTGGCTGTGTTTTCCTGCCAAGAAGAAAGGAAATGGTAGAAAAGAACATGGAAACATTAATTTTCTTAGAAACTTAAATGTACTGGTTGGACCCCAACTTCTTCCTCCCGAAATATACTGTTATGATTTAGAACAAGGCCTGAAGATACTTGATGTAAATCAGGAAAATGTTATCTGACTGCTAGCCCACAGGTTTCATGGAAAATAGTAAGTGGCATAATAAGCCTACTGGGCAATCAACTCTTTAGAAAGCTGAGAGGCCAAAAGATGAAAAAAGCCAGCTCGACTAGGAAAACTATTGTCACAAATTTTATCCCTATTCCAGAAAAGTCCAATCAAAAGGGGGAGTAGGAGCACTGAAGAGCTTGCCCAACAGAATGGAGGAACATAAGACTGATGTTTAAGTCAATGCAAGCTAAAATTAGAATAAAAACAGGAAATTGAGGAAAGTATTTATAGCAAGTTTCTTGAATAAAAGTCTCATTTTCAGATATATAAGGAAATGAGTCAAATTTATTAGAATAAGAGCCATTTATGAAATGATTACTGATCAAAGGATATAAATAAACCATTTTTAGAGGAAGAAATCTGTTTTTATAAATAGCCATATTAAAAAAAACCACTCTAAATCACTGATAATTAGAAAAATGCAAATTGAAATGACACATTTTGACAAAGTTGACCAGAGAGGAAAATGACATGTTAAAGGGACTGTGGAAAACACAGTACATTAATGCCCTGTTGCTAGATCTGTGAACTAGTCCAGCCATTATGGAAAGCAATTTTTAATTAAGACCAAAAAGTATTAAACTATGGATACCCTTTGATCCAGAAATAATGCTACCAGGTCTATACCCTAATGAGATCAAAAGAAAAAGGTAAAAGACCCATGTGAACAAAAATATTTATAGAATTTGTGTGTGTGTGTGTGTGTGTGTGTGTGTGTGTGTATGTGTGTGATGGCAAAGAATTGGAAATTCAGAGGGTGTCCCTCAATTGCTGATTGGCTGAACAAGTAATGGTTTAGGAAGGCAATGGGATATTCTTGTTCTGTAAGAAATGTTAAAGGGGATGGTTTCAGAGAAAACTGAGAAGATGTATGAATTGATGCAAAATGAAGTGAATAGAACCAGGAGAATGATTTACACAACAACAATAATATAAAGAAAACAAAGTTGAAACAAATTTGAAAGACTTAGGTACTCTAATAAATACAATTACCAGCTGCATTTCTAGAAAACTCATAATGAAATATGTTCTACCTCCTGACAGACAGGTGATGAATTCAAAGTATAGAATGAAACATTTTATTTTATTTTTTTACATGACCAGTGCAGAAATTTGTTTTTCTTGACTATGTATATTTAATGTAACAGATTTTGTTTCTCTTACTTTCTCAAAGGGAAGGGGAAGTTGGGAGGGAGAGATTTCAGAACTGAAAATAAATAAAATTCAATTAAAAGACAAAAAAATGGAACCTAAGGTAGGAGTCAATGATCAGGTAAATAGACTAACTACTGACTCAGCAAAGATATAGGGGCGTTCTGCTTCCAGAAGCCAAGATGGCGGAGTAAGAAGTAAGTTGCTCTCACCTTCCCTTATTAACCTCTGAAAATCCAGAAAATATTGCCCCATGAAAAACCCTGGAACAGCTGAACCAGTAGAAAGATGGGGTGCAGCAGTCCAGTAGCCCAGGTAGCTTGAGGTATTAATGGGAAAGGCTCCTCTTGCCCTGGGGAAAAAGGAGCAGTACAGAATGAGAGGCATCCCAGAAAGCTAGTGGAAAGCCCCACCTCACCATACCAGGGGGAGACCCTGAACCCCAAGTGGTGGAGGATGCAAACATCCAACACCAGGAACCCTGAGTGCCTCAGTGAGGGTGGGGGAACTGGTGGAAACCAGCTTGGAAAAACACCAGGTGCCTCCCCATTCTACAGAAACTGGCTCTCTCAGTGCTCAGCAAAGCTAAGGGAAGCAATGCTCCAAGGGTCCCCCCACCCTCACCCTGGTGGAGAAACATCCCGCAGCAGTGAAGTATCCATCTGAAAGGAGCTGAAGAAAACAAAAAGAGGGAAAGGAAAGGCCGAGGTGAACAGGCAATCTCCAGGGGCCAGACTACCCAAACCTACCCCTAGGGTTCCAGTGTGGCTGATACCAGCCTAACACCAGGTAAACTGCTAGAACCCTACAGCCTCCAACTGCCAGCATCAGATGCCCCAGCACACAAAGTCAGTGACCAGGCCATGGGCTCCCAACACAAGAAGCTTGAGTCGGTGTCCCCTGCTCCCCAGAAGGAAAGTTTAATCTTTCTAAAGGCCAGGAAATAAGCAAACACCATAAACAAAAAGAAACATACATAGATTCTTGTTATGGGAACTGTGAAGCTCAAGGCAGAAATTCTGAAGAGGACAACATTGTTAACAAACCCACATATGGAACCTCAAAAGGGAATATGAACTGGTCTGAAGCCCAAAAAGCCTTCTTGGAAGAGCTCAAAAAGGATTTTAAAAGGAAAATAAGAGAGGTAGAAGAAAAATTGGGAAAAGAAATGAGAGGTATGCAAGAAAGAGTCAATAGCTTGGAAAAGGAAGGACAAAAATTAACTGTAGAAAACAAAGATGTAGGGCAAAGGTTTTTAGTCTTAGCACAGTGCCTGGCACATAATAGAAATGATAAATGTTGGTTGATTGACTGATTATGTACTATGACAACTTTGGAAGTCTGGTAAGACCCAAGGATCTTTTATCAGAATTGTGTTAATACATGAAATAAAATACATAGCATTATGAAGGAAACATTTCATTGAAATAGAGTTAACATTTTAAGATAGTTGTGGGAACTTTTATTATTTCATATTCCTAGCACCCATGATCTTCTTCTTGGTTGTTTCTTTCATGTGCCTGTGCCCACACATTTGGCTAACATTTTTTTTTCCATCCATGACATTGACTTCATGAGTTCTCTTGTCTCTCTCCTTAACTCCTTGTAAAGGTGCTGGGGACAAAGAAGAGATGTAGACAAATACTGCTACCTTACAGCTCTTTTATATGTGTGCTTCATAAAGAATGAAGAACAAAATGAAAAAAAAAATCTATAACCTCAGGGAAGTAGCTTCACTTTAAAAAAGTATTTTCTCAGTGGAGATCACCATTTTAAAATGCATATTTTAGGTTATGAATGTACCCATGCCTCTTTTATTAAAGGAGCATTGATTTTTGTATTTTGATATGAAAAACAACTCTCGCTGTCCTTTTGAAAAGTTCCAATTTACCACCAGTCAGATTTCAAGGAAGATCTGAAATGTTTTCTGCTGATGGCTTACAGCAATATGTTCAGATGAAAAATTAAAATGTTTACTATCATTCCTTGTTATTATATAAGAACTCCTCTAGATCCCCTAAAGAGTATCATATCTATTATAGAGAATGATTTATCCATGGTGATTTTTTTTACCATGAGATTCATGGGAAAGATATACCTCTGACTTTATGCACTGTTAGAGTTCTTCATGAGATGATAAGAGCTGAAATAAACTCTCAGAAGATATATGGAAAAGAAAACCTTATTACCTGTAGGAGTTTCAATATTCAGCATCAACTGAAAATTTTTCTTTGTTGTATTCATGTTACGTTTTATTCACTGAAGAACCACAATAATCTAACCATTTCTAGGCAAGGGGATTCACTTGATTATTTAGTCTTGGATGTTTCACTATCCATTTCTGTAGTGGGTTGATTAAGGGAGTTTGTTCAACCTGAAGAGGTTGAAGATATAAGCACATTGTTAGAGATTTTGAATGGCTATACATCCAAGATAGGTTCAATTCTATAAAGTAATTATCTTATGTAACCAGCAGATGTCACTGTGAGGTAAGGTTTGGTTGGGTACTGCATCTTTTTTTTTTCTTCCTTCCCTCCTTCAATAGAGAAGGGTAAAGCAAATTCTTCTTTTTTCTCCTCTGACTGGGTGGCCCTGTGGTATGAATGTTCCTTGGTCTAACTTTCTATACCAACGTCATAACTCTGAAAGATATTCCTGAGGCACCCAATCTAACCTAGGGCAAATGAAAATCCCAAATTCAATTTAGTTCTACTTTTTTGCAAGCTTATAATCTAGTAGAATTCTTATTAATTTTAGTTTGTCATTCTGTAATCTTTGATTTTCATTTTTCCTGCTTCTAATTAGTGTACAGACATACAGCACCTAGAAGTTATGGTGGTAGAGTTAAACATTTTACTCTTTTTTCTCAATTCTTAGAGTGGTGATGGTAAAGAGCAGCCTCAATCTCAGTTCTTTGAATGTAGACTTGGTCACAGAACCCAGATTGCCACACAATCCCTAGTTCTTTTATTTACAAATGAGATCTGATTACCATCCTGTTGCCTGTGTGTGTGTCTGTATTCCATTTAAGCCAACTTTCATTTGAAATCAAAGCAAAAGAAAGCAAAAGCAGAGCTTCACACATATGAATAATAAGGTTGCAGCTTTGGCCTCTACTTTCATATAAAAAACTTTGAATTCAATTTATCTAGATTTCTTTTAGCATGTTTAGACATGTAGAGTCCTTGATCTGGGGAGTATGTGGAGAGGCAGTGCAGGAACATTCTTGATGTAGCAGCCATGGAAAAGGGAATCACATGGATCTATATCTGTATTTGCGTGTGTGTGTGTGTGTGTGTGTGTTAGATGTTGAATAGTTGCTTATTGACTCACTAATGTTCAGGTGCTTGAAATGCCACTAGATAGAATAAGCTTACCCCTAATCTTTTACTTAATTAATATTTTGCAAATGGTGTCAATGCTTATACCAAAACTTGGCCTGAGGTGTTATCACCACAAATGTCTTTGAATCCTTGAATTCTTCTCTGAGTCATCAATACTAAATGATTCTACAGCAGTGATTACCTCATCTTTTTGCTCTTTGTGAAATTGTCATTTTGCAAATAAATAGATGTTTATTTAGTTATTTAGTTGAATATGTCTCATTGACTGTTACTATCAATTTAATGTGGGTTTTTACCACTTTCACATTTAAATAGGGTAACAATAATACAATGAGTTTTCATGGTTTATAGTTTCTGAAAAAAATAAAAACTCTTAAACAACATACAGCTGAAACTATAGCACCAGTACCTTATAGCTTTCATTGGGCTTTTTCTCCAGATATTAAAGAAGTAGGTCTTGGGGGAAAGAAGGGATCTGCGCTGTGAAGCATCTCCTGAAGGCAAAAGTATGGGAACTCTGAGAAACTTCTTTCTGTTCATGAAGAGTCAAATAAAGGTATGAATAGGTAGTTTACTACTAAGGAATAAACCATGGAAAGTGTTGATAAAAGCAGGTGCTCAATACTTTAAAATTTTACCTTTCTGTTTTGTTTTTAAGGCAATTAGGGTTAAATGACTTGCCTAGGGTCACACAGCTAGTAAGTGTCAAGTGTTTGGTCTGAGGTCAGATTTGAACTCAGGTCCTCCTGACTTCAGGGCTGGTGCTCTATCCACTGCACCACCTAGCTGCCCTAATTTTACCTTTCTTGACAAATACTGATGCTTGCTCATTTCTATGATTTCTTTGGTCTCTCCCTCTCTACCATTCTTTTCTACCCAAGAACAATTTTTTTCTATTCTTCTTTTATGCAACTCTTATTTCTTATTTGGTATGAAAGTTATTTGTATAGCTATTGCATACTCAAAGTATAACCACCATAAGGATTGGGATTACTTCTTCTCTAAACTTTGTATCTCCTCTAATATCTAGTCTATCTTTCTGCATATGTCTAGTAGTTAGCAAAAGTTTACCTATTTGCATTGGAAAAGTTTACCTATTTGCATTGGATATGGGAACATGATTAAGTTGAATTTTAAGCAATTTTTTTCATAGATATTAACTTCTTAGAAGGAAGAGCAGCCCACTGAATTGGCAAGTAGATATAAAAAATGACTGAATCAAAATATTATGAATCCCAATGGCTATAGGTCATTCAAGTGATGAAGACAATCATTTCCTGCCAAGGAGATTCTAATCCCTTCTCTCTGTTAATTATTTTATGTTTTTCATAGATAGATAGATAGCTTGCTTTGCATATATTTCTTTTCATTATCTCTCCCATTAAATTGAAAACTCCTTGACAGCAGGGGCTGTATTTTGTATCTCTTTGTATCCCCAGTGCTTAGCACACTGGTTAGCACATAGTAGGTACTTAATAAATATTTATTGATAAATTTATTGATTGAAGGAGAAGATGAATTATCTGTAATTTTAGTATGGAAAATATTTGACTCTAATCCTGACTTTCTGGACTTTGCTACCATGCCTATGCTGCTCACATGTCCAAATTCTATTCCCTCTCCAAAAAAATATCTATGCAGATGTTTCTTTAAAAAACAACACATGTATTAACTACCCTCTTTGAACTTTGTTTCTACGATGTTACAATTCACCCTACATATTCCATGTATTTCACTTTGGGGATATTTTATATTCTTTTCTTCCATTTTATCAAGCTATAACTTCTTAAAAACTGTAGCTAATGAAAAACCACCAACAATAAGAATAAATGAGATATGTTCTAATCCTAAACCAAGTATATGTCATAACTTTAAGATTAATTCTTAGACCATTCATAGAAAGGATGGTTTTCTTAGAAGAGTTCTGCCTATATAGCAAGCACCTGAAGATTAGATTGTTTTCTGCTATCTCATCTATAAACAATTTCTGACAAGGAGATTCCAGGCAAACAGCAGAACCTTGATGTCTTCAAATGGTGATGAGAAAGATCTTAAAATATGTGTTACAGCTCATACTTTCTGAGCTATCAGTTCTCTGTTCACTGTTTATCGTTGTGATTCATACCAACATTACTAATGAGCAGCCAGGATGGTACAATAGCTTGAGAATCTGTGCCTGCCCAATCTGAGTTAGAGAACTAATATCTTAGTAGGCACAACAAATATCCTTTCCTCAATTCATGAAAAAAATGAACAAACTTTTCAACATGTGAAAGGACTATGGCTGAGAAAACCTTTGTAAATAGGATGCAACTAAAGTTCATTAAAAGATTTTGCCAAGATAAAAATTCCCCAAAAAAATTCCCAAAAAATTCCCAACCTGCAAGATGACAGGGTGTGAAGAGATGGACTTCCTGTCTATTTTAAAGGACCTTATCTAAGACATATGGGGATTAGGAATTAAGTAGTAATGGTATACAATTAAAGTAACTAATTTTGAGAGGCAGAAATGTAAAGTATCTTTCTAAATATCATAAAAAAACTATTTTTACTCAAATGTAACACCAGAAAGAAAAATTGTCATCATTGTGCTATAAATTAGTCATTTTGGACTCCATATATCTCTTTCATTATACATTTGTAATAGAATTCCTTCTAATTCCTGTTGATTTTAAGGAAGGAAAAATATCCAACTTGAGATCTCTGCTGTCAAATAAAGAACATCCCATCAATTCTCTAGATATCAGAATTGGTCCAATCATATTTTCAAAATAATATTACTAAAGAGTCTCTTTGATTTGTTCTTAATCTTTATTATGATAGACTGTTTCCCTGGAGTCTTAAGAGTAAGTTAGACATTAAATAACACAGAGATTAGATGTGATTTTAAAACTTACGTGGTTATCATTCAAAGGAAATGGATAGGATATGAACATGAGGAATAAATATATTATACATCCATCCATCCATATATATATATACATAGATACAAATATATTTCTTTACTTCAATATATCTGTGATCTCATTAATATGATCTCATTAATCCCTCCACCATGCAGATAGTATCTCATCTGAATTTCATCTGTATGATTCTTGTTAATGTTCCCACTCCCTCCCCCAAATCTTCCATAGAGGCCTGTTCAGTATTCTATTTTAGATCTCTTGATAGTTCATAGGTATTAGAGTGGCATTGAGTTAATCAACTGTTATTTTTATTTCACGATACATGATCAGCCCACCTCCCTTTCTGATCATACATATACTATATGATATCCAATTCATTTCTTCTTGTACACATTTTTTTTTTCTTTCTGGATACAAGAGATATTGGATTAAAATGTGAACAGAAGAAACTAAATGGTTGAAAAATGCCTGTTGCTTAGCATATGACATGCATTCAGATTATTCAGTTTGTTTGTCAGTGTCCTGGATAGGCACTGGGCAATAACTGGGCAATTACAAGGAAATAGTGGATTGGATTTCACTTGAAAAATTTTTACAGTGCCTTAAATGCTCCCCAGCTGCTACTTCATATAAAGGCTATTTTAGTAATATGAATATTCTCCCATTAATCTATAGGACTGAGTAACTTGGAAAACTACACTTTTGCAAATATCCCATCACAAAGGAAAATGGAGAGATCATGTTGGACATAACCAAAGCACAGCATGTCACCACTGATGTATTAAGGTATAAAAAATTACTTATCATAAATGTAAGTAATTTGGCCTTCTTTTCTCTTAAAATTATAATTTTAGCTTTGAGAATAATCTAATGGTATAATTACAGAAAAAATAAAATAATAAATTTTTAGTGTCAAGGCTTATGATATACTGTATTTTTAATAATTCAGGGCTCCATGATTCTATTAATGTATTTTAATACAGATTGTAACTCAGTCCACACCAGATGACTTTTCATGTGTTATTATGGAGGAAAAATCATGGCAGGGTGACCAATATTTTGGTAATGAACTTCTTTGAAATTAGGCTGATTCCTGAATTACAAAACACATTCTTTTATTGGGCATGTATCAGAAGTCCTTTTGATTTACTAAGACCTGCCAGAGTGTACAGTTTTCTGTAGGGTCATGTCATGATGAGGCTTCTGAGAATGATTTTAATATAATTGGATCATGTTTTGGTATTTAGTTGGTATGAGACCTCTTTCTACAAATGTGCTGTAACTTATCAGAGAGGTTAAATGTCTTACCCATGGTCACACAAATAATGATTTTCAGAGATAATATTTAAATCCTTATCTTTCCAAATCCAAGTCACAGGACTTTCTAGCCATCTAGTCATGTCTTAATAAAATCAAGAGAATAATAGAATTCAAATATGCATAAAGCTTCAAGGTATAAAACTTTTTGGCCTTTTTAAAATTTTGAGAATAATATTAATAATAGTTAATTTATATATCAATTGAATATTACAAAGCACTTGTACATATACTATTTCATTTGAGTCTGAGAACAGCCCTATGAGATACCCCCATTTTGCTTATAAGGAGGACACTAAAGCTCTGAGAAGTTGTGTCTTGTTCATAGCACATATATAAACTTGACACCAATTCAATTGACTTATTATCTAATGTTCCAATCTACTGGGAGAGAGCTTTGATCAAGCAACAAAAATTTGGTGGAAATTCAGTTTACTGAGTAGTTACTATGCATCTGCTGTGTGCCTAAGCACCTTTTTAGGTGCTAACTATACAAAGATATCAATAACACTGAGTCTTCCCTACAGTAGCTTACATTCTACTCAAGGAGACATATAGCATGTACATAGAAAAGCTAATACAAAGCATTTAAGGAAAAGTAATCTGAGAGTTAGAGAGCAACAAGTGGAGGAATCACTAAAGATTTCTTTTAAGTTGTAGCACTCCAACTGAACTTTGAAAAGAGCTGGGGGATCCAAGAGGACCTTGTCATGGAGGAGTGTATTCTAGGTAAGGGAGGTAATCTATGAAAAAGTGCAAAGGTCATTGATGAAGTACCATGTTTATGGAAAGCAAAGAGACCATTTTTTCTGTTATCTAGAGTCCTTGTACTCTATGTGTTTGTGGGGGTGGGGGAGAAGATGTGTAGGTAGGGTAGGATGGGTAGGTCATGTGTAATCTCTGTGGAAAGATAAGCTGGTATAAGATTCGTGATTCCACAAGAATGTAAATTCCATGATGATAAGGACCATTTTTCCTTTTTTTTTTGGATCCCAAGTATTTAGCACAGTGTCTGGCACATAGTAAACACTCACTCCTTCCTTGTTGATTTGTTGATTGATTAGAAAGTACTATGAATGCCAGATGAGTCAATATTTTATTCAAGAGGAAATAGAGCATCACTAGAGAAACAAAAGAGTGACATGGTCAAATTTGTGCCTTAGAAATATTTTTTCAGCTGTGAGGAGGATAGACTGGAGAAGGGAGAGGCTGGATATAGGAAGAAGTATTATAAGACTATTACAATAGACTAGGTAAGAGAGGCTGAGAGCCCAAAGGAAGATGGTGGCTGACAGCAGGATGCATTAGTAGATATTAAAAAAAAAGTTCTGGAAGCAGAAGCATTAAGACTTGGAAAATGATTGAATATGATTAATGAGTAAGAGTGAAAAATCAAGGATGACTCCCAAGTTGGAAATCTTGATGATGAAAAGGATGGTAATGGCTTCCACAATAATCTAGAATTTGGGAGGACAGATAATATGTTCACTTTAAAAATATTGAATTTGAGATGTTTATAGAATATCTAGATAGAAATGTCCAAAAGATAGTTGGAGATTCAGAACTGGGGCTAAGGATATATAGATTTGTGAGTCATCTGTATAACGATTACTCATTGTCTGGCTTGAATGGCAGTATATGCAAGCATCTCATTCTTAAAGTGTTTCTTTGTGAGGGGGTTTCTAACATCCATGGATCCTGAATGTAGTAGTATGACAATTCTTCAGTGCCTCTGACAGCACCAATGCTGCTGATTGTTAGAACAACTGAAATGATCTGATGATCATCTGTGCACAGATGGACTTAATTAAAAATCTTGAATCATGTTTGGAGTTCAGAGAAACTTGTGAAGATTTTTATGAACTGATAGAGTGAAGTAAGCCAAACCAGAACAATGTACATGATGACTGCAAAATGTAAAGGAAAACAATACCGAAAGACTATGGAACTGATCAATGTGTTGACTAATCTTCACTTCAAAAGACTGATGATGAAGAATGCCACTTTCCTTTCATCATAGAAGTGCTGTATTATAGGTAGAAGATGAGGCATACATATTCAGACATGGCTAATATAGTGATTTGTTTTTTCTTGAATATAATTATTTGTCATATGGGGCAGTTCCTTTGAGGGAGATGGGACCTTGGGAAATGAAAATCATGTTAATAAAATATGATTAATAAAACATTTTTAAAGAAAAGTGGAAAGAAGAAAGGAGAAGAAATGAATGTTGATAACTTTTTCTAGGATTTGGAGGTGAAAAGGGAAGAAACATTAGAATATTATCTAATGAGAATGTATGTTAAGATTAAGCATTTTTTTTAAGAAATGGGAAGATTTGGAGATGTCACTCAAAAACTGGAGAAATTCAAACTCCCTGGTAAAGAATGTCTCTGAATGATGTGCTGATATTTGTCTGATCTGGTTTACATTTCTTCCTTTATGTTTCATTTTGTGAAGAAGCCAAAGGTAGAAAGTAACATGTGTTCTGAAGCATCACTCTAATCTTGTCTCTGATCTTAGGACTGAGTAGATTCTCGTGAGGGCAGGTAAGTGGCACAGTGGATAGAGCACTGGGCCAGGAGTCAGGAAGATCTGTGTTCAAATCCAACCTCAGACACTTACTAACTGTGTGACCCTGGGCAAGTCACTTAACTTTTTCTGCCTTAGTTTCTTCAACTGTAAAATGAGCTGGAAAAGGAAATGGCAAACCACTCCAGCATTTTTACCAAGAAATCCCATGAAAAGTCAGACATGACTGAAAAATGACTAAACAACAACAAAACAATAATTTGTCTCATGAAGGTCATCCTTATTCTGAAATACTTTAAATAGCTTTGGATAATATTTAACCGAAATGAAACAGGTTGTTAGTGTACTTAAACCACTATGTCCTGAGCCTGTGAAGTGACTCCCTCTGTGGCAATATTTTCATTTACACGTCACCCTCCTTTTTGATGTCTAATGACATTGTTCTCTCTGTTTTGTCTGCCAGAATGGATTGAGGCCATCCACAGAGAGATGGATATTAGAACCAGCAGAAGGTGATTATTAGGTGGCATCTGGCAGAAGTCATTTTCTCTTATGGCTTTGACATGTCATTCCTGGTAAATTGGTTCTATTAGCTATCTAAAGGTACCAGATGCACCATAGGAGATTATGCCCATAAATCTTCTGTGGATTTTTTTTTTCTTTTTACTATTGCTGATTCATTCTAGTTCACACAACCTTAACCATTCTTATATAGAATAGGATTCCAACTTGACCTCCCCATGTGCTGTCATACTGAATAAATATTTTAGAAAGTAGTGCCTGCCTAATATGGGAGACTATTAGAGATTAACTCTTATCATGGACTTAACCTTACTGATAATCAATTTTATCCCCTGAATTTTAAATATCCCTGTGGGGTATTGACTTGATGCATTCAAGAAAGCCTACAAATAGGTTTTAGAGTGTCAGATTTTCAGGATTTTATCAGGATTTGATTTGAAAGAGAGGTTTTATTTACTAGAGTTATTTGTGAAGCTAAGGATGGTGTGCTGTGTTTGTATGTCTTCCCTTATTCCCTTCCTGTAATAAAGGAAATATTTCCCAGAGTGGCAAGAAAGGGCCACTGGAGAAGAAAGTAGGTGCTTGTCCTCCAAGAAAGGATGACATGATCTAAAAGATCTGTCAAGGGAGAGATCATCCAATGAAAGATTAAAAGAAGAGGAGATTTAAGATTCTTTGCTTAGGGGTACTCAGTTATTCTAGTATTCCTTGGCTTGACTATAATGATATAGAAATATGCTCTCTTCTGACAGCACATAGCCCAGACTCAACAGAGAGCTGCTTAAGCCCTGTCATACCTGATGATTATTATCCACTTCCTGTGAGTCACATAGACACAAATAATACTATTAGAAGGAATATAAAAAGCATTACAAAGGATTGTAAATTATTGAGCAAGAAACTGAAGACCTTGGGAGGCCAGATGGTGTTTCCTTCACTGATGCCAATTGAAGGTAAGGATTTCAGGGGAGAATGGCATGTTTGGGAAGTGAACAACTGGTTAGGAAGTGGTTATCTGACAAAGGATTTTTATTTTTTGACCCTAGCTAAAAATATAAATATAGAAGGATCTTGTACAGAGATGGAGCTTATCTAACAAGAACTGAAAAATGCATTTGCCTAAAATCTTGCAGATAAAATATAAAAAAAAGACTTTAAATTGAAAAGGAAGGTTGGGAAGAATATGTATGTGTGAGGGGTGGGAGAACAGTGTTGATGGAGTCTATAAATATCCACTAGCTAAAATACTATAGAAAATAGTCACAATGGAGGAAGAAAAAGCCATAGCAATGTCCAGGAATCCACAAAATTCAATATGTAAGAGATAACAATAAAATCCAAGGCCTCTGTCAAGCACATGAATTCACAAAGTCTGGGTAATGGTCAAAGTGAACTAGAGATACAAGGAAGCAAGTTTGACTTTATAATTGGCAAAAGCTCTGGAAAGGCCATATTTCATTGCTGCTTTATTTAAAAGGAACAACATAGGTAAAGGACAATATGGATGGATTAATTTTGTGTGTTAAGGACATACGCTAGAAAATACAAGAACTAGGGAGGGCAATTGGGTGAAGAGCAATGGAAACAGAATTAGAAGCGATATTCTCAATGGAGTATTTTGTAAAATAATTAAATAAAAAGGAAATAGATAAGGAGCTTAGGAAACAAATCACAAACCTGGTAAAAGGGCATAATAGTAATGATAGGAGACACATTACTCAGACATGTTTTAAAATTTACTCTCTTTGCCCATAATAATTTCTTGTCTTGCTTTAATTATAGTTTCATTATAATTAAGATGAAGGAATCAACAAGGGGAATGTCTACTCTTGACCTGTTTCTCACCAGTAAGGGGGATCTGCTTGCTGAAAGAAAACTGATTGGAACCTTTGAGTGAACATTACCACTCAATGTTAGAGTTTGTGATGCAGAAAGAAAACAAAAGTACAGAGAAGCCAACTAGACTTGGTGAAAATAGATTTTAAAGGGTTTAGAGAAATGTTTGTTTGAATCCTGTGGCCCAAAATTTTCCAGGGTAAGTCAATAAAAGAAGGATGGAAAGTTCCTAAGTACTAAATTCTAAATTTCCGATTTCATTTCAAATATCCCCACCCAACCTTCTCAAAATGTTTACAATAACAAATTTAAGGAGCATTAAACATGTTTTAGGAACTTGAACTTCTAGCACAAGTAAAGGCTGGCAAAGTGAGCCCTGGGCCTATGGAAGCTATCCAACACATTGACCATATCTGGTAGATTATGCCATACCCTTATACCCACATAATCCCCACATGTCCAATTAAGAAAGAGAAGCTGGGACCATTTTTAAATTACCAGCTAAAAAAATTACAAGATGCCTTCAGTCAGTCAGTCAACACTCATTTATTAAGTGCTTACTGTGTAACAGGCACTGTGCTAAGTCCCAAGCAAACATAGACAAATATATGGTCTCTGATGTCAAGGAACTGAGATTCTAATGAAGGAAAGACATAAAACAAATATGTACACACAAATATATATGCAGAGTAGATAGAAGATAATGTCAGAGGAAAGATACTAGCAGTGAGGAGGTAAGAGATAGTATGGGAAAGACCTCCTATGGAAATTCAGATTTAAACTGACTCTTAAAGGACATCACAGGTACTAAGAGGTGGAGATGAAAAGGGAGAGAATTCTAGGTTTCAGGTACAACCAGTAAAAAACAGAGATAGGAGATGGAGTGTGTTGTCCCAGGAACTTTAGTCAGGCCAATGTAGCTGGATTGTAGAATATGTGGAGGAGGAAAAAGTGTATACAGAAAAGATTGGAAGGGCCCAGGTTGTAAAGACCTTTAGAGGGCAAACAGAGGACTTTGTATGTGACGAGAAATGTAATAGTGGGTCACTGGAGTTTATTGAGTAGGAGGCTAACATGGTCAGACTTGCACTTTAGGGAAATCTGAATCAACAGTGGATTGGAAAGGAAAGGGATTAAAGGCAGGAAGACTGACTAGAAGGCTATTTTAATAGCACAGTCAATCAATATTTATTAAAGGCCTACTATGTGCCAGGTGCTGAACTAAGCACTGAAAATACAAAAAGAGGCAAAAGACAGTCCCTACACCATTCAAACAAATATATACTAAGCAAGCAATATACAGGATAAATAGGAAGTAATTAAGAGACAGAAGACACTAGAATTAAGAAGGGTTAAGGAAGGCTTCTAGTAAAAGAGAGGTTTTTAGTTGTGACTTAAAGGAAGCTAGGGAGGACAGTTGGCAGAGCTTAGGAGGGAGAACATTCCAGGTGTAGGGACAGTAAAAGAAAATGTCTGGAGCCAAGAGATGGTATAGCTTGTTTGTGGAACAGCCAGGAGGCCAGTGATGCTGGATTGAACAGTGTGTTTGGAACTAAGTTGTAAGAAGACTGGAAAGTGTAGGGGTGGTAACAGAATATTTTATATTTAATTCTGAAGGCACTAAAAATTTATTAATGAATGGGGTGATATGGTCCAATCTGCACTTTAGGAAAATCTCTTTAGTGGCTGAATGGATGGTGGATTAGAATGAGAGATGCTTGAGGAAAGCAGACTGACCCGAAGGCTCTTACGATACTTTAGGTGTGAGGTGATGAGAACCTATACTAGAGTAGTGGCAGTATCAGAGGAAAGCAAGTGATGACTTGGGGATTGGTGATGCCCACAAAAGTAAGGTGAAATTTGGAAGGGGGAGGAGAGATATTGAGCTTTATTTTGGATATATTGAGTTTGAAATGCAAGTTGGACATCTAGATTAAGCTATTCAAAAGTCAATTGGTGAGATAAGATAGGCATTCAGGAGAGAAGTTAACGTTGGATATAGATGTGTGTGTGTGTGTGTGTGTGTGTGTGTGTACATATGTATGTATGTATATGAAATCAACTGTATAGAAATGATAATTGAACCCATGGAAGCTTATGTGATGACTAAGCAAGATAATATAAAGGGAGAAGGGAAAAGGAACCCAGACAGACCTTGAGGACAATCATATTTACTATTCATGGACTGGAAGAATATCGACAAAGTAGATGAAGGAGTTATCCAACAGGAGAACCTGAGAGAACAGTTTGACAAAAACTTAGAGAAGAGGGAATATCCAAATGAAGAGTGTGGTCAAAGTGTAAAAGGCTAAAGAAAGGTCAAGAAAGATGAGGATTGCAGAAAAATCATTAGATTCGGCAATTAAGAGAGAACTGTTGACTTTGGAGAGAGTTGACTTATTGGAAGGACTAGACTGGAAAACAGATTGTCAAAAGTTTAAAAGCAAGTAAAAGGAGAGGAAATGGAAGCGTCTTTTGTAGATGTCTTTTCAAAGGGTTTAATTGAGAAGAAAAGGAAAGATAGAGAATGACAGGTAGAAGGGGTAGTAAGGTCAAGTGAGGATGATTTTAAGGATGGGGGAGACATGGGAATGTAGGTAGGTAACTGGGAAGCAGAAAATAGATAGGGAGACATTGAAGATTGGAGAGAGAGTGAGAATGATAAAAGGGGTGATTTGCTGGAGGTTACTGGGGTGTGTGGAATCAATGATTATATATAGATGCTTGCCTTGGCAAGAAAATAGGCCATTTCTTTGTTAGAGATAAGATAGAGGAGATCACGGGGTATAAACAAAGTGATATGAAATGAGGGGAAAGGGAAAAGAGGGAGATCTCATTAAATGACCTTATTTATTTATTTAATGAAGTAAGAGATGAGCTTCTCAGCTAAGAAGGAAGAGGGTAGGAAGAGAGGTCCTGTGGAATGCTTGAGAAGGATTAAAATGTTTAAAATAGCTGCTGTGGTAAGTGGTTTAGTGAATTAATTAGGGAGGTGTAAAAGGATTGCCTTGCTGCCCTGAGTTCCCAGTTAAGATTATGTAACATAAACATGCAGTAGATCTTGCCAATATGATTTTTGTGACTTTCTCTAGCTCTATTCAGTAGCAGACGAATAGGAACAAAGCTAAAAGATGGTATGAGAAAAACAAGGTTTGGTTTGGCAGAACATAATTGGTAATAGGACAAGGAGGCAAGAGACTAGAGTGCAGAGAACAGTAGAGAGTTCATATGATACATACCAAGGGTTGATGGATATGGTCAAGATTGAGAAAAGAGCAGAGTATAGCTAGTGCATGGGTGATAGCCTAGGAACAGACTAAGAAGTGGAGGTGTTCAGGGTAAAGAAGTGGTTGGGAATTTAAGGCAAAGAGAAAGAATGATAAAAAGCTATTAGATAGAGAAATTTCAGAGTTCATAAACATGGGAGTGGACTACTTGTAGGTGTTGGCAAGATTCAGGGGTATGTTCATTTCAGTGTGTAGCTGAGGAGGAGTGGAAGAGTATATCATGATAATTGAGTGGATTGAGCAACTGGAAGATTAAAAATACTTGAGGGAGTGGCAATATGCATGTTGAAGTCTTCTAATATGAGGTCATTAGTTGGGTTGGAGCAAAAGACTGTTAGCCAGAAGTTGGATTCATGAGGGACCAAAGAAAACTGTCTTCTCTGGTGATGGTATTAATAGATAATGGCCACCAGGATTGGGTGATAATTTGAATAATATGAACTTCGAAGGAGGAAATGTAATGGTTGTAAAGGCAAAATATTGAAGTGGCAGTGGGGAAGCAAGGAATATTTTGATTTCCCAACTACAACCAATGATTCAGAGACATAATTAAAGTATAACTAGTGCTAGAAATGGCAGCCAGGGATGAAGTGTCTCAGTGAGGAAGCCAAGTATCAGTGAATAATAGAAGATAGGAATGAGAAGGAAAAGCTATAAGATAAAAGAAAGTTTATTGATTATGGATTAGGCACTCCAGAGAAAACAGTGAAAAGGGTGTATGGATATGGAGTGGGATATTTGATGGGTAGGAATAAAGGGGAGGCGAATGAGGAAGAGAGCTGTGGGGATAGGGAATGTAATTTGTTTGATAGCAGACTTTCAAAATCCCTGGGATGGGGAGGGTGTATGAGGGGAGGAGTCTGCTAATCATTGAGGAATGAGTCTAGGCACAGTATCAATGTGTAACTGAAGTGAGTTGAGGAAGATAGGTGACCAACTGTTTAAGGTACTCTTATAGGATGCCTGCTGGCAGGTGGTTACATGTCCCATGTTAGGTGCATACCTTATAGATGTTGGGAGCAGGTAGAAGTATTGCTCAAGAAAATTCTGTTAGGAGGCACGAGGTGGCAGTGGAAAGTGGATCTTTTCAGAGAAAACATCTAGAGGCATGGAGAAGGCCTTAGAGCATTGCAGATGGCCTGATGTCTATATGGGTATGGGAACAAAGAGGCCTGGAGATGAATGGGCTAGATGGGAGCTGGCTCATAGCTCTATGGAGAGATCTCACAGGGAAGAGGCCAGAGGCAGGTGAGCTTAATGCCAGATCATGAAATGCTTTCAAATTTCAGCTTCTTGAAATCTTGTTCTGTATATTTTATAGGATATAGATAACAATAGTTTTATTATGTAGCTTTTTTATAAGGATAAACTTTATTTTTTACCTGTTTTCAATTTTTCATTTGCTTTTCACTTCTTTTTGTACTTTAACAATTATCTGTTGAGTGCCTTCTATTGCCCAGCATGAAAATGGTAAGAGATGCACAGAAGTATAAGAGGTGGTTCTTATCCTTGAAGATACAATCTCCTTAGAGAAACAAGCTATTTATACATGACACATAACAACACACATAAGTGAAGGACTGGGTGCAAAAGTCATTTGTAAACTTTAACAATGCTATAAAAATGTTGCCTTGGTAGTCATAGCATGGTAATGGTTGTTATTATCATCTAAAAGTTCCATATGGGTTTGTAAAGGGAAAAACACTTGGTGAAGACAGTGAAAAACAATACCTGTACCGAAGTTGAGGTACTTCTTGTAAGACTGTGAGTTTCTTATCACCACAAGTGTTCAAATGGGCTAGACTCCCACATATTCACAGATGTTGCAGAATGTCTGGCAAAAACACGGAATCACAATTTTTAGAAAGTCTCCTGCTCAGAAAAAAATTACATTCTAATGGGAGACACGTACACATATAAGTGTAAATGAAACAAATAGAGAATAAATACAAATAAATGCAAAATAGTTAAATACAAGGTAGTTTGGGAAGGAGGGCACCGGTTTCTTGGGGGGGGACGGGAATCAGCAAAAGGTTAGAAAATGGTACTTGAGCTGTATTTTGAAGGGAGTCTGTGGAAAAGGGATGAATTTTAGGCATGGAGGAATGCAAAGTAGGAGGCTCAGAGGCAGTAGATAAGCTTACAGCATGTAGAAGGGGATGTAATATCCTACAGGAAAAAATATGTATATGTATATATACATATATACATATACATATACATATATGGAAGACAGGCTGTAACGTACTTTAAAAGCCAAACAGAAGAGTTAATTTGGATATTGATGGATTTCCATGAGACTTGATTCTATGCTCATGTGATTTGAATATTTGATACTAGATTACCATTTATTCTAAGATTATTATGTGAATTGTAGCATTCTTTTACAATCCTCTCATTTTTAATTTTGATGCTCTTGGGACATACAGATTCAATGAATGCTGGTGCTTTTGACAGGTAGCAACCTAGCACCTAGATGTCCATGCTGAAAACAAAAATGTTAGGTAATTTTAAGGAGCTGCTACATAATTAACACAAAGAGCAGTTCTGTTCTTTCCCCAAGGGCATCCATTGTTCTTTCCCCTCATTCCTCGGAAATTCCCTTGGCTTGCAAATTCCTGTTGTTCTTTCACTCTTATTCTGCCATTGGTGTCAGCAAGCTTTTCCTTTTTCAGAACAGAAGTGGAAAATCAGACTCAACTTAATACCTGCAGGACATAATGTTGCCTTTGTCATTATCGATTCTCCAGACTTGTGGCCAATCCAAGGAGTTTCTCCTTCAGCAAGGAGTACAGCTCCCTACTCACAGAAAGTTTTCTAATTTTCAGTGAGGCCATCATTTTCCAGTCTGACTTGCACTTTCAAGAGTCAGGACAAAATGCTCTATCATGGTCGCCCTCTCCTCAGCTTTCTTCCCTTAAATCGTGGAGCTTGCTGTCATATTTTAGGCTTGTGATATGCTGATGCATGAATAAACTGGCTGATGATGGTTTTATGATGTCAGAGAAACTTCCTTATTACTGAATCTGACACAATTCATTTTCCCCCTATAATTGTGTCAATAGCATTTTGTGTAATTTAATATTAAATCATTTTTACAAATAACAGACTGAGCATCGGTCTGCCTTAGCCTGATGTCTATGGGAGGCCTGCCAAGGATATGGCTGATGAAACACAACCTTAGACAAGCTCCATCTGTCCCATTTAGACGATATACAGTGTCAGATCTCTGTGGTGGAGGCAATAATGGCATGAGGCTTTCCAGAGCGGATAGCGAGAGAGGGCCACTGATCACACTGATTAAAACAAACAAACCCTCAGGGTAGGTTGTAGTTGGTATAAATTTAAACTGAATAACTGCTTTTAGACACACCTCTTTGTGTTTAGGGCCAGTGCCATGTAGGGAAATGAAGGAAAAGCAGGATAAATCATATAAAAATTATATATATATGTATTATATATGCTATTTTAATAGAAATATATGCTAGGTTCATAGATTTTTGAGCTAGAAGGCACCTTAGAGGTCATCCAGTCCAACTTCTCCATTTGGCAGATGAGGAAACTGAGCAGCAGAGGTTAAATGATTTGCCCAAGGTCACACAAATAGTAAGTGGTGGAGGAACCTGGATTTGAACTGACAACAACAAATCTTTTCACTTTAGCATAATGCTGTCCATATCCTCTCTTCCTCTTTCTCTGTATATACATACATATAAAGGCTTATGATTTGTCTTGTGTACCACACACACACACACACACACACACACACATACACACATGCATGTGCAGACACACACACCCAGAGCTTGAGCATTCTTTACAATTTTCTCTTTCAGTCAATAAATAGCATATAGCTTTCTAAAAAGGTTCGTAATGACCCCTGAAATCAGTAGACAGGCTTTTACTTTCCATTCAAGTAAAGGGAACTCATGATTTAGAACACTTCCTCTAAAAAGTTGCCTGGAGCG
Organism: Vombatus ursinus; assembly: GCF_900497805.2. Classification (NCBI taxonomy): domain Eukaryota; kingdom Metazoa; phylum Chordata; class Mammalia; order Diprotodontia; family Vombatidae; genus Vombatus; species Vombatus ursinus. The sequence goes on from NW_020954596.1 coordinate 63,346,365, forward strand.
AAGTCCGTAAAGGAGGTTTCTATCTGGCACTAGGCTGGACATCATATTAGAGACTCTGATTGGTTTTGCGACTCAAATTGGCTTTGATCTTTAAAGTTGTTCTGATCTAACACTTACAAGTCTTATTGGCACTAGGTTTCTTATGGAAACAAAAAACTTGAGTTGTGAATCCCTAACTCAGCCCTAATACTTTCTTTCTTGCCAGGAGGATGTTTTCCACCTCCTAAAAGTATTGGCTAATGGGGATATGTTCTTGGGAAAGTTTGCTGGTTTATTTTTTCTAGCATGAAATCTAGAGATTTTCACATCTGAGTCAATACTATATGCTTTAAAAAAGATCAACCTGATCAATTTTTAAATTTTTAACATCCTCTCCCTTTTTAAAATGAAAATTCTTTGAAGGTTGAGACTGCTTTGCTTTTTGTCTTTGACTCTCTGTTGCTTAGCAACGTTTTTGGCACATAGTAGGCACTTTAATGCTTGTTGATGTTTAGGTGATTTCTCTGGTGTATATCACAAGTTATTTATTTAGTTCTAAGAGAGAGAATTGAAACTTTAATTTCCATGTAGTGGGGTAATAAATGGTGGAGGGAGGAATAAGTTTAAAAGAAGGAAAAATTTCCAAATGAATGGATCATTTGTCCCACTTGATAAAACCTGATTACCTAAATATTACTTATTTATTTCTTGGGAGGTAACAAGGCTTAGTTTTTGTTTTTTATATCTCATCATTCATTTAACCAGCAAAAATGTAAGGATTTGGAGCTTACTCAGGGCCACTAGTGGCAGTGATCTATTATTATCTTTAACCAACAGTATGGTGATAATTCAAAGTCAGGACACATGATTCTTGAACAAAAAGAAACTATAATTGCTCCAAATAGTCAACAAGCCTGATGTGGTAATAGAAAAAAATATTTTTGAAAGAGGGAAATAGACCTCTGGATTGGATGATCACTCTAGGGGTAGGACAGGGTACCTTTTCGTCATGCTTCCTAGATAAAATATCTGAAAGTATCTGTGTAGCTAGGTGGTACAGTGAACACTGGGTCTATGATTAGGAAGATCTGATGTTCGGATCTGGCCTCAGACACTTACTAGATGTGTGAACCTGGGAAAGTCACTTAATCCCATTTTATCTCAGTTTCTTCATCTGTAAAATGAGTATAATAATAACATCTGCCTCCCGGGGTTGTCATGAGGATCAAATGAGATGATAATTATAGAGTACTTAGCACAGTGCATAGAATATAGTAAGTGTTATAAATATTAGTTATAACTATCATTTAGCAAATCATTGATATTACTGCCCCTCCTTTTGCTTTATTTTATTTTCATTTTTACTAATATATGCTGTTTTTATATCCCCTGAATTTCTCAATATGTGCTTCCTAGAGAGTTGTTTCTTTAAATAAAGAATGAAAAAAAGAAAAAAAATCATCAGAATTAATCAGTACAGATGATCAAGCATGATTGACTTAGCTCTTCTCAGCAACACAATGATCCAAGACAATTCCAAAAGACTCATGATGGAAAATGCTTTCCACACTGAGAGAAAGAACTGCTGGAATCTGAATGCAGATCAAAATATACTATTTTCATCTTTTTTTCACGTCTTTTCCTTTTGTTCTGTTTCTTCTTTTACAACATGACTAATGTGGAAATATGGTTTAAATGATTGTATAACCTATGTCAGATTATTTGCCATGTTGGGGAGGGGACAGGGAAAGAGAAAAATTTGGAACTCAAAATATTTCAAAAAATATTGAAAATTGTCTTTATATGTAATTGGAATAAATACTCTTAAATAAATAAAACCTAAATGAATGAATGAATGAATACACAGATCAATAAAAACCAAAATAAAACCAACACAGTGTTTACAATGTTCCCTACTTACTATCCATCCTCTTCCCTGACCTCTGCAAAGTACAGGAGGTACCTTCTCATATCTCTTCTTTGGAATCAAACTTGTTCATTACTTCATCGTATTCAGTTTCAGCTGTTTTGCTATTGTCCATTTATACTGCTGTAGTCATTATACATTTATTGCTTTCTTGTTTCTGTTCATATGCATATAAATTTGAATGTTTAGCTCTCCATTCACTGTTTTTAGATTACACTTAGGCTTCGAGTGACATACAGGTCTGATGATAGGTTTCAAGGAATAGAAAAACATACCCACCTCTAATCTAAAGACAGTGTTTATTAATAGAATAATGGATCATAGGTGGAGCATTCATTCACTCACAGCAAAAGAATACAAGGAGACATACTTTTTCTGCACAAGATTCTCCACCTCTTGATGGTACATTTTCATTGCCTGTCTCACATGCCTAGAATGGTCTCCCTTTTCAACATAGCCTTCTGGCTTCTCTCAATTAGTTCAGATTTCAGTTAAAATCCCTCCTTCTGAGGGAAGGCTTTCCTAGTCACTCTTAGTACTAGTGACTTCCTTCTGAGATCATCTCTAATTTACGCTGTGTATATCTTTTTATGTATATGGCTGTTTGCATGTTGTCTCCTCACATTAGATTGTAAGCTCTTTGAAGGCAAGGATTGTATTTTTGCATTTCTTTGTATGTCCAAAGCTTAGCCTAGGGTCTGGTATATATCAAGCTCTCAAACCCTTGATATATACCAGACCCTAGGCTGAGCTTTAACTTTGACTCCTGTCTATCAGACACCCTTGGGGCTCAATTTTGTTCTCCTTCTGGCCAACAAATCTGTAGATGCATAGGTGTAGTGGTAAATATTTAACAACTGGCTCTCTGGGTAAAAAACAAGAAATAAAGGTACTTAAGATATAACTGTAAGTTTAATCTGGGTTATTTACATTTTCTCCATTACTTTCTTAAGTCTAGACAATCAACAAAGCAATAAATTAAGCCCTGATTTATATCATTTGATGATTTCTGAGGTACAAATGATGGCACTGAAAATACAATTAGTTCTCACAGGCCAGTATGAACTAACTTCAGCACACCTCTGTACATGTAAACAAAACTCAAGAAATCAGCTGGGCCTACTAAATATACTAAGAATATTGGCCAAAGGTGGGAAATTCATATGGATACACCAATCTAGGGTAAGTTAGCCCTATGAATCTTTGAGTACATTAATCAGGAGCAAGCCAGATAAAGATAAATACTGGGACTCACAAAATTATTTCATTTTCAAGAGATATGCTTAGAGATACATGAGTCTTACAGTTGTTTCTATCTACCTGTCTCCTCTTCTGTCTGGAGGAAAGAGCTAAGTCTCATAAGATTGTATTACCAAAGTTATTTTAATGCTTTGTGTCTAGAAAGGAATATTCTAAAGTTTGGAATACAGAATTATTCAAGCTCTACAGGCTTTACAATAGTAGCATTGCTGCTATATGACCATGGGCAAGTCACAACTGTTCCAAACCTCAATTTTCTCCATTTGTCAAATGGAGGGACTGATTGATACCTGTAGTACCTTCTTCACAGAGCTTTTGTGAAGCTCAAATGAGATAATGTAAATAGAGCTTATCTTTTCCGAACTTTAAAATGTTATATATAATATATATATACACATATACATATATATAATATATATATATATGTACACACCAGTTTTAATTAATACTGTCTTTGAGTCATTTCAGTTGTGTCCAACTCTTCATGACCCTGTTTGGGGTTTCCTTGGCAAAGATACTTGAGTGCTTTACCATTTCCTTTTCCAGCTCATTTTACAAATGAGTAAACTGAGGCAAACAGGGTTAATGGCTTGCCCAGGGTCGCATAGCTAGTAAATATCTGAGGCCAGATTTGAACTCAAGAAGAAGAGCCTTTCTGACTTCAGGCCTGGTGCTCTGTCTACTGCACCATCTTAAAATAGCTGTAGTAATTACTAAAGTTCTTCACTATTTCAAGGCATGTAGAGTTATGGAGGCACCAAGGCACAATGGAAAGAGAGCTGGATTTGGACTCTGAGAACCTGAATTCAATTTCTAGACCTTGTGACTTGTGACATTCTAAGCTGTATGATTTTGGGCCAGTCACTTAACCTGTCTGGGCTTCAGTTTCCTCAATAATAAAAATGAGAGCAGTGAAATAGATCAGCTCTCAGGTTCCCTCTGTCTCTAAATTTATAATCCTATGAAAGCTAAGATGCTGGGAACATTAAACTCTTGAAAGCTAAAATAGCTTACTGTAACTGAGGGACTGGCTTTTTTTCTTCATTCTACAAGTACTGCATTTCTACCCAATTATTATTTGCTTTATTAAGATGGTAAAATGCAATCCACACAGTATCTTAAATGTTCATTATGCCAAATAACATATTTTAGTTAGAGAAGCAAAATGGTATAGTACAGAGGTATCAAACATTGGACTCCTGCTGACCAAAACAAATTAAACTGTAATTAGGAAATATTAAAAGATAACAATACAATAGAATTTAGGTAATGTTAATATTTGGTACTCTAAGTCAGTATGTGGCCTGCAGGGATTATGTATAGTTTAGTGGGCCTTGCTTTTATTTGATTGTGATATCAGTAATGCAGTAGATAGAGCACTGGACTGTTAGGAATATGTTGGTTCAAATCTTATGTTACATGCTTACTAGTTATGAGACCTTGGAAAAAACACTTAACTTCTCTCTATGTGCCAGTTTACTCATCTGCAAAAAGGAGGTGGGGTTGGGTTCTACCAGATGGCCTCTAAAGTCCCTTTCATCTATAAATATATGATTTTATGATCCCATTATTAAGTGTCTTTAGTGAGGCAAGGGGAAAGACAACAACTAGAACTCATGCTTTAGAATAATGAACTATTTCCCACTACTGTTTTTTTTAAGTCCTAGAAAATAAATTAGATTAGTTAGTTCCCACTGTTGATTTTAAAAATGCACATTACTACATTCACACACAGTTGAATTGATTTCCCATTCCCCACCTAAAGCATTAACATTCCTAGAATAATTTTTTTTCCTATAGATGGGACTTTAGGGCATGACATGGTCAAGAAGTAAGTTCAGCTTTCCTAAAAATCTATAATGGTAAGCTACAGGGGGATCTCAAGGAAAAGTGGCTTCCTCTATGGACAAATTAAGAAAATTGAGTTATTATGTTTTGAGACAACATCGAAGATATATATTCTTCAAAGATCCCAGAATCTTTTCTCCCCATATTTATGAGATCTTTAAATCCTTCTGGTTCTTTATAGCATTTAGCACAGTGCTTTGTACTTAGTAGGCAGTCAATACATATTTATCAAATCTAACTGAATTGAATTCATTCACAGAAGGTTCAAAAATTGCCTTTTCTCCATTCCCACGGATGATGCTAAACTGGAAATTTCAATCATTTTTCAGACCTGTCGGGATTTAGTAACTTTCTCCTCATTAGCCTCCCTTAAAACCATCTCATCCATTAACCAGTCTAAAATATTGTATTAAAAATGTCAGAGACACTCCATTGACAAGCCTTGAAGCAGATTTAGGTCTTTTATTTTGGATTCCATGGCCCTCTGCCAGTCTTTCCTGGTATGCGTCATATCTCTTACCACTCCAAGTCTCCCACTTGCTGCCTTTGTTCTCTCAAATGGATAAACTCCCTAACTTCTTTTCCTCACCCTTAATCTCCCCCTCCATGTTCTTCATCTTTGGTGTCTTTAGCACATTATTCCTCTATCATCTATCCAGCTAGTTCTTTCCAATTACTCAAGAACTACTGAAAGTCTGTCTCACTAATGAGAGGGCTTTCTAGCCTATTTGGATTAGTGTTACTACTTCTCCAAAACTTTTCTGGTCAAACTATGCTCTGGGTAGAGCAAGTAAACCCTAGTGCCTGAAATTGGCCTAAAAATGTATGTATGTATAATGCATAAATGTATAATAATATATAATATACATAATATATATGTAATAGGGGTCAATCTGAGGGAAAGGACTAAGCTCCTTATATTTGTATTTAGTTAGTTATCCTATTTAAATGTTTTGTTGCTGTTATTTTCATTACATTATTGTCCCTTAATTCTGCATCCCTCATAGCTCACCAAGGAACCCTGCCCTGAGCACAAGAGTACAGTGAAGAGCAAAACAAATCCAATATATTGACCTTGTCTGAAAATGTATTCATCTTTCTATATCTATACTCCAACCTTTCTCTACTAAGAGGTAAGAAGGATGATTTACCATCAATCCGCTGAAGTCCAGATTGCCCATTGTATTGATTGAGCAGTTCTGAAGCCATCCAAAGTTGTTTTTCTTTACATGTTTATTACCATGGTTTTTCAAGTTATGCTCACTTCATTTTTTTTATCACCTCATATAAGCCTTGCCAAATTTCTCTGAATTCTTCATACTAATCATTCATAGTAAAGCATCATTCTATTATATTCATATAACACAGTTTGTTTAGCCATTCCCCCATCATAGAGAACTGATTTTCTACCCAATTCTTTGATGTCACAAAAAAGCTCATATATTTCTTTATTCATGAGGCCTTTAATGCTGTATTTGATTACTTTATACTTGTATTACTGGGTCAAAAGATATGTACAGCTTAATGATTTTATTTATTTTTCATTATTTTTATTATGAGTGATTTGGAACAATTTTCTCATATTTTTTTTGTTTATAGCTTGCATTTCTTCATTTGAGACCTTCCTGCTCACATCCTTTGACCACATATATATTGGGGAATGCCTTCTATTCTAACCTGTCTACATATTTGCATTTACCCTATATATTTTAGCTAACAGACCTTCATCAGAAATATTTGCTATAAAGATTTTCTCTAAGTAAATGCTATGTTTCTAATTGTAGTTGAATTGATCTGTGTCTACTCAGTTTTATATGTTCTGATGTACACATGTTGTTTCAGTCAACACAATGCAAGTCCTTGAAGTGAGAGATGTTTTGGGGTTTTTGTTATTTTCCCAGGATTTAAGGCTTAACATAGCCTCTACTACATAGGAAGTTTTAATAACTGCTTCCTGTTTGATTGTGAAAAAGATTCTCACTTATATTTGCCAAAATTGTTCATTTTGTCTCCTAATAACCTCTATCCCTTGTTAATTTAAGAGCTCTTCCTCTCCCATAGTTGTGTAAGCAGGGCTTAGCAAAGCTCCCAGTATCTGGATTCAGATTAAAATGTTGGCAGTTTATAATTTGTAGATACAACATATTGTTGTACATATGGTACTTATGTATTATTGTGCATTATATGTTGTATATATAGATTTGTAATAAAATGTATTCAGTCTCTGTAGGGATCATTTCTATTTGAGTTTCACATCACAGGTGTAATCTTCTTCTTTCCATTCTCCTTTCTCTACTTATTAAATGATGTGACTTTTTAAGCTCAAGTCATTTATTCATTTGATGTTTATTGTGATCTATGAGGTCAGATGTTAGGGAAAACCTAATTTCTACCAAATTCTTTTTCTGTTTTCTTAGTAGTTTTTGACAAATACAGAGTATTTGGTGAATTATTTGGTGCCCTTGGGACACAAAGGCAATGCCCTATCTATGCGCATGTAAGTATATATACAAACACATCCTCAAAAGCCCTTCACTTCATCAATCTATTCATCCTCACTAACTGTCTTCTCATATCTCTCCTCCCTTTTATGGCTAAACTTCTTGAGAAAGCCATGTGCAATCTATACCTCCCCTTCCTTTTCTCTCATTCTCTTCTTAACTCTCCACAGTTTGACTTCTGACCTTATCATTTAACTGCAGTTTCCAAAGTTACCAATGCTCTCTTAATCATGAAATCTAATGGCCTTTCTTAATCTTGATCTTTCCTGATCTTTCTGCAGCCTTTGATCCTGTTAATTACCCTATTCTCTCTAGGTTTTCATGACATCACTCTTGTTTCTCCTTCTGCCTCTCTGACCACTACTCTTTCTTATTCTCCTTTCCTAATTCTTCATCCAAACCCACTAACTGTAAGTATACCCCAATGCTCAGTCTTGGACTCACTTCTCTCCTCCCTCTATATTGTTTCAATTGGTGATCTCATCAGCTCCCAAGGATTCAATTATCATCTCTATACAGATGATTCTTGGATCTGCTTATCTAGCACTAACTTGTCTCCTGACCTCTTTTCTCTTGTGTCTCCAATTGCTTAATGGATATCTTAAATTCAACATGTCCAAAACTGAACTCATTTTCTCTCCTCTTAAGCCCTCCTATCTTTCGAAATTTTTTATTACTGTTCAAGGAACAATTATCCTCCCAGTCACCCATACCCCAAAACTAGGGATCTTCTTTGACTTATCATTCTTTCTTATCCTAAATCCAATCTGTTGCCAGCTCTTTTTAATTTTATCTTCATAACATCTCTCATATACTCATTGCCATAGCATAGGTCCCCAAACCTTGCTGTTTTTGTTATTGAATCATTTCAGTCAGGTTCAACTCTTTGTGACCCCATTTGGGGTTTTATTGGCAAACATACTGGAGTGGTTTATCATTTCCTTCTGCAGCTCATTTTATAGATGAGGAAATTGAGGCAAACAGGGTTAAGTGACTTCTTCAGGGTCACATAGCTAGTAAATGTTTGAGGCAAGATTTGAACTCAGGAAAATGAGTCTTCTTGCCTCCAGATCTGGCACTCTATCCTTTGCACCCTCTGTCTGCCCCCTTATAACCTTACACTTGGCCTACTGCAATAACCTTTGATTTAGTCTCCCTTCCTCTGATCTCTATTCATTTTAGTTTCTCCTCCACTCAACTATCAAACTGATCTTCCTAAAGCTCAAGTCAGAAGGTATACCCTCCCTCCATTCATTAAATTGTAATGGCTCCCAATAAACTCCAGCATCAATATAAAATCCTCTTTTTTGACCTTTATAACCTGGTCCCCTCTTACCTTTTCAGTATTTCAAGTATGTGTTGACTTACTAACAAAATAAACTAGAACTCTAGGAGGGTACATTCTAGGCATGGTGAACAGCTAAATATAAAGGCAAGGGACCTGAAGGTAGAATGTCTCATGTAAAGAACAGCGAGAAGGTCAGTTTGTCTGGAAGACAGAGTATGGTATAGATTGCAATTTATGATAACACTAGCATAGTAGGCTAGACTTAGAGTGGTAAATGAGAGAGAAAGGAATAAGTAAAAGAGGTACTATGAAGCTAAAATTGACATTCCTTGGCAATTGATTGGATATGTTGGGTGAGGGAGAAGGATGTGTCAAGGATGAGTCCAAGAATTTGGTTGATTAAGTGTTCTTCAACAGAAATGGGAAGTTTGAAAGAGGGGTGAGTTTTTTGGGGAAAATAAAATGACTATTTTTTTTGGATATTTTGAGTTTTGGTTATATTGTTTATAGAATAGAAATATTAAACAATATTTACTAAGACCAATGAAATAAAAATCACCAGGTGAATTTGAAGAATGAATTCAGACAAATAGAGGCTAATAAGAACTCCAAAGAATAAGTAGTAAAAAAAAAATCTTAAAAGCAATAAATGAATTTATTGAAGAAAGAATGATAGTGAGATAACATAGCCAAACTTTTTGAAACCTGTCAAAACAGTTCTTGAGGGAAAATGTATCTCCATGGGGACAAAAGAAGAGATCAAAGAATTGAACATAAAACTAAAAAAGAAATGAGAAATCAAATTTTAAAAACTTCAAATAAGCACAAAAATAGACATTGAAAAAATCAAAGTAAATAAAAATGAAGCTGTTTTTTCAAAGTATAATGAAGCAGACAAAATTTTAGTCAATATAATTAGAAAAAAGAGAGAAGTATAAAGTACAAAGCAAAATGGAAACAAATTCACAGCACATGAAGAAATAAAGAAAATTATTAGAAAGAAAAATATTATGTCAACAATACTAAAAAATTAAATGGATGAATAATTATAGCAATTGTAGAAAAAAAGAATTTCTATTTTGTAGAGCTTGAGAATTTTTTTAAGCATGTAAGTTCACCATGTAACTTTCAAAGCTGCCCTGCTGGTTTCTGATTCCTTCAGGCCTTCTTTCTATTCTTTTATTTTTTGGGTGGTGGTGGTAGTTGTAAGGGGTTGGAACTATATAATTTCTTCTTCTACCCATCTGTAATCTCCTCTTCTCCAACAGAAAAGAAAAGCCTTTATGACAAATATGCATAGATAAGTGAAAATTCACATTGGTCATATCCAAAAATATGTGTCTTATTCTGCTTTAGGAGTCTATCACCTCTCTGTCAGGATGTTAATAGTATGCTTCATCATTAGTACTCTAAAATTGCTCATGATTCTTATGTTTATCAGAGTTCTTAAGTCTTTCTGAGTTGTGATTACAATGTTGTTATTATATAAATTATTTGTCATGTTCATCTCAATATCAATGCATATACTTCATTGTTTTCTCTGAAACTATCCTTATTGTCATTTCTCATAGCAGAATAATATTGTATTAACATTCATATATTAGAATTTGTCCAGTCATTCCTCAGTCAATGGACATTGTTTTCCCCCACTTCTTTTCCATAACAAAAAGAACTAAGACATATACATACATACACACATATTTATGTGAGTTTTTTCCTCTTCATTTGGTCTCTTTGGGAGTATAGGCCTAATAGTATTATTGCTGGGTCATTTGCATACCTAATATATTCCACTTATCAACCTTTGTTTTTTTTTAACAAGTATTAAACCATTTTAATAATGTGTTATACTTTGTATTATAGTATGAGATCCTATTTACTTTTTTAAAAAATATACCTGAAGATTCTTGGCTTTGTGTTCTCCAGATGAATTTAGTATTATTTTCTAGGTTTATAAAAAATATTACTCTGATAGTATGGCACAGAATAAGTAAATTAACAGGCATTATTTTCGTTTTATTATACTCCTTACTCTTTAGCAATGAACATTTCTTCACTTATTTAGGTCTGTCTGTAGCTCTGTAAAAAGTGCTTTGTAGTTATATCCAGCTATTTCCTGACACATATTGTATGTATTCTGTAGTTTTTTTTAAATGCAATTTTCTTTTCTTATTTTTTTCCTGCTCTGTTTTGTTGGTAATATATAGAAATGATGATGAATTAAGTGGATTTATTTTATATCCTGTAATTTTAAGTTATTATTTCAGTTCATTTTTAGTTCACTCTCTAGGGCAGGGGTTCCTAATCTGGGATATATGAACTTGTGTGTGTATGGAGGGGGGGGAGCCAAAATACATATTTTAATATAATTGGTTCTCCTTGTAATCCTATGTATTTCATTTTCTGAATTTAAAAACATCATTCTCAGAAGGGATCTATAAGCTTCAGCAAATTGTCAAAGGTGTCCATTACACAAAATAAAAAGCTTAAGGATCTTTGCTCTAGTATTCTCTAAGTAAACCACGATATCATTGGGAAAAGTGATAATTTTATTTCCTTTAGTCTGCTCTTAACTTTTCAATTTATTTTTCTTGTCTTATTAAGAGTTAGCATTTCTGGTTCTATATAAAGTTATATTGATAATAATGGATATTCTTTATTTAGCTTGATCTTAATGGAAAGGCCTGTAATTCATTCCCATTACATATAAAGTTGGCTTTTGTGTTTGAAAAGATACTACTTACCATGTTAAGGGAAATAAATTTATTCCTATGCTTTTTAGTATTTTTCATAGAAATAGATTTTAAATTTGGTTGAAAACCTTTTCTGAATGGGTTGATATAACCATGTAATTTTTCTTATTCTGCTATTAATTGCATTCTTATATTTTTCCTAGCATCAAGTACCAATTTTTTCATTCTTGTTATAAATTCAGCCTTGTCGTGATTTATTTTTTGACACACTACTACAGCCTTTTTACTAATATATATTTTTAATTTTTACAATATATTCATTAGGGATGTTACTCCACAGTTTTCTTTCTGTTCTTTTTTTCTTTCTCCAGTTTAGATATCATGACCACAGTTGTATTGCATAAGGAATTTAGTAGGATGTCTCCTGTTTTTTTCTTATGTAACAAAAATATTTCATGGAATGTTGAGGTTAATTTTTCTTTGAGTTTTATATAATTTTCTTGTAAATTTATTTAATCATTCATTTGTGGCTTCTTCAATTCTCTTTTCCCTGAGACTTACTTAGGTACTCCATTTATTATTTTGTTAATCTGGGCATTTCTTTTTCTTATAAACACTCATCCAACTCTTAGTTTTATTGGAATATAGTTGGACAATACAGTTTATAATATTTATAAATATTTTTCAATTTTTGTGAATTTTCATTTTTTAATTTTTGATGCTAGAAATTTAATGTTCCTGTTTCTTTTGTAAAAATCAAATTATGTAATGTTTTATCTATTTCATTTAAAAATACTTTTAGATTTATTTATTAATTTAATTCCTGTTTGCTTTCCATTTTGTTAATTTCTTCTTTGAGTTCCAGAATTTCTATTTTGGCTTTTCTTTTAAAATATTTGGCTTTCTAGTGTTTTGTTTGTTTTTAGTTGCATGCCAAATTTATTTATCTCATCTTTCTGTCTTGTTGATAAAAATGTCTAAAGATCTGTCTGTCTGTCTATCTAACAATCCATCCATGTTATTATATTATTCTAATTTTCTTTAAGTTATCTAATTTTTCTATGACTTATTCTTTGACTAACATTTTTTGTCTCCAGATAATTTTCACCACTTTCTTAAATTTCTTTAATTATATTCCAAATATCAAAAAATTTTTTTGTTCCATTGTGGTAAATAAAGCATGTCCTTGATACTCCTGCTTCTTTGCATTTGTAAATATAGAAAATATTGAGAAAGTATTGGTATTGCTTTATTTCCTATGGTTCTTTTAACATAGTTTCCCTGTTTATCTTTTACCATGTCTTATTTACAGTTGATGCCATGCTCTGCATGATGCCATGATTGTCAATTCTGTTTTTTCAGATTGAGCTGAGGCATAATGGATTCTGGTCCAACCCCTCTTTTAAGTGTATGAATCCTTATGTTTTAAGTGCATGTTATATAAACATTTTCTTCTCAAACTCTTGTGTTTTTCTTCTTGATGCATTTTTCCACCCTCTCTTATTATGAGTGACTTTCTTAGTTGTGGTTGTGATTGTTAAATTTGTATTTACCCTCCATTTTATATTATTTGCCTTTTATACCTAACTTTTCAATATTCTAAATAACTATCTGTGACTATAGGTTTCAGAGAAGGTGCTGACTACTATTGGTACAGGTGGTTTCCTTACCCAGGAATTCCTCAAACCTACAAAATCACAGGCCCAATTTCTATCCATACCTTTATGTTTGGGTGTCCTCTCTTTGCCTACTTCCTTATTTCCTGAATTAAAAGGAAAAAAAAGTTGGAGAAAAGAAAGGAAAGGATTCAAATACTAGTAGATTGTACTTAAAAGCTTCAAAGCCCAGTCTTCATTACTAAGTCTACACTCAGATGACTATTCAATCCAGTTATGAAATAGACAATTGTCATTCACTCCTGACAATGAAATGTTAATGCAGAGGTGATTATTTTATCCACTTTTTGCTTAGGATGGGACCTTGATGTCGTGTATACTCCAAGGATTTCTTATTCCTTTTGTCATCGTTTGTTTTTTGGCGGGGGAGGGTGGTGGAATTTTGTTTCTTTATTCCAGATATTTGCCCCTTAATCATGGCCCCTCTGCCCACTGAACCCTTCCTTCATAACAAGGAAACGAAATCTTTGCTTTTATTATTCAACTTCCTCCCCTCTTCTGGTGGTATTGAACAAATCAAGCTTAGATGACTTTAGAAGTTCTCATGTGATCTGGAATGGGATTGAAAAGAAAGTGGGAGTACAATTATTTACTTAATGACTAACAGTACCCAGCAATATCTATAAACCCACAATTGAGTGGCATGAGGCTTATGTGTTTATGTTTATCTCATTTCTACAACATGTAACACATTCCATTTTATCTAAAATGTTTGGAGAAACAAAGGATTCCAGTTAATTAGCAATTTAAAGGAATTGTTTTTAAATTATTTCATGATTGAGTAGAGTATCACTCTGCCTGGCTTAGATTTCATATAATTTAGAAACTTGGAATTTTGAGGAAAGAGAGAGGAAGGGAAAGTAGAGCAGTTCCTTAGATGAAAAGACTTTTAATACACAATGGGCTTCCATTATAGGTGGGTAGTAGTGGGTTTGTGGGATCTTGAAAGGAAGTGAAAATGCTTCGTCTACTTCAAAATGCTTTCACTTTCATTTTCTTTTTTAGGGTATGTTGACTTAAGTTTGGTTGCATCTTTAATGTAATCCCTATTGCATAATAAATCAGATACTTCTACTCCTTATTATTATTATTATTATTTATTCATGCTAATCTGCCAGTGCTATATCCTAGATACATTCTATTGCATTTAGCATCTGATTTGAGTAATGGGACAGATGAGAATCCTCCCTATGTAATGCACGATTTTGATCTATATTCTTTTTTAAGCAAAGATTGATTCATGCTCCAAATCTCAAAGGAAAAAAAAATATAAATCACTCTTATTGAAATGTTTTGGCCTAACATGTTGAAACTAAATTTGAATGATCTGATCCCATTTATGTGTCCTCTTTTTCTTTCTTTTACATCAGACAAGGATTGTATTCCATATGTAGTTAGGACTATTGCTAGCATTTATTTCATGTAAACTAAATTACTTTTTTAGTCCCAGATCCCTCCCAAGATATTCAGGCTAGGAAAATGATAAAGAGAAAGGCTACTGTACTTAAAAGCAGCTAGCTCTTGGATGGGGGGAAGAGGCTGGTGATGAAAAGGTCAATATTCTATTCTTTTCTTTACTTTTCCTTTCCTTTTTCTTTTCTCTTCTCTTTCTTCTCTTCTTTCTTGTTAATCTATGTTTTTACTTACCTCTAAAAATACTGCAATCTCATTCATTTATCTCCTTGACCATTTCATTAAGCTTTTTTGAAGTGCCCACTCTGTCATTGGGAAATTCCCCTACATGCTTGATTTTTTGAACTAACATCCTTTATACTTTCTCGCTTTGATAGAATTCTGGCTTTCCTCTGAACATAGAGCTACCATATTTTTTACCTTCATCCTCCCTGGAGATGATCATTTCCCACACCCCTTGACAAAGGATAAGATCAGTGAAGTGGTACAGAAACATTTTTAGTGCTGAAATTGGTGTGTGTGTGTGTGTGTGTGTGTGTGTGTGTGTGTGTGTGTGTAAGTTATACTGCTCATTAATCCTAGGCCATAATGAGGAGACCCAAGTTAATACATTCACTAGCTATTACAATAGAAATTCCTTGTCTCTCTGATCTTTCAATCTACCCAAACAACAAATCCTCATCCTTAGGTAGCCTCCACTATTCAGTTTCTACGGTCTTATTACAGGGCTACTGAGTGTTGCTGAAGAAAAATCAGAAAATTAAGAATCCACTGTAAATTTATATTATAGATCAGGAGTTCTTAACTTGTTGGAGTTTGAGTTAACTTTGGCAGTCCAGTTAAGCCTATGGACATCTTCACAAAGTTTTTTATAAAAATCATAATTGGAGAAAAAGCTACATTTTTATTAGAGGTTAGTGTTTATGGGCTTGGGGTTCTGTTGGGGGGGGTAAAAAACTTGAATCTAGGTAAAGAACCTTTGTGATAGATCCTTCATTGGGCCCTTAGTTTTTAAAAACAAGCAAAAATATTATCTCCTTACTCTACCCATATTAACACTTTTCCTTCTCTCCAGTAGTCTATCATTCCAAGCCTTTTTTTTCCTCTTCTCTCCAATACCCTTATCTCACAACCCACCCCAATAACAAATAAACAATTTTAATTCTTGGAGAAGATTGAGGCCTTTTGGCTAGCTCTCCTATAAACCCCTTTCTTTGTTCTTCAAAATGTATAAGCATTATCAACCACTTTTTCCTCCTTCCCCTGTTGGAACAGAAGAATAGATAACCCTATTCCTCACTAAGGCTAATCCACTTACCTACATTCATTTCTCTCTATAGATCCATAATTCTTATAGGTTGCTAGATCCTCTGTCATCCCATCTCCCCCTTCAGAAAATTCAATGACTCTCTATTGTCTCCTTCCTGTCTGCTGGCAAACAAGGTCAGAACTCATAAACAAACAAAAAAGCAAATTAGCAGGAACAACAGCATATCCGAAGCCCTTTTATCCCATCTACCTTCCAATCCAACTTTTCTTTACTAAACTCCTTGAAAAAACTTTCTATATCTGGTTCCTCCAATTCCTCACTACACTTCCTCATCTTCTGTGCAAACTTCTGTCTGAACCATTCTACCAACATTGTTTTATAGAAATCATCTTTGAATAACGACATCCAATGGCCTTTTTTTCTCTCCTCATCCTCCTAGACTTCTCTGCAGCTTCTGATCTTATTGACGATTGCCTACTGGTGAATGTTCTGTCCTTTCTTGACTTCAGATAGCATATGTTCCTATTTCTCATCCTACTTCTTGAACTAATCTTCTTTCTTCTTCACTGACTCTTCCTCCTATTCCCAACTTCTGTTCCTCAAACCTCTGCTCTGCTTTCACTACACTTATTATTAAGGGTTTCAAAAACCAAACAGATGAGTTTGTATGTGATCCTGGAAATAAAAGGGAGCAGCTGGAGCTTATTGAATGGGGCAGGTAACATGATCAGATCAGTTGGAAAGCCAAATGGAGGATGGACTGGAGTGAAGATAGATCAGAAGCATGGATTTGATATTATGCACATTTTCTAAATTCTACCTTCCCCCCCAGCTTTATGGAAATATCAGTCCCATGTCTTGATGTCCCATGTATAGAGGTGGTTATGGGTTCTTGAACACTATATCAGTGAAATGATAGCTCAGGGAAATTCTATTAAGGAGGAAAGTCTTCAAAAATAGTCCTGGCAACACACTAAACTTTTTTTTATGAATCATTCTGTTTTGAGGCAGAGACTCATCACCAGCAGATTAGTTATGAGGTGATCAGTTTTTATACATGGCAAACACTGAAACAAGGTGCTAAAATTTTGAGTTATTGGTAACAACTATACTCTTGCTGAATATAAGTTATGGCCTGAGGATATACATGTTCGTATTGAGACACATTTCCCAGGAGGTTAATATGCTTATTAGGCCTGGGATGAGATGGAAGTGAACCTATGATTTCATTGGTACAAAGAAGTCTGATTTGAAAATGGCCTCTACTTATATAGATGGATTTTGAAATTAATAATCTTAGAGGGTTGGTTGGGGCACTGAGATGTTAACTTACATTCCCAAAGTCACCTAGGCAACATGTATTAGAGGTAAAACAAGGACTCTGAGACCATCAAACCTATTACCCATATCCACATTATCTCTATTTCCTAGCCTTAGAAATAAGACTTGGGCCTTTAATTTTGTTGGCATAGAGACCTCCCAGTGAGGAATTTGCTCTTGCCAATGAAGGTTGGCAATTTATTGGAAATTCATAGTCTTAGTTGTCTAGAGTACTAAGAGTGGCAAAGGGAGACAAATCTGACCACTGATTAAAAAAACATCCCATCTTTTGAAGGTTTTTGGGGAGACAGAGAGAGAGAGAGAGAAAAAGAGAGAGAGAGAGCGAGAGATTGCGTGTGTGTGTGTGTGTGTGTGCTACAACTCCGGATTGACATTACAGTGACCAAATGGAAAGGATTTGGGCTGTTGAAATGAAACCCAGAATCTCCTCCCATGATTGTTTTCATTAAACAAACAAACAAACAAAACCACAAAGGGACTTTTGCAGTGTCATGCAGAAAATCACATACTCCAGGCTGGAACACATAAGTTTTCTGATTTCAAGTCTAGTGCTCTATACATTTATCCATGGTCCCCTATGATTAAAAATAATGAGGCACAATGAAATCAAGTGCTGGACTTTGAATCTGGAAAAATTGAGTTCAAATTCTGCTTCTGATCTTAGGAGCTATGTGACCTTTGTCAAATCATTTCACCAATTTGAGCTTCAGTTTCTTCTCTGGAAACACAGGCGAAGTAATTCTTGTGAAGTATGTATCTCACAGAGTTGTCAGGAGACTGAAATAAGATAATGTGTATAAAGTATTTTGTATACCCTAATTCCCTGTATAAATGCCACACTCTTCACCATTATGTCTCCCCCAGTGCTATGATAGGTGCTAAATTGTGTCCACATTTTGACATTGTATATTCTTGAGCTGCCAAGTCTCTTCAAAACAAACTGGGAGGGAAGTGTTAAATTAGCCATTGACACTTACCCTGCACTTATTTCCTAGCATAGTGAAATTGATTTAATTTCTTATAGGTTAATTCAAAAATGAGTGAAATTCACCAGAAGCTAAGTACATATCCTGTCTAGGGGCTTTGAGACCTGACCTTTATTTTTTTTTTCAGTCAATGAAATCTCAAGTAATTAGTGAAATTCTTTTCACATGCCATGGTAGCTCAGGTTGCCTAGATTATTATCAGCACAAAGTGCTTTAACATTAAAACAGAGTATTGCAATAATTACTAATGTAATACATGAAAGCCTATAATAGCTGACTAGCAATAGGTTTTGTAGGTTTTTTTTAAATGCCTTATTATAGAGTATAATAGGTTGAAAGAGATTGCATGTTAAACTGAGTACATTTCCCTACTGTGTTATACTTTTTTGGAGCTTGTAAAAGTACAGGGAAGTAAAAAAATTTAATTTAATTTTAAAAAGGTTGGCCAAAATGTTAACAAAATATTAGGGACTTGTAAGGCTCCTCCTCTAAGGAAACCCGAGCCTATTACTTCTTCTTTGTTCCGAAATTTACAGTCTTCATGTAGGCCTTCATTAGCACCCACCTGGAATATGGCAGAATCATAGTCATAGAAATTGGGGCTTAGAGGGCACTTTAGAGATCATTATTCCAACTGGCTTCACCTCTTCCAGTATATAAACTTAGATCTGGATATAGTGGCTATTCATTACCTTATCTCCTGAAAGTCTGGCTGTTACCTGCTTCATAAGTTTATTTACCCAGACAGAACATTTTATTCTTTGTTTCAGAGCCAGTCACATGATGTCTTCCTCTAACCTAACAGTGCAGGGCAGCTAGGTGGCACAGGCAATGGAAAGCTTGAGTTCAAATGCAGCCAGTGAATGGCCTCAATTTTTAGAAATAAAATATGAAGCAAGGTTCTCAGCTGAGAAGATGGGGGAGGGGAAACCATGAGAAGTTTGAGGAGGGATGAAAAGGTTTGGAAAAACCACTATGGTGAGTAGAATAGCGAGTTAATTAGGGAGATGTAAAAGGATTGTCTTGGAGAAGAGAAGGCTTAGTTGATGTTATGTAACAAAAATCTATAGTGAGCCCCATCAGCAGTTTCTTAATTTTCTCCAGCTTTGTTGAGCAGCACTTGTATAGGAGTGAGGGTATTAGCTGGTGGAGGTGATAAAAGCCTGAGACTTGGCAGGGCAAAATTGACAATAAGGGAAGGGAGCGAGAATCTGAAGCAAAAAGACCAATGTGGAGTTGAACTGGTTCAATCAAGAGATCAAGACAGGGAAGGGAGGAGAGTGTAGCTAGCATAGAGCCTGGGAAATTAGTGAGGGATGAAGGGATAGGAAGTCACAGTGAGGATGAAGAACCAGGTTTAGGGTTGCAAGGCAGAAAAAGAGGTAGAATAACACTAGAGTATGACTAGAGAAGAGAATTTTGGAGCTTGTGACCATGGAAGTAGCATGACCTTGGGTGATGACAAGATCAAAGATAACACCATCCTTGTGTGTGACTTAGCTGGGGTGGAAGAGTAGTTTATGTGAAACGGCTAAGTTGAAGGATGATGAAGTTAGGGTATTTGAGGAAGTATCAATCTATACAGAGATTACTGAGTGATGGTGGTAGAGGGAGAACCTAGAAGTGGCAATAGGGAGCAAAGGGGTGTTCTAATGCCCTTACTTTGGCCAGTTAAGGAGGAGGAATGAGTGAAAATAGAACTGGTGCTGGAAAAGGAGGCCACAGAGGCTGTGTCATCAGGAGGGATCCAGGTCTCAGTGAGAGCCAGAATGTGGCAAGGAGTGTGAAAAGAAAAGATTTAAGATGAAAACAAGTTTATTGCTTATGGAGTTGACATTCTAGGGAGTACCATGAAAAAGACTTTGCTTTAAAATGGGACATGAAGGGGTGGGGTGTTGAAGGGAAGGTGACTAAGGGATTCAGAAATGGAGGAAAGATAGAGAATGAGCCTTAAATGATGAAATCAGTGGGTTCAGAATCACTGGGATGTGGAGAGAATGACAAGGGGAGAGTTTGTTAATCACAGAGGAAAAGGTTGCAATGGGGGTTTGATCTCAAAGAGCAGTTGCGGTACGGTGATGCAGGATTCAGGCAGTTCATAATAGGCTAAGTTCTGGGACCTGAAGGAAAGATGATTCTCCTCTTCCCAAAGGAGGGTAGAGATGAGATTGAAAGTCTATGGGGAACAATTTGACTTAGGGTTGGAAATTTGTTGAAACTACCATTTACCTGCTTATGGTGATGCTTTGTCTCTGGAACTCATGTTGGGACTTCTGTCCAAAAACAAAACAAAACAAAAAAATAAAAACACATAGCAGGACTTTGTGGAAGCTTGTGCTTAGAATTTCACTCAGCTTCCAAGATCTTGTCCAATTGATGTTTAAATGCTGTTTAATAAGAAGAATAAATTCAAGGAAAATACGTTCATTTACCCTCCTTTTTCGGTCCCAAGTGCCTGTTGTTCTTATCTATATCTGCCAGCAACAAAGTCTTTGACTTTTATTCTGTTTTCTGCTTAGCAAAATTAGTGTAAAGGGAATAAATGGACAGCTGTGGGAATTCCTTATAACATAGCACCTAAAATGGGAAAAAAATAAAATCTGGGAATTATACATGATTAATTAAATATGTAACAACCTCTAGGATTTTAAATCTGAAACATATATAACAATATAACTCCTTTACAAGGAGTATTATTTGCTGTCCCAAGGTTCCTATAATTTTTTTCTCAGAGACTGAACCCATCCTCCTGTTCCCTTTCATTTGTGACCTATGTACATTCATTCATGGTCATTTCTACTAACATTCAGGTATAATACAGCAGATAGAGTTCTGGGCCTCATGTAGGAAAGACAAGACTAAACCTAGGCTCAAACACTAGCTGTGTGACCTTGGACAAGCCACTTAACCTCTGACTGCCTTAGATTCCTTATCTGTAAAATGTGGATAATAACAGCACCTATCTTCCAGGGTCGTTGTGAGAATAAAGTGAAATAATATTTTGTAAAGTGCTTTGCAAACCTAATGCTTTAGCATTATATAAATGCTAGCTATGATGATAATGATAATGATGACAATGATAATGTAGGATTCATTGTGTGTAAAGGTGGACCTGAATACATTCCATTTCATTTCTACTCTTTAACTGAAATAAGAAGGGCCAATGCCAATCCTTGTTCTTGGGTTTTCAAGTCTCATTCCAGGAACTTTGATGCATTCTCTTCAAATGAGATCATGATATTCAAATTTAAAGTTAACAAGTTAAGGGATATAGAAATTGGCTTAAGTCAAATAAATGCCTAGGCCACTGAATTATTTCCTCTACCCAAGGCAAAAATACCACACCAAGACAAAAACCAGAATTCAAACTCTATATATCAGATGATGTTTGTGTTGAAGAACAGTTCACCCATGGGCTTTAATGTTTAAATTAATGGTTTACAAATGCTATAACCTGAGGCTCTTTTGGTTTTCATTGATTCCAAGATAGCCATATATTTCTAATGATGTTTTATTGACACTGTAGCACTTTACCTTCCTCATAGAGCCTTTTAAAGCATTCTGAATATTTCAACTGCTGTTGTGCAGATTCAAAGAAAATAAATAGCCTACTCCAGAAAATACACATACTGCACTTTAAGAAAAGCTATGTTCAAAAATTGGAATTTCAAAAACAGATGCACTAGGGGCAGTGGCATGATGGATAGAGAACCAGCCCTGGAGTCAGGAAGAACTAGGTTTAAGTCCCACCACTGATATGTACTGACTCTGTGACCTGAGGCAAGTCACTTCGACTTTCAGTGCCCTGGGCCACTGTTGAAGAGTATAAATTTTATACAAGTTGCTGTTCCGGATTGCTGTAGTGAGAAAAGTTTCCACAAAAGGAGTTTTCCTGCCTTCATGCCATCACAGGCTTGGACCAACATATGTGTGTGTGTATATATATATATATATATGTGTGTGTGTGTGTGTGTATGTAGGCATGTATATATACATATATGCATACATACATGCCTACATACACACACATACACACATACCTGACTGACTGACATTTTCAGAAAGGATTTCTCACTTTATGAAAGGATTTGCTATAGATTCACTTTAAGTAGTGACCACCTTTAGAACATTTTCATTGCTTTCATTTATAATAAAAGCAATTTACACTGACTTCTTAGAAACATATTTATTATATCTGTAAAAAGAGAGAAGTCAAAGCTCAGCTTTTATTTTGAAGTTCTGATGGCATTAACAAATCAGGAACCACCTGAAGGTGTTCAAAAGATTTACAATTGAAAAGCAGAGGGAAGAATTTTTCATTAGCTTGCAGTGAGCAGAACCATACTTGGAGACCAGATTATTCTCATAAAATATATCTGTTTATTTTGGAGCAAATGCTAGGGGAGACTTTCTATAAATGCAGTTAATCACTGAAGGGCATCTTTGTTTACCTTTCAGGTAGGATACCAACTATTATTTATATACAAATCCATCATTAGCTTTAAATAGGTTAAATCTTGATATTGGTTTGTAATCCTATTAAATATATTTAAAGTTTAAGGGTTTCTGACAAGTGATTTAATTTTTTAATATTTACTTAGGCTTCATTAACATAATGGAATAGTTTCCTTCACTTTTCACATTTTATCTGGAATAAGAGTTATATTTTTATTTCTTATTTTATTATATTTTATTTGTTATTTTATTATATATTTTAAAATTCATATTATTTCAAAATTTCCATATGAAACTTCTATAGATAACTATTAAATATCACTGCATTAGGAGATGTATTATTAAATCTACTCATGTCACTAGAAGCAAGTGGTTCCAAAAGATCTAATTCAGCCAAAGTAAAGATTTGAATACCATGGACATTTACAGGTGAGGAATCTGAATCCTAGAGATTTTAAGCAACTTGCTCAATGTTACTCAAATAGGAAGTGACAGTACCTGGATTTAAAGTCAGGTCCCCTGACTCCAAATCCAGCATTTTTTTATCTTGCCCCACACTGCCTCTGGAAAAAGGGTCAGTTACTTTTGACAAGGTAACTGGGGGGCAGCTAGGTGGGGCAGTGGAAAGAACATGAGGCCTAGAGTCAAAAAGACCTGAGTTCAAATTGGGCCTCAGACACTTACTAGCTGTGTGACACTGGGCAAGTTACTTAACCTTGTTTGCCTCAGTTTCCTCATCTGTAAAATGAGCCGGAGAAGGAAATGGCAAGCCACTCCCAGTATCGTTGCCAAGAAAACCCCAAAGAGTCAAACATGATAAAAACAGCTGAACAACAATGTTTTACAAAGGGAAAATTAACTTGAAAACATATAAAAATTTCCCAACCACCATAATTGCAACTATAGCACCTCTGTCTCTGAAGAAAATAGGCTCAGACTTATTATAGTTTCTGCATATCATTGGTCCCAGCAAGTTCATGTCAATTGCAGCATTGCTCCCAGGTGGGTCCTGTCTCAGCTACCATTGGTTTGGGTCTCAAAGATCATTTCTCATACCATGAGGTACTGATGCTGAGCTTGCTACAAAACACAGCATGGACCTGATCCTTGGACACTTTTGGGTGACTCACTCTTCAGACCTATTGAAGGTCATCAGGTTGCATCCTTCAGATTCTTTACCTGAAATGAAAGAACAAACCCAAAGCAAAAGAATTGGGCCTCTTTTTACAAAAGCACATCCTAGCCTAAGAAGGAGCGGGCCTCTCATAGTATCTCTCATTCCATTCCATAAGCCCAAGAAGTCATAGAGAATGAATGAGTCAAATCCAGGAAACAGTACTAGGTTAAATAATGCTTTTCGAATGCACTCCATACTCACACTACACTGGGACATCTTATCAGTTGAGGCTCTTCAGGTTTTCTTAGAGAGAACCAACCCAGCCTTCATAAATCAGATGCTGATCCTAATACAAGGCTTATTTGAAATACACTATGACTGTTCCTTGCCATAAACAAGGCAAGGGTAGGGAAGGAAACCTAGCACTGAAATAGTGAAGCCTGGGTAAAAAAGCAAAGCAGCCTCCCCCACCCCTACCCCCCACCTCCCACTATGCACAATTACATTGTATTTTTATGCTCAGACAATTTGTGTTCAACAGATGAGGACAGAACCCTATTATTAACGCAAATATAATTAACCTATTCTCCCCTTGATAATTTGTCCCTTTCTTCACTAGTTCCTCCCCAAAACTAAAAAATCGATTCAGATTTATTGAACACTTTGCTGTTATGATTTTCATATTTCCTAATAAATACTAATGATAACTTATAGAAGACAAATATCAAATTAGTAACTTTGATGTTAAAGGAGTGAATGGTTGATTTACAATGAATCCTCTGTTTATTCTCTGAGAAGGCAATCATTTAGATTTTCTATGTGATTATGGGAAGTGAACAGTTTATCCTCCACCAAAAACCCAAGCAGAGTTGGAAAAGTCTATGTGCCTATATATGCCCTTTCCTGTCTTCTATTGGTCACATGTAAGAAGGTTTGTAGAATTAGCATTTACATTGCCTAGTGATAAACACAATGATGCAGTCCATTATTATTTTTTTTTTATTGTACAAAAACATGGAAATTTTGCTGGCCTGTGATAACACCATAATTCATTGTCTTGAACACCCCAGCTACACTACTGCTTCTCATATCAATAGACTCATTAAAGGGCTAAAGATTTTTCTACTTGACTTATTGTTCTCTCTTGAACAGTCAATGAAGCCTTTGGCAATTCTCTTGATCTAAACAATTTGCTTCTGTATTTCTAAAGAATGCACTAGACAAATTGCCAGAGCTTGAAAGCCACTGCAGCTACTTTGAAGAAACAAAACAAAACAAAAACAATGCAAAAACAACATTTTCTTTGCCTTGTTACTCTCATTATTTGCCATCACCAAGTGACTTTTAAGGTTCTCTGAAGCCATGGTAAGCATCAAGATGACTTGTAAACAAAAAATCTTGGTAGTGTTAAAGGTGTGTAACCTACCTGTGCTCAGAGGGCCTTTTGTTTTAAGGAGCAACAGTGTTTAAAAAAAGTTTCTTAAATTTGTGACTGGAATGGCACTTACATGGTTCCATTAATGGTAGGACAAGAGAAAGCCTCTTTGATACTCAAGAAATGGATTCACCATCTTCCTTTTTACTGATTTGAGGGGAAAAAAAACTTTATAAAGGGCCTCAATTACTGTTGAAAGAACACAGCTGCTCAGAAAACACCACCAGTTACTAGGTTTTGTAAGGGATATGTCAATCCGTCTATCAACAAAGATTTATTGCGTATCTGCTAAGTGCATGGCACATGCATTGGGTTCTGTCACTGGAGTCTGGCTTTAAATAGAACACACAAAATGCTAAGCACATAAAAATGCAGGCAGAGCCATTTTACAAGCTCTCTATGAAAGTTGCTCCTTTTCTTTCTTTCTATGGGTGTGCTTGTCTGTGCTTCAGAGACAAAACACACTGCCTTTTTTCCTCTTTTCTCCATGTAAGCCTTCTGTGAGATGGCAGGAAGACCACAAATGGTGCTGAGCTGGGTGTCAGCCAAGTACAGTGGTATTCGGTTTGCACCATGCCAATCCCTTTGTCACTTGTTAAAAATTCAGTGTTATCTCCTCTCCCAAACATTGCAACCATCTGCCTACACATGACACTGACAATGATTATGTGGTAATTGCAGCTGTGTCTCTGATACCAATTATTATGCTGTGGAATTGCCAAAACAAATTCATTTTCAGTATCAGTCTTTTGATTCTTCCCACATCTCTTGCCCTTTTCCTTTTCTCTCTATCTTTCTGTTGCATGCACCCAAGCACACAAACTCACACAGGCAGCCCATCTTTTTTGCAACCTTACCACTAGCTTAGGTAATAGTCATCCTTTCAGCCACCTGAGAAAATGGGAAGGACACACTCTTGACGCCCTGCCCCTTTCCAAATTAAATTCACTTTTGCAAGACAAAAGTGAAAATGTGATGTGGACCAGGCTAAAAGTGTGCTCAGCTTAAATAAACAGAACTGAGATAATGTGATAATCAAACAGTTATACTTTCCTAACTGTACTAACTGAAGGGTCAAAGTTTCCTTTAGGGATCTTAAACTACCTTTCAAAGTTCTAGGCATGAGAAATAAGATCCAGTGTGAAATCTAGCTAGCAAGTGCTGTCTGTGGTACTATGGCTTGTTCCCTGCCACAAAAAACTCTGGAAATAGAAGCTGCTTTTTTTTTTTCCCTTCAATGTTCAACTACACTGGTTCTCCCTCCCCTTTCTTCTCACCCTTCTGTAACAGTGAGACTTGAATTCCTGCTTGCTTTGGCAGCCTGTTTCATGATAATAAATACTTTTTCATAGGTTTGCCTTTCAGACAAGCATCTGCAATCCCAAACAAAGCAGAAGCCACACTTCCATCAGGTTTCTGGCTGTACAGTTGGTATATTTCCTTTAAAATCTGTGAGTGCACTGTTGGATTTGAACTACTTCAAATATACAAGAAGGGTGGCAGGTAAGACTGGATCTCATTTGCCAAGGAAAGGAAATCAGAGGGATTTGGTAGAAAGGACCTTCCTTGTTTCTCTTGGCAAGGCTTTGTAAGTAGCCTGAGACTGATATTAGGGAGTAGCCTGTTAACACATCAGCACCATGCATAATAAAGACTTAAAGTTGTCAAAATATCAGCCAAAGGGGCAAGGCTAAAAGTACTATAATTCCTTATCACCTTCTCTCTTTACAATATACTGCAATTTCTCCCTTCATTCCTATTTTTTTGAATGCCTTCCCACACTAGGGCCTTCTACTTTCAGTCATTCTAGAAATGAGTTTCATTTTGTAAAGATGTAATCACTGAACTGTATATATACACATACATAGGTATTTGTTAAGAATTTTAGTTTAGGGCCCTCGCTCAATAAGATCCCACTGACTTCTTGAACCTTTCCAAAACAGAAATCATGTGCCAAGATAAAGAAACTTCAACTATCTCTATGATCTAAGACACCCAGACTCCAAAAAGGAAGTTAACCTCCCCAAAACACACACACACACACACACACACACACACACACACACACACACACACACACACACACACACACAC
>NW_020954596.1:63373657-63382302 GCF_900497805.2 Vombatus ursinus
CACACACACACACACACACACACACACACACACACACACACACACACGAGGTAAAGTCTATGCTGAGATCCTGGCTCCAGGCTATGGAAGTCTGCTCCAGCTATGACAGGGGGATAGTAGGTGGGATGGTAGTTCCTCAATCGCAGAAGCTTTCGGGGGCCACAGCATAAAGCCAGCACCCCAGCTGCAGCATGCTATGCTGTAAAATATTTCTGCAAGAAGCATAAAAACTGAGGGAAGGGGACAGGACACACATATCTGGCCTTAAAAATTGAGCTCAATAACCAACATGGCAGAGTGCAGGCCAGGACCAGCTGAATTCTCCCAATATTTCCCTCCAAACAATTTTAAAAATAATACCTCAAGCAAATTTTGAAAAAAAGCAGAGTCAACAAAAGATTAGAGAGATTTTTCTGGCCTAAAACCACTTAGGAAGTCCAAAGGAGAGGTCTGTAATGGACCCTGATCAAGGCAGGAACACTGGTGGTGGGCCTCGGAGCCAACAGCAGCAGCAGCAATAGCAGCTTTGGAAGCTCTGAGCCAAGAAATGGTAAAGGGATCAGACAACTGGTCAGACAGAAGTTACAAGGGACCTTGTCTTGTCTCATGAAGGAAAGCAAAGTTTCTGAGAGGTGAAGATGAGATTCCCAAGGTATGGCTATTGTACCATATAATTCCATTTTGCAATAACATTGTATAAACAAAACTTCTTGTTAAGTCCTCCAGGTGCTTGCCCACTGAGAGCATATCAAACTAGCCAAATTCTGTTTTGCCTAAGGTTGCATTTTTGTGGAGCTATTTAATCCCATAAGGCAAGGTATGTATGCCTGTACTCCTTATGGTAGCCACTGCTTTTTTGTTTCTTTCAAGGTTTTCTAATCCCTTTTCCATAACCTACTACATCACTTTTTCAGGTAAACATTTGTTCCCAACACTTCTCAAAGGTAGAGTCTTTTTTCTATTATTCAGCTGATCTATGGCAACATAGAAGTGCTGCTAGGAAAACTAGATGCGGATTTCTAGTTACTCTCCCTTTCACCTGTTAAGATCCCCCATGTTGTTTTGAAAACACTTAGTTTCAAGCAACAACCAACCACATGAAAAGAAACATAGGCTTTATTTGCCTTTTACTCAGGTAGCAATAAAGTCCCTGGAGAGTGGGCGCCAAGTAAGCCAGATAGAGGTGATCCTGAAGAGAGAAACAATCGCTTCTAAAGGTTGATGTTTAATCTATCCCCTATGGAAATGAGAGGAGCCTTTTATCTTAGAGAAAAATAAGGTGATTTAGATGGGGAACAAGCAGACAGACCCCTACAGTAGCTGCTGCTACTGCTTTGCTGTGACTTGTCTTAGTAGTAAATTTAATTCAGCACGTGACATATGTGAGTTACCAGCTGAGATAAACTTCACTAATGTAATGGCTTCTGGGGACAGTTCAGACTTTCCTTTCAGTCTCTTAAACTGTTGTTACCTTGCCATGCTGGGCTTCATTGTAATGGCAATGCTTGATCTACTGCAGTTAATGATCTGTCATTTCTATTATCTCTGTACAAATGTGCTCCAGGCTGAGGCCTGGCATACAAAGTCACAAAGTTTTTGACATATCTTGGAACTTTATAATTTAGTATGAAAACAACAGTACACATATTTTGAATACTTTGATAAATGTCTGTCTCATAATAGCTTTTCTTGCCTTTGAGGTTTCCCCTCCCAAAATTAATTTAATAGAAATAGGGACTAGACCATCTTGGAATGCTAGTGAAATAATGTTATTGAATAATACAAATATAATTGATTCACTCTATTAAAAATAACTTTATTTCTGTCTAATGAGAGTTCTAATGGGTACTGATTGTAATTTCTAATGCTCTTCTCCACAGCATATCATATGATAATCTTATGGAAAAAGAATAATTTATATCATTTGCATGAATTTTTTTCTACAACTTTACAAAATATCTTCAGTTAATATGATGTTCTTTTTGAAGACCCACACATTTCAAAGATTCATGAGTTTGTGGCTAGAAGTGACCCGAGAGATTCTTGGGTTCCAACCCCTTCCCTGACCCTCACCACCTTATCTTAGAGATATGAAAATGAAGGACCAAGATCAGAGAGTTGCAGAGCTTGGTTCAAATTTGGGTCCTAGGACTCAAAATTCAGATCTCTCTTACTTGCACCACACTGAGCTCCCTTTAATCTACCTCTACTAAATTTTGTAGCACGTGATTAGAAGTGAATCTAGTGGTTTAGGGGCACTGTCCTATGAAGATAATTTCTACAGTGTTTTCCCAGAATTAAAGAACCATGTCTAGGAACAGAGTTAGCCAAAAATGTGGCCAGGGCAAAATATAGAAGTAGGTAATTTGTCTCTGGTGCTCTCCACATCTTTTTTCTTTCTTCTTACCTCTAGTGTCTCCACTACCATTTGAAGATAATGACCACTTGAAGACAGTAATGTCTTCATGGAAACAAATAATGGCATGATAATAGGAGAACTGCAGGTTGTAGGTCAATCTAGCAAGAGTGGGAAGAGTTAGGTAGGAGTGAGGATCCATGGTTCTCCCTGAAAGATATACAAATTAGGTTTTCACTTTCTTTTTTTCTGGGGTTCTGTTTTTTACTTTCTTGGTAATGAGTGTGTAATCAGGGGGAAGCTAGGTGGCACAGTGGATAGAGCATGGGCCCTGGAGTTGGGAGGACCTGAATTCAAATGAGGCCTCAGACACATAATACTCACTAGCTGTGTGACTTTGGGCAAGTCACTTAATTGTCAATTGCCTCACCAAAAAAAAAAAAAAGGCAAATAAATGTGTAATCATAACACTAGAGCCTGCATCCTGGCTCTGTCACTTACAAATTATGATTTGGGGTATTATTTCTCTGAGGCTTAGTTTCCTCAACTCTAAAATGAGGAGGGGGGAATAATACTCATATTACTCACCTCACTTTGTAATATGTAGTGATTTGTAAACCAACAGAGGTATGTAAATATGAGCTGTTATCATTAAGAGAGATGGTAGTTAAATGGGTGAGACAGGCTAGTAAACACAACATGAATTAGAGAGATGGTCAGGGATCCAAGTCTATAAATGAGAAATTCAAAGTAATTTAATTAAGGTGAAAATCATAGAGGCCATATTTTAAAAGTTACACGTTTTCTTAAACATAAATAATTACTGGATGAAAGAACCACAGCTGCTTAGAGAGTTGCTTCATAGAGATTTGGAGCTTAAAAGGACCTTAGATGCTAATGTTGCCACATGTAAATTTCTTTTGTGTCTGAATGCTACTCTGTATGCTGTGCTTTTATGATATGGTCTAATATTCCTACTTGCTATGACTCTGATCATGTTAATTTGCTCTCAGTGAACCCATACTACATCCCAGCTGTTTTTTCCTCCCTTGAGAGTTCACAAACAACTGTTGAATAATAATGTATTAAAATAATTTGCTTGGCATCACCTTAAACTTATCAATTCAGTACTTTCTGGAATCTATCTTCTTTCCCCTTTTGAAACTCATGCGATTCCAAAGTTAACAAAGACTATTGATATAGGATCATATCTCTAGGTTCTTCTTTTTTAGTATCTCAGTATTCAATTATTCTGGAACTGGGGAGTATAACTCATTTAGAGAAGCAAGCTATTCACTTGTTGTCTCATGTATCTTGGGTATCAATTCCTTCTTAACATTATCTGTGTTATGTTTTTATTGGGATGTAGAATAATTCTCTTTGTCATCAAGTTTATGTATTCTGTTTTGCCCGTGTCTTACTTGATTAGCATTTTCTGCAAGCTTCTGTTTATTTGGGTCTTTAGTCTTCTTTACACTATTCATTCCATTTAAGGAAAAATGTATTCATCCTTTGTTATGTCCTTCTTTCATGTTTTATGTTTTTCCTTTAAAAATCTAAATTGATGATAGGGTGAACTTGGAATTACATTGGTTGCCTTTCATTCTTTTGGCATATTTGCTGTTGTATAGTAAGCATTCATTTTTAGAGCCAGTAATCCCTCTTGAATGTTGTTTCTTTTTGCCTAAGGAAAAATACTCAACTTTTCCCTGAAGTTTTAGAAAACTATTTTTAAGTTTTCTAATTCTACCTGTGTCCAGCTTTAGTTTCTTTCAATGTTATAGAGTCCCAAATAATTTTTCTCCAATGTTCCCTTTCCTTCTACATGTAAGAGTGGGCTTCTATCCCTATCCCAATTAATCACAGAAGGCCTTGACAGCTAAATTGAATTAATAAATCAATCAAATTTCAAATGAGCTCCCTAACCAATTTGAAAGGGATAAAGTACTTTAGTCATTGGATAGAAAGAGAATGACAGGTCATAGGGAAAATGTTGTAATTTGCTAAATATCTCAGACATCACTAAAGTATCCATATAAAAACAGCAAACTGGTTTGGAGCCAAAAATAGTCAGGGCTTCTGGTTGAAATCTACTAGTGAAAGACTCCTGAGAAGGACTTGTACTTGTGGGTAAAGGAAAGGCAGTTTCAAGATTATACAAGATAACTGACCGTTAGAGCCCAGAAGAAGACTAAATCTAAAGGTAACTTCATTAGCATGCTATGAAGTGAGAAAAGAACTTCCAGGAGCCAAGATTTGTGAGTTAACTCAGGGACATGGGTTCTTGACACATATGTCTCATTATTATTTTACTGTAAGTTTGAGCCCATTCCCTCCAGGTAATTTGGGTGTGTAAAGGTAGAGTACATTTCTGGCTTAGAGGAATCATTGCTATAACTTCCTTTACTATATACCTCCTTGGTAAATATCCTTTCTAAAAGCTAATTGAATGGCTGATCATCAATAGGTAGTACACCAATGGGGGCTCATGAGCAACAACACTGCCCCTGAAGGTTATCCCTCTGAGGTGAAAAGTAGTCAGGGGATTCCTTGGGACCTGCCCTGCCAATGCAAGTGTAAGTTGGGGATTTAGTCCTGGAGAGGGTGGTCCATAAAGACATCCATAAAGACAGATTTTGTCTATGTCATGAAACCACACATATGGCATGAAACATATCTTCAGCTGGAAAATGGATCACTGCCCCATGGGAAAAAGATAGAGTCAGAAGACTTCAAAATCTAAATTTCAAATTTAAGTAAATCTATATTCTTATTAATTAGGTTATAAATGCCATTGTTTCTAGACTACTAAAGCACTACAAATGCCATAAGCATCCTGGGCCAAAGTTCCAATTGCCTTGGTTCTAGTTACAGATCTTTTTCTATATCACCAATACTTGTTTAACAAAAATAATTCCAAGTGTTCAGGCTTAGATATAATATTCATTTAGCATAAAAAGAAATTCCAAATATCAAGAATTGTTAGTCTAATTAATCACTGCTTAAGTAAAAAAAAAAAAATTATATGTCAAAGTGAAAAGAATAATGAATTGTTCTACTATGTCAGAAATCCCGAGTCTGAATCCTGTTTCCTCATTCACTAGCTGGGTGATCCTGTCCAAGTCCCTTCACTTGTCAGAACCACCTGTTCCTAATTTGCAAAATGAGTGTGGCGATAATACTTGTATGATGCACATCTTAGTTCTCTTGTGAAGAAAAAGGATTTGTGGACTTGAAAGCCCTATTTCAGAAGAATTTCACTCTCTCAGTAAGAAAAGGGAATTGAAATGTAATTGGGACATTTAACAAAATAAATAAAAACACAATACAACATAGATAATGTTAATCTATGGTTTCCTATGTGAATTTGCTTCCACCAAGATCCTTCTCTATTTGAATTTGATGCTTCTGCTGTCTAAATACTAGTTGGTATAATTAAAATAATTAAGGTCACTTCTTCAACACTTAAAAGGATCCTTACCTCACTGAAGTGGGAGTTTCTTGTATCAGTACATATCACAATAAGAACAGCGTGCACTTAAATAGCACTGCAACTTTACCGAGGACTTTGCAAATATTAACTCCTTTTATCTTCCCAACAACCCTGGGAGATGGCGCTGTCCCTATTTAACAGATGAGGAAACTGAGGCAGACAACTATTAAATGCTTTGCCTGAGATTCACACAGCTGGTAAGTGTCTGAGGCTCGATTTGAACTGGTCTTCCTCACATCAAATCCTATCAACTGTGCCACTTAGCTGTCATACAACCCATGAATGCCTGCCTTCTCATTCCATTAATTTTATCCATAGTTTCCCATAAATTTTCCACAAAGTAACCAACTTGCCTGGGGTCTTCCTCTGAATCTTTTCCCCCCTTCATTTTGTGGGTACCAGTAGAACACTTCTAAGGGAGAAGTTATTGATAGAATAAAATTCAAATTTTCTGATACTTATCTAGGTGAAAAAAGTTAACTAGGTTTCCTTTTGTTTTTATTAGTATCTAAGTAAGTATGTAAGATATGTTTTTATATATATCTAAGTGTCTTTGGCAGTCCATTTCAATATTATAAAAGGAGTGAAATAATGGATCCTACAGAGGGAAAATAGGCATATAGGTATATAAAGTTCAAATAAGAATTAGCATTTGGATTAGGAAGAGGTTGATTTTTGTAATGCTAGTGATGCAGTGGGTAGAACACTAGGCCTATAATCAGGAAGACCTAAGTTCAAATTCAGCCTCAAATGCTTACTAGCTATATGACCTTGGGCAAGTCATTTAACCTCTGCCTCAGTTTCCACAACTGTAAAATTTCAATCACAATAGCACCTATCTCCTGGGGTTGTGAGAATCAAATGAGATATTTGTAAAAAGTTCTTAGCACAGCATCTGTCACATAGTAAGTACAATAGAAATATCTATTCTTTTATTCCCTCCCCAATCAAGAGATCTTATTTCAAATGCTGTTGCAATTTTACATATATATTTACCCATATATAATTTTAAATATATATGTATATATGTGTATATATGTATGTAAATATATGTAGAATTCCAAAGATTCCATTCCAAAGATGCAATTCTTTTCAGAAACTTCATAATCAGAGGAAGAAATAACATAAGAGGGAAAGAAAAATATTATAGTATAGTAGATAAGGGAGTTATTCTAGGAACAATATCCATGATGTATAAAAGCTTTAATATTTCGCTATGAAACTGAAGCTTTAATTTAAGCTAAGTGGTGCAGTAGATAGAATGTTGGGCCTGGAATCAGAAAGAACTGAGTTGAAATCCAGCCTCAGCATAGCTTAGCTACTTGACTCTGGACAAGTCACCTAACCTCTGTCTACCTCAGTTTCCACAATTGTAAAATGAAGATAATAATAATACCTACCTCAAAGGATTATTGTGAGGATCAACTGAGATGATATTTGGAGTAAGTGCTTAACTCAGTGCCTGGCAAATAGTAGGTGCTTACTCAATGTGTAGTCTTTTCCATTGTTTTCTAACAACTTAAAACTACACCAAGACTTTTGGGACACCGTGTGTGTGTGTGTGTGTGTGTGTGTGTGTGTGTGTATAGTTTGACTATTTTAATTAGTATTAAATGAGTATGTAGATGAATCTTATAGCAGAAGGCAGAGAGGATAAAGGTTAGGTTGGACAAAGGTCAGCAAAGCAAGCTGGTGAAGTGGGAAGAACTTGGAAACCATGTACAATATTTGAGTTTAAATCCCAGTTTTGTCATGTGTTATCTGTGTGACTTCAGGGAAGTCATTTAAATTCTCTGGGCCTCAATTTCCTCATCTATAACATGGTGGGGGGTAGGGAAGAGAGAATGGATGGGGATTGTACTAGATGGCCACTAAAATCCTTTCAAATTCTGAACTGATGATTCTAGAATTCTATGACACTAAATTGGGTCATGGAGTAGGCCTTGCTTGTGTTTGGAGGAAAGGAAAGTCATGAAGGAAGGCCAGGCTGACTGCCAGCAGATCTGCACCTTCTCACTCACAGCCGATCCATTCCTACCTTGGGAGGGGAGGGATAATGCAGAAGGAGGGGGAAG
This sequence comes from Vombatus ursinus, assembly GCF_900497805.2. Classification (NCBI taxonomy): domain Eukaryota; kingdom Metazoa; phylum Chordata; class Mammalia; order Diprotodontia; family Vombatidae; genus Vombatus; species Vombatus ursinus. Next base: position 63,381,582 of record NW_020954596.1, read on the forward strand.
TCTTAACTAGACTGTCAAATTTTCTTCAAGGATTATCTACCTGACAATTATCACTTGATGAATCTTCAATAAGACTTTCAAAGGATCTGTGATTTCATTAGCGCAGGAAATCCCTGTGGTTGAAACTTTTAACCAATGCAGATTACATATTCTAAGAATGTCACTACCTTACATAATAGACTCCATTTGCTCTGTATTACTTCCAGAATCAGATCCCAAATTCTGTATGACATTTAAAGTCTTTTGTAGCCTGGGCCCTTCCTACTTTACCCATCTTCTTAGACTTTACTTTTTTTTTTTTCCCTACTTGTTCTTTGATGCAGCTAAGCCACATTGACCTTCTGGCTATTTCTTAGATACTACTACATTCAGTTCCCTGACATGGTGTATTTTCATTGGATGTTCACATTCCTGAAATGCTTTCCCTCCTCTCCTCCACCTTCTAATTTCTCTGGCTTCCTTCATGACTTTGCTCAAATCACACCTTCTGCAAAGAGTTCTTTCCCTGTCACTTTCCACTGCTAGTTAGTGCTTTTCCTCTAATAATATTTTCATCCACTCACATCCATCTTGTGTATACTTTGTTGTTTACATATTGTCTGATCTGTTAGAATATGAACTCTATTAGGGCAAGGATTTGTCTTCCTCTGTGTCTCCATTGCTTAACACAATGCCTGGAACATAGGAAGCTTCTTCTTCTTCTTCTTCTTCTTCTTCTTCT
>NW_020954596.1:63382312-63408111 GCF_900497805.2 Vombatus ursinus
CTTCTTCTTCTTCTTCTTCTTCTTCTTCTTCTTCTTCTTCTTCTTCTTCTGTAATGCTCCTGCTTTGTACCTGGCACTGTGCTAGGTATTAAATTAATTTCATTTTATTTTTACTTTATGGAATAAAACAAGCATTTCCATAACACAATATAATAAAAAAGCTCATTGCACATTAAACTGCAAATCTATTATGACAATTTGCTGTTCCTTTTAAATATATAATAAAATTATTACATAACTTTCTTATTTTCCCCCTTTTTTCCCTCTTTCCCCACCTTGGAGATGGCTACCATTAGACACAAATATGTATACACACACACGTGTATGTGTATATATGTAAAATCATTCTATACATACTTTTATTTATCATTTCTTTCTCTGGATGCAGATATTGTCTTCCTTCATATGTCCTTTGGAGTTAATTTGGGCACTTATAATAGTAAAATGATTTATTTGCTCAAAGTTATTCTTAAAATAATATTGCTGTTACTGCTCATTTCACTTTTCATTATTTTGTGCAAGTCTTTCCATGCTTTTCTAAGATCATTGAGATCATCATTTCTTATAGCACAGCAGGATTCCATCACAATCATATACCACAACTTGTTCAACCATTCCCCAATTGACGGGCATGCAATATCCAGTTCTTTGCCATCACAAGGAGAGCTGGCATAAACATTTTAGAAAATGTAGATTCTTTTCCTTTTCTCCTAATCATCTTGGAGAATAGACCTAGTAGTGATATTGCTGGATCAATGGGAATTTTTTAACATAATTCCAGATTGCTCTCCAAAATGTTTGGATCAGTTCATAATTCTACCAACAATAAATTAGTATCCCAATTTTTTCACAGTGTTTGATTGACCATCTATGAATTAATAAATAAGTCCATAGACTTCCCATGGTCACATAGGTAGCCTTAGAGGCAAATTTGAACCCAGATTTTGCTGAATCCAAGCTTACCCCTTGTAAGTAAGGTGAATTTTAGTGTGTGTAAGGAGAATTTTTGTTATTCTTTCTTAAAGTTTTTCTCCCAGGATACATAGCCATAGCAATCTCTAGTTTCCAGTTGTTATATAGAAGTTCTCACGATCATGGTTGAAAACAGTTTCTACTGCACAGTTGCAGTAGATATAGGGATAAAGTAATATAAAATTGTGAGGCTATTGCTGGCAATATGCCTTCTTTGTCTGTTGCCCTATAAATCAAGTGGGCACTGGTCAGTGAGTGGGGACCACCTTAGGGGTGGAATGCTTGTGTGTACCTTGACTGGCCCCGATTGAGGCTTGGGAGGGGGAATCTGTGTGTTTGCCTCAACCAGACCCCATTGAGGCTTGAGGGGATTTAGGAGAGTGCACAAATCGTGCTGGTCTTGATTGCTGCAATGAAACAGAGGGGTAGGTGTCCTCCTCCCCTTAAAGCTGGCTCCTGCAAGGATTGTTAGGGAATGCTGTAAGAATTGGTTCTCCCATTATTAACAAACTCCCTTTGAGAATATTAGATTAGAATAAAGTAAGCTTATTTAACCTCCTATTATGACTCCATTCCCATCTTCCTGTCTGACCAGATCAAAAGTGAACTTTGAGAGAGGTGCTAGAAACCCTCCTGTGCCTCCTATGTAAGAAATGGTATAGTTGGTGTGTTTACTTGTCTAACACCCCTCTATCCCTTGTTGTACATTATCTCTGAGCTCTTTTAAATAAAAGAGCTTTAATTATTACCTAGTTTCTAGTTCATGCACAAACAATTTTTTAAAATTATCCTTTATCATTAAATTAAATTATTATTCTCTTGATTTTAAAAACATATTGACTTGCTTGGAAGATTTCCTATGATTATTTTAAATTGAGGAAATAGTTATTGAGAAATTAATATCTTTATCATTATTATATGTGCCCCATTACACTACAATTCAGTTTATTTTTTAAACTTAGTTTACATACAAATCATTACAAATGAAAGTAATTTTAAAAGAATGATTTGACCATCATATTTTTTTTTTCAATTTTATTAGTGTAGAGAAATCCTAGTTAGGGAGCTACCTTAACTGACCAATTTTGGTAGTGGCTCTCTAACTTCAGGGTAACACAAACAGTATTTCAAAAGCAAGGCTTGAACCTACTCTTCCTGACTCAGAGATCAGCCAGCTCTCTTTTCAGTATGCTACACTGACCTTTCATCCAGGACTAAATGTTTCTAAAGACAGAATACATGAGAAACTTCACGTTTTCTGTTTCTAGACTCCCTTTTGAAATTCCCTGTCATGTTAGCATCCTTATTTCATCCTACAGAATTACAAAACAGGTGAAAATCTGATTTTTGAAAACTCTAATTGCTTTAAAGCCCACAAAACTCTTCACTATTTTAAAAGACTAACAATGTCACAAATGGATTTATTATTAATTCCTTCCAGAGCATCACTCTATGTGACATGTTAAACAGTACCAATTTCAATTTATTTCTCACCTCAGGGTAACCTCGAATCTTAGATTAATGTCATTTGATAACTGAATGCAATTTTGCATGACATATTTTCAGTTGCCACAGACAATGCTTTGATGAACGCCTTTAAAGTAGAATAAATAAATCTCTTATGCTATAAAACAAATGGCCTGGTAAGCTTTTTGCAACCACAATGAATATTTTCAGGAATGAAAATGTCAACAAGAACTTCCAAAGATAATTAAAATCTCCTGCTGGTGGTCCTTTATCTGTATACAATTGGGTCACATTCAGACTGAATCTTTCTTTCATATTCATACAACCAGGTGCATATAATAGTCCAGGTGTGGCTAACACACAGGTGAAAAGACTTGTCTGAATTTATAAGTGGCATCTCAAAGTCATGGGGATTAATTAGAATGAGATTAACCCTGAAGTAGTCAGGAATCCTTGAATTATCTAGAACACACATACACAAGTACATGTGATCAATTGAATCTTTAAAAATAGAGCAGAAAGTAAAATGTCCCTATAACCTTGAAACAAGGCACATCATAATAGACTTTTGAAACACTACAGCATCCCAATAGAGTGACTCAGATATTCCATAATAGAATGCTTAAAAAGAAACAAAACAGCTTGAATGTTATGAACTACCTATATACATATATGTATATATATGTGTGTATACATATAAATACATGTGTGTGTGTCTATATATGTATGTGTGTATGTATTTATGTATGTATATATGTATGTATAGACTGGATGGTATAGTGGATAGAAAGTATGGCCTAGATTCAGGAAGACCTGAGTTCAAATATAGCCTCAGACATTTACCAGCTGTGTGTCCTTGGACAAATTGCTTAAACTTGGTTTGCCTCTGTATCCTTATCCATAAAATGGGGAGAATAATAACACCTAAATCTTTGGGCTATTGTGAAAATCAGATGAAATGATATTTGTAAAGCCCTATTAGTACACAGTAGGTACTTATCAAATGTTTGTTTCTTTCCCTCCTTCCCCTTAGAAATAGCTGTTACCTCATGCCTTATGCAAAATACAATCTCCAAATGGATCCACAATCTTGATGTAAAAGATCACATCATAAACAAATTAAAGAAACATGGAAACATTATTTATTAGATCTATGGATAGGGAAAAATACAGGATCACGGAAGATAAAGTGCATAATTCTAATTACATAAAATTAAATTGTTTTTCACAGAAATCCAAGGAAACTAAGATTTAAAGGGAAACAATTAACTGGTGAAAATCTTTTCAGTATGTTTCTCTGATAAAGATCTGACTTTCAAGATATATAAAGACTGATTCAAATTAATAAAAAAAAATAGTCATTGCCTAATTGATAAATGGTCTAAGGATACAAATTGGCAGTTCTCTAGGGCAGAAACTTAGACTATCTATAATTATATGGAAAAAATGCTCCAAACCATTTGTGATTGGAGAAATGCAAATTAAAGCAATTCTGAGATTTCACTTCACACCTACCATATTGGCAAAGATGACATAAAAGGGAAAATGATAACTTTTAGAGGGGCTTTGGGAAACCAGGCTTATTTGTGCACTGCTGGTAGACCTGTGAATGGATACAATAATTCTGGAAAGCCATTTGGAATTATACACACACACTAAAAAGTATGTTCCTTTTGACCTACTATACCACTGCTGGGCCTCTCTTATACTGAAAAGAGATAAAAGAAATAGGAAAAAAGTGCTATTAATACAATGATATTTATAGTAGCTTTGTTGTGGTTGCAAAAAAGCTACAAACTAAAAGAACGCCCATCAGTTGGGAATGGGTGTGTTTATGTGTGTGTGTGTGTTCCTAGGAAGAACTTCCCATTTTACATATCACAGTATAAACATTTTATTTATATATATGTTCTGTACATAATATACAGAATGTATGTGTGTTATGTAATACACTATGTATAGTATGTGTATTTATATATACATATACACATGCAGGCATGAATATATACACATATACATGCATACATACTTACATACATTCTACACCATAAATCTGTTACTTCTTTGTCAGGAGGTAGAGAGCATGTTTTGTCATTAGGCTTTGGGAATCACTGATAATATTTTTATCAATTGTAATTCTTAAAGCTTTCAAAATTATCTTTGCATTGTTATTGTTTATGGATATGTAGATATGTATTTATGTATATACATATACAAATGCACAAGTATTTGTGTATACATACACACAGAGTCGATGAGGGAATCTGTTTTGCTTGTTTATACATCTTTGTTACAAGGATTTGTTTTTCTTTTCTCTTTTTTGTTAATTGGGTGGGAAGTAGGAGGGAAAGAAAATATATTTTTATTAATTTAAAAAATAATTAAAATAGAGAGGGTAGGGGGAGTTACAGATGTGTAATGTTGTATGCACTTTCAAATGAGGTCACTGTATTGTTAATTATGGGCAGCTAGGTGGAAGGAACAGTTGATAGAACACCAGCACCGGAGTCAGAAGGATCTGAGTTCAAGTCTGGCCTCAAACGCTTACTAGCTGTGTGATCCTGGGTAAGTCACTTAACCTTGTTTGCCTCAGTTTCCTCATCTGTAAAATGAACTGGTGAAGAAAATGACAAATCACTGCAGTGTTTTTTGCCAAGGAAATCTCAAATGAGGTCATGAAGTGTCAAACATGACTAACTGACTCAACAATTATTAGTTATTGTTGATTGTTTTCTTTTACTATAAGAGACCTCTCATTGAGTAAGGTAATATGTACATGTTTTAATGCAAAAACAAAATAAATCAACAAACAAACAAATTAAATGATGCAGAAAATATGAGGACTTTTCTTTTTCTGAATTTTCTTCTACTAAATGTCCCTCCTATTTCTATGACTCTATTATTCTTTCTAGTGGAGGGTTGTCAGATATGTGGCCCATGGACCACATACAGTTAGCAAGACTCCCAGGTGTTGCCTGAATCAGATTAAAATGTAATTGGGAAATATTTATATTTATTTATAGTTAAAATAGGAAAGTACCACATGTCTGGCTGAGGTGAACACTTCCTACTTCTTTAGCTGATGGTGGATTATTGTGCTCTTTATTTCAAATGAAGCTCCTGGTTCTAGTTCTAGAAATAAGAATTTTTTGCTTGCTAGATCCTATACCTGAATTATAGCAATGAGACTTCTGTATTCAAAGAATATCAAAAAATGCCATCATACGCCATTTCCATATCCAGTACTACTTAATTTATTTTACCAGATCAATATATGTGTTATTGGTCTTGGGAGAACTTTTCAGGACCTGTTTTTCCATTACTTAGGACCAAGTTTCCAGTATTATATCCCCAGGATTTTATTTTTAAATCAAACCACCCCCTAAGGAAATTCATCAGCTTCTAAAAAATTCATTTAAAAATTACCATGGCATATGGAATCTGAATTATGGTTGAAAATCAACCAGATTCACAAGAAAAAAAAACCAAAATATTCTAATGCTATCTATAAATAGAGTAGCAGTCCTAATGTAGAAATCATTTTTTAGCCCCGTTGCCATTTGCCACTGCCATAGGATCCATTAGGGAAAAAATAAAATAAAACAAAAGGAAGGGGAAAAAACATGAGGGGATAGTTATTAAATAACCTGTGGTTTTAAAAGTAGAAGATGGCACAAAACTATTAAAAAAAACACAAACTCTAAAGGGAAATTCAGTCTAGGGGAGGTGCCATTATCTTCCCCATCCCCCCATCTTTTACACACCCAGACTCTTTATCTTTATCTTGCATTGTACTATATTGTCTGAAGCTCTACCCATTACAAACTTATTTGGATTAATAGACATTTTTTCCTAAAACACGAATATGTTTGAGAGCTTTAAGGTACTCATTTTATTTACTGATTTTCATTGTACATGAATTAGTACAATAAGATTGTTCTCTTCTCACCTATCAATGAACTAATTAAGAGGCAAGTATTTATTAAATATGGACAGCAAGGTGGCATACCTTGCATACAGTGCCCAGCTGAAGTCAGGAGGATCTGAGTTCCAATCTGACCTCAGACACTTACTAGCTGTGTGGATCTGGGCAAGTCACTTAACCCCAGTCGCCTCACCGAAAAAAGCAAAAAATAAAAATAAAAAAAGAAGAGTCATACACAACTGGAAAATGACTAATGATAACAATTTATTAAGTAAGCCTATTCTGTGTCAGGCATCCAGAGTGCAAAGACAAAATTAAAGCAGATTCTGACTACAAAGAGCTTACATTTCACAGACAGGAATAATGTGTACATATATTTAAAATGTGATATGGGGATAGGCCCTGGACCTGAAATTTCATTGGCATAAGCAACTCTTACATGAAGAAACTTCTCTAAAAATGCAAGATGACATATTCTCTTCAATTTATAGTCTTAGAGAATTACTTAGAGTATTGAGAGATTAAGTGATTCACTCAGGGTCACAAAGCCATTATGTGTTAGAAGCCAACTTGAACACAATTCCCTGACTTTAAGGAAAGTTTTCTACTCCCTATGTCATAGCTAAAATACATATATACAAAATATGTATATTTGTTGGTGGGAGGCACCATCAGCTGGGGAAGAAGGGAAGATCAGGAAAGGCCAGGAAAGACCAGAGGTGGAATAACAGGTATAAAAAAGAAGAGGAAGATCAATTCGGCTCAAGCAAAGAACATATAAAAGGGAATAATGTATAATAATCCTGGAAAGTTAGGTTGGAGCCAGGTTGTAAAGAGTCTTAAGTGACAAAAAGGAGGTTGTATTTGATCCTAGAGGTAATAGCCCTGGAGTTTATTGGGGACGGGAATGTCACACTCAGATCTTTGCTTTAGGAATATCAGTTTGACAGCTCAGTATAAGATGAATTGGAGAAGAGAAAAGTCTTCATCCAGGGAGAACAATGTAGAAGGGATTATTGCAGTAGTCCAGGGAAGAGGTGTTGAAGGTTAACACTTCAAAAAAGGAGTGTTGATGGTTTACTGGGAAGTAAGAAAATTTTGAAGTATAGGATTTGGGGATAAGAAAGGCATGGGTGGGCTGCCACAGAGCAGGACATCTTACAACATATGTGCATTTAGGCCCTACAGAAAGCCAGGTGTGACTGTGCCAAAGAAAAACTAAACCCTATTTAGAATTTTTGCCTGAAATTAATGCTACACTGAAAGGGGAAGGAAATGATATTATAGCTTCTCTTTGTTGAGGAAAAATAGCATAGTATATAATAGAATTGGAGTAAGGAAGATCTACTAAAAACTTAAATTTTGCCTTTGAAACATCAGTTAGGAGACCACAAAGAAATCACTTTATTTTCTTAACATCACTTTGCTTATATGTAAAATAAAATACCTTTCTCATCAATTATTAAGAAGCTCAAACGAGATCATGTAAATGTAACATCTCTCCTCCCTGTTCTCTCCACTGGGGCTCACTTGCACACTTCACACTGGTAATGGAGATTGGAGCCCCAGAGGAGTTGGCTGCTACTACTTTCAGGGTTCTAGGAAAAGTCCTGTGGGGGGTTATATTCCTAATACTAGTGAACAAGCCACCATTTGCTGTGCTTCTCCTTAACAATCAGCTTGTAGACACAGATCTTTAGCAAAGGAATTTACCTGAAGGGCATAGCAAGACCAGTAGTCACAAGACATATACCCAAACACCAGGTGAGTACTGTTCTTCCCTCCCTCCAAAGCCTACAGTGTGGATGGAGAGGAGAAGGGACACAGACTTAAAACAATAGCACACGAGTTGGGAACAAACATGGCTAAGACAATTCTGGAATGGCAGAGGTTTGATGTCCTTTCTCTCCCTGAAGGATATTCAGAATGTCAGCTTTAGGGTGATGGACACCAGCTGGCTTGGCTCTTCAAAAGACAATGACTGTCCAGGAGTGCTGGGGAGGCTACACAGAGGTTGGACAGTGTCTGCCAGGCTGGGTTCAGCTGCTGGGTTCTTCAGGGGGCAGTCTTGTTGGACAAGTTGATCCACTAGCTTTCCTGGTTTGCTTTTTGATGGACACCTTCAGCCAATGGCTTGGCTGCATAGGACTGCATTCTCTTCAGCTGGAAGGTTACCACATTTTTTTTTTTTTTTCAGTTAGAGCAGGGTTTGGCAAACTATGGCCTGAGGGAAAAATCCAGCTTGCTGCTCATTTTTTATACTGCCCACATGTTAGGAATGGTTTTTACATTTGTAAATGGTTTTCAAAAATTAAAAGAAGAATAATATTTTGTGACACATGAAAATTATATGAAATTTGAATTTCAGTGTCCATAAATAAAGTTTTATTGGAACACAGCCATGCTCATTAGTTTACTTATTGTTTATAGCTGCTTTTATGCTACAATAGCAGGGCAGAATAGTTATAATAGAGATGGTATGTGACATTCTCATTACTTCACGCTGTTGCTGGATGTACTACAAATCCAAATGACAAAGTGTTTCAAGTCCCACATGTACTGCATACTGTGATATTTTATTTTTTATTACTGGCGCATACCCATCATGTAAAAAAGAGTAAAGAAGAAGAAAGTGGACTTCAAGGATTGCACTTTTAAAGTACAATGGAGCATGGATTATTTTCTTATTAAATTAGATGGCAAATCATTGTGTTTATTATTCAATGAAACTACAATTGTGCTAAAATAAAAAAAAAAATCAATGTATGTTGACTTACCAAACTATAGCACTCATAACAATATCCTCAACTCAAAGAAAAGCAATGGTCAGAAAAATTCAAAAATTTCCAGCAGAATTATTTGGTAACAGCAGAATTTAAAAAAATTTTTTTTTGTTATTTTTTCCCTTTTTTTTAAACTTTATTTTGCTTGAGTTTTTTTGTCTGTTTCCTTTCTTTTTGTTATTTTATTTTTAGAAATTTATTTATTTTTAGCTTTCAACATTCATTTCCACAAGATTTTGAGTTCCACATTTTCTCCCCATCTCATCCCTTCCCCCATCCCAAGATGGCATGCATTCTCAATACATCTTCCCCTAATCTGTCCTCCCTTCTATCTCTCCCCCACTTCTCTTACCCCATTCCCCTTCAATTTTCCTGTAGGGCAGGATAGATTTCTATCCCCCATTTCCTGTATATCTTATTTTCCAGTTGCATGTCAAAACAATTTTTTTGAACATTTGTTTTTAGAACTTTGGGTTCCAAATCTTCTCCCTTCCTACCTCCCCACCCACCCTCACTGAGAAGGCAAGCAACTTGATACAGGTTATACGTGTGTAGTCATGCAAAACACTTCCATAGTAGTCATGTTGTGAAAAACTAACAATATTTCCCTTAATCCTGTTCCACCCTCCATGTATTCTATTCTCTCTTTTGACCCTATCCCTCCTTAGAAGTGTTTGCTTCTGGTTACTCCCTCCCCAATCTGCCCTCCCCTCTATCATCTCCCTGCTCTCTTGTCCTGTAGTGTAAGATTTTCCTGTAGTGTAAGATAGATTTCCATATCCAATTGAGTGTATATGTTATTCCCTCCTTAAGTCAAATCTGATGAGAAGATTCACTCATTCCCTCTCTCCTTCCCCTGTTCCCCCTCCACTGTCAAAGCCTTTCTTGTCTGTTTTATGTGAAATAATTTACGCCATTTTACCTCTACCTTTCTCCTTCTCCCAGTAAAATCCTCTCTCATCCCTTAATTTAATTCTCCAGATATCACCCTTTCATCTTCAACTCACTCTGTGCCCTCTATTTATCTATCTATATACATACATATATTTTTTCCCCCCTCCAACTACCCTAATACTGACAAAGGTCTCATGAGTTACAAATATCATCTTTCCATGCAAGAATGTAAACAGTTCAACCTTACTAGGTCTCTTATGATTTCTCTTTCCTGTTTACCTTTTCATGTTTCACTTGAGTCTTGTATTTGAAAGTCAAATTTCTATTCAGCTCTGGTCTTTTCATCAAGAATGCTTGAAAGTCCTCTATTTCACTGATTGTCTATTTTTCCCCCCTGAAAGATTATACTGTTTTGCTGGGTAGGTGATTCTTGGTTGTAATCCTATCTCCTTTGCCCTCTAGAATATTATATTCCAAGCCCTCCTGTTCCTTAATGTAGAAGCTGCTAAATCCTGTGTTATTCTGATTGTGTTTCCACAATACTTGAATTGTTTCTTTCTGGCTGCTTGCAATATTTTCTCCTTGATGTAGGAACTCTGGAATTTGGCTACAATATTCCTAGGAGTTTTCCTTTGGGGATCTCTTTCAGGAGGTGATCAGTGGATTCTCTCAATTTCTATTTTGCCCTCTGGTTCTAAAATATCAGGGCAGTTTTCCTTGGTAATTTCTTCAAAGATGATGTCTAGGCTCTTTTTTTTTTGATCATGGCTTTCAGATAGTCTGATAACTTTTTATATTATCTCTCCTGGATCTATTTTCCAGGTCAGTTGTTTTTCCAATGAGATATTTCACATTGTCTTCTATTTTTTTTCATTCATTTGGATTTGTTTTACAGTGTCTTGATTTCTCATAAAGTCACTAGCTTCGAATTGCTCCATTCTAATTTTTAAGGAAGTATTTTCTTCGGTAAGCTTTTGGACTTCCTTTTCCATTTGGCCAATTTTGCTTTTTAAGGCATTCTTCTCCTCATTGGCTTTTTGGATCTCTTTTGCCACTTGGGTTAGGCTATTTTTTAAGGTGTTATTTTCTTCAGTATTTTTTTGGGTCTCCTTTAGCAAACTGTTGACTTGTTTCGCATGATTTTCTTGCATCACTCTCATTTCTCTTCCCAGTTTTTCCTCTACTTCTCTTACTTGCTTCTCAAAATCCTTTTTGAGCTCTTCCATGGCCTGGGACTGAATCACATTTTTCTTGGAGGCTTTGGATGTAGGTGCTTTGACTTTGTTGTCTTCTTCTGGTTCTATGTTTTGATCTTCTTTGTCACCAAAGAAAGATTCTATGGTCTGACTCTTTTTGCGTTGCTTTCTCATTATCTCAGGTAATTACTTGAGTTACAAACTCTATGTTAAGATAAGGGTCTGCTTCCAGTGTGGAGAATGTACTGTCCCAAGCTTTGGGGGTTTTGTGCAGCTATTTTCAGAGATACTTCTAGGGACCTGCAAATTTTCAGTTCTTCCAAGGCAGTGTGATAAGGGGCAAGGTGCTTACTCCTTTCCTGGCCTGTGCTCTATTAATGACCACAAGCACTCTTTTCTGCTTTGGAACTGTGAGGAAGAATTCCTCTCCACCACCACTACAAGCTCCACCACGCCAGCACTTTTCCTCACCCCAGGACTGCCACCCAGAACTGTGACCCAGATCCAAGCACAGGCAAAACAAGAGATTCCTGCCTCAGCACTGGCAAAGAGATCCCTGAAATCCCCCTCTGATCAACCACTCAATTCCCCCTCAGTCTGTGGGCTGGAAGCTCTAGAAGCAGCTGCTGCTCCAGGGCCATGTGCTGGGAGTAGGTCTGAGAATTATCAATCAATCATCTCTTACAGCAGTCACAGACTTTTCCTACTGACCTTCTAAGTTGTCTTTGGCATTTATGGGTTGAAAAGTCTGAAAACTGTCTCAGCTGCCCATGATTCAGTCCTCTGAGGGCTGCTCCAGGTTTGCTGAGGACTGTTTTCCCTGTTTGTCCTTGCTGAACTACATTCGTATCCCTGCCTGGCATGATAGACCTTTCCAATCAACCATCCAGGTTGTCTTGGGCTGGAATTTGTTTCACTCTTTCTTTTTGTGGGTTCTGCTGCTCTAGAATTTGTTTAGCACCATTTTTTACAGGTATTTGGAGGGGTTTGGGGGACAGCTCAAGCAAGTCACTGCTTTTACTCTGCCATCTTGGCCCTGCCCCCTCAACAGCAGAATTTCTTGACAAAAATAAAAAAAAAAAAATGAAAAAGAGACTTTAACCCAAGTGAGCTTATGAGTGGCTAATTTGTTAACCAAGAAAGGAAAGTCATTTACCTATGATTAGTTAATTAAATGTTTGATTGTGGGCAGCCAAAAAAATATGTCTAGAGAAAATGAACTTAAGACTATTGGCCTTTTGGCTCAATTAAAATCATATGCTCATCCTTTGATGTCAATATTTGGCAGTACCTATTGGTGTGAAAAGACATTTTCAAAGATGAAATATGTAAAATCTCATTATGGATCAGCATTAACAGATGTACATTTACAATCAGTTTGGATAGGGACACTAACTTTGAACTCCAATTAACAAAATGTTATTCCCACCCCCACTGCCCAGAAATCTTTTTTTTTTTTTTTGCTTATAATCCTGTATAACAAAACATTATGAAAATATTATATTTTTAATTTTGTACATAACTTTTTTGTAAAAATTTGTTTTCTCTCTTGTTATAGAAGTAAATATCTTCATTTTTGCCTGTTGGCCTTCAAAGTCTAAAATATTTACTATCTAGTCCTTTATGGAAAAAGTTTGCTAAAGCACATCTTAGAGTCCAGTAGAGATTTTAGGTCAATGGCTTTTAGCATAGTAATGACCCAGTGCTTAGCACAGTGCCTAGCACATATGGTAGGAGCTTACTAATTGTTTATAACTTGGGATCAGTTGAATCCTTTTCCCATAAACTCTCTCTGAGCCCAAGTTCTGAGGCTGCTTGTCATCTCAAAACATGAAAAATTCTTCCTGACTCTGAAAGCTCTATCCCTGATAGACCAGTCAACTTTCTCCATCTTGGTTTAGGGCAATCAGTTTCAGTTCCTTCACTTTCAACTTCCCTGCTTGTGAAGAAAGTAACTTATTTTTAAATAAAACAGAGAGGGTCCAAGGCTATGATTTCATTGGTATAGAGAACTCTAGGATGAGGTAACACCTTATACAGTTGACCACTTTCTCCACAGCTAATAGTCCTAGAAATTTGTCTAAAGTAGAAGTATCAAAACTCTTGGCCAGCAAAAGGCAAACTTCAGCAAACTCCAGTTTGTAGCTGAAATCAGATTAAAATGTAATTGGGAAATCTTTAACAAAATAAACTAAAACGTAATATAATAATGTTAATTCGTGTTTTTCTAAGCCAATATGCAGCTCCCAGGGATCTGTTTTTACTTGAGTTTGATATCATTGGCCTAAAATACTGAAATACTGAGAAATCATGTGACTTGCCCAGGGTTAATGTGTCAGAGGTGTGTCTTTCTGTCTCTGTGTCTCTATCTCTACCAGTGTATCTCTGTGTCTCTGTCTCTATCTTTCTCTTTCACTTAAGTGTAAGACTAAAGATTTCAATCTGTAATATAGCTCTAGGCCATGCTGTTCCTTCTCTTGAAATATACTGTATGCTTCTCTAGAAAGACACAGTATGTTTCAGTACACACACACACACACACACACACACACACACACATGCACTGATATTGCATATATTGCTTTTAAGCCTGCTAGAAACAATTTTATTTAATTTGTCATTAATCTATATCCAAGCCATTTCTAGCTTGGCATAGTCCCTCTTGCCTTCAGATATGACTATCTTCTTAAAGGAGATTGCAGGTGACATGTATAGAAATCTTGAGCAAAATAAAGAAAAATGTGTAAGAAATGCATTTGTAAAAATGCAAAAAAAAACCCACTACAGTTGGAGTTAAATTCTAGAATTTGTAATAACCAAGTCACCTCCTATTCCCTCCTTAACCACTCTTCTCAATCTAGAAGTTAAAAAAAGGAAACATCACCCTTTCAGTGATTTTTAAAATTTTCTCAATGGACAATGGTGGATCATGGGCCATTCACGTGAGGGTGCTGGGAAGGCAATGAAGTGAACCAGAGCAGAGTTAAGTTTGTTTATCATACTTTAATCCACTTCCCCAAGAAAAGCCTTTCTGTGCCAGGACCTATCATATACCATTCCCAGGAACTTTCCTCAGAAGCCTAGAAAATACTGGAAGGAAAATATTATTCCTAACACACAATTCCTAAAATTATTTTTTCAATTTTTGAATATGGTTAAGCAATACCTAGGCATGCATCTGCCAATTGAGTTAAAATGTATCTCTAAAGTTACATATTTTGTTCATTCTAGCAAATATATGCAGGGCAATGAGTAATGATGCTCTTGTGTTTTAGGCTTTCAGGTTATAAGATATGAATAAGAATTATGGAGCCAATATTTGTCTTTGTCCTGAATCACTGAATAATGCATAACAAAAGACTCTTTTCTCATGGCCAATGGACTCTGAAAGATAAGGTTCCATTGTATCTCTAAAATAAGCCTTTGATGACTACATGTATTCAAAATCTTGTTGTACTTATTCTTAATGATATTAGACACCTGTGTCCCTCTTTTTCCTCATAAAGTCCTCCTGGTCTATAGTTGACATGAATTTATTAGAAATCAGGTGGCACCAAAAAAACAAATGACAACAATAACCACAGCAACAGCAACTTAATTAGCCTAGCAAGGGTGGGGAACCTGTGACCTTGAGGACACATGTGGCCCTCTAGGTCCTTAAGTGTGGCCCTTTGGCTGAATCCAAACCTCACAGAACAAATACCCTTAATAAAAGGATTTGTTCTGAAAAACTTGGACTCAATCAAAAAGCCGTACCCAAGGAACTAGAAGGCAAGCCTCAAGGCTGCAGGGTCCCCACACCTGGTTGAGACCTAGAGCATGGACATGGTTGTAGACAGTAACATCTCTGAGGGAAAATTGTTTTTTGCTGGAACCTGGTATTTTGTGAGTTTTATGGGTAATGGAAAAGAATATGTTGATGCAAAGCTGTAGCGGTTTTCCAAGGCACCTGCTTAAATTCTTTGCATCATGAAAGTCACATAAAGAGTTACTTGAAGGGGCTGCTAGGTGGTGCAATGGATAGAGCACCAGCTCTGGATTCAGGAGGACCTGAGTTCAAATCTGGCCTCAGACACATAACACTTACTAGCTGTGTGACCCTGGGCAAGTCACTTAACCCCGTGGCCTAGGCCCCCCCCCAAAAAAAAAGAAAAAAAAAGAGTTACTTGAAGCAACATTTTCCTGACTAATACTGTCTGTTCCTAGTACTTCTGTTTCTCTAGAGAATAATTAACCAATGCATCCCATTTACTATGTTTCAGAAGCTGTGTAGGGCACTGGGAATGAAGAAACAAAAAATAAAACATTCTATTGAGAGAGATAATACATGAACATAGTTTTTGAACACACACAATAGAAATGCATCATTGGTCTTTTGAGGAAATGTATTATCAGCTAGGAAGATCAGAAATGATCTCAGATTGAGATGATACTTGAGTTAAGCATTAACAGAAACCAAGGAATACAAGAAGTAGAGTTGAAAAGCATTAGGGATAATTTATGTAAAGGCACAGTAACCAGACATGAAGTTGTCCCCCCACACTTAGTAGTATTTTATTTTTTCCAATTACATGTAAAGATCATTTTCAACATTCACTTTTATAAGATTTTGAGTTCCAAAATTTTTCACTCCCTCCCTCCCACCCCTTTCCCTTCCCCCATCTGATATAGGCTATACATGTATAATCATATTAAACATATTTCCACATTAGTCATGTTGTGAAAGAAGAATCAAAACAAAGGGGGAAAACCGTAAGAAAGAAAAAAAAGAGAAAATAGTATGCTTTGATCTGCATTCAGACTCCATAGTTTTTTCTCTGGATGTGGAAAGCATTTTCCATCATAAGTCTTTTGGAACTGTCTGAGATCATTGTATTGCTCAGAAGAGCTAACAGACATGAAGCTTTGTGTGTGACAAACAAGAAAAGCACTTTGACTGGACTAGAGTACATGAAGAGGAGTAATATATAAAAAGGATGAAAAAAAGCAGCTTTGGATCAGGTTGCAGAAGGCTTTAAATGCTAAGCAGAGTAGTTTGTATTTGTTTCTAGAGGAAATTGGAAACAATGGGAGTTAATTGAGTCAAGAAATGGCATAGTAAGACTAGTGATTAGGAATATTGCTTTGGTAATTTTGTGGAGGGTGGATTGGCAATGGGAAAGATTTGAACAGAGAGACCAGTTAGAAAGTGCTAGAGTCATCATCTAGTGAGTGGTGATGATAGGTTGAATTGGAGTGATGGCTGTGAGAGCAGACAGAGGGAAAGCAATGTTAAAGGTGCTATGGAAGCAGAATTGACAAGACTTGGCAATTCATTGGATCTATGAGTTGAGAGTGAGTGCAAAGCTATGTATAACTCTGTCATTGTAAGTTTCGTAAGCATTGTAAGTAAGTTAGGAAGAGATTTTGTTAGGAAAGATAAGGAAAGAAATGTTATAAAGATGACATTTTAGAAATGTTGAGCTTGAGGTAGTTAAGACATCTAGTTCAAGATATCTAACAGATGGTGATACAGGGCTAACACTTAAGAGAACAACCAGGGAAAGATATATAGATTAGGGAATATAATGGAAATAGAAAGGATACTTGAAACCATAGGAGCTGATAAGACAACCACATAAGTGGCAAAGAAGTGGAAAGTGAGGGGATGCCCATCAGTTGGGGAATGGCTGAACAAATTGTGGTATATGAATGTAATGGAATACTGTTGCACTATAAGAAATGATAAGCAGGAGGATTACAGAAAAATGTGCAAAAACTTATCTGAACTGATGCTAACTGAAGTGAGCAGAGCCAGGAGAACATTGTACACAGTAACAGCAACACTGTGCAATGTTCAACTATGATTGACTTAGCTCTTCTCAGTAATTCAATGATCCAAGTCAATTCCAAAAGACACATGATGGAAAATGCTGCCTGAATCCCAGAGGAAGAACTATGGAGTCTGAATACAGATCAAAGCATACTATTTTCGCTTGGTTTTTTTTTCTTTTCTGTGGTTTTTCCCTCTTGATCTGATTCTTCTTTCACAACATGACCAATGTGGACATATGTTTAACATGATTGTACATGTATAATCTGTATCATATTGCTTGCTATTTTGAGAAGGGGAGAGGGGAGGAGAGAGGGGAGGGAGGGAGGGAGGGAGAAAAATTTGGAACTCAAAATCTTATAAAAATGAATGTTGAAAACTATCTTTACATGTAACTAGAAAAAATAAAATACTATTAAGAAGGAAAAAAATCACCATATAAAAGTATAGAAAGAAAAGAGAAGAGGACCAAAGACAGAGCTTTAGGAATACACTCCCAGCTGAAGGCTTGAATACAAATGATCCAACAGAGGAGACTGAGAAGGAATGATCACACAGGGAGGAGAACCTAGAGAAAGAAAAAAAACACTAGAGAACCTAGAAAAAAAGAAAGAAAAACCTAGAGAAGAAAAAGTAACCAGGAAGTAAAATTGGCCAACAGTTTCAAATTCAATAAAGTCAAGAAGAATGAGGATTGAAAAAAGAACATCTAACTTGGTAATTAAGTGATTGCTAGTAACCTGGGGAGAAGGTTCAGTTAAGTGAATCTGGTACACCATGGCAAATATAATGAGGGTGAATCACCTGGTTCCTGTATCACAGCTTTTCAATTTCATAATCAGAGGGTCTGTTTCTTTCCTTTTTCCTCTCCTCCATAGATTCTCTTACAACTCTAGAAAATCCTTTCTGGGAATTGCAAGGTCTCAGGAAGAATAGTCGTGGGAATTGACACACTGGCCTCCATATATAGCAAAGCCTTAATCAACCACTGTTCTTAGGAAATAGTGTTTAGTTTGTGAGAAAGTTATTTTTTAAACCCTCATTGAAAATCTGTTAAAGCTATGTATCCGAATCATGACTAGACAGTGTGATACTTGATGCAAAAGAATCAAATCTGCTCAGTAGGTATGGCAGAAGCTATAGCCTCATATTAATGTTGCAATGCATTATAATCATGTAAAAATTAATTAAGTCAAATTTAGTTGGATGTGGAGGGGAATGAGTTACTAAAGTGATTCTTACTTTATTCTTGCTAAATGCTATGACATTCTGATTTTCCTAAAATAATGAAGGGATCTATTAAATCTCTGCATGTTATAAATTTTATTAACCAAGAAATCTTCATTTGTATCACCCAACTTATGGATCTGGTATTAATAAATTAATCAATCAACTTTTATTAAGCTCCTACTACATGCTTAGTTCCTACGTAGCATTATTCCCACTAAGTACTAAGTTCAAATTCCACCTCCCCCTTTCCCCATTCCAGCACTCTGTCTTCTTAGGGTTTCCTGGTTGGTTGCAACATCCTAGTAGAGACTTCACTCTGCATCTAGAACTGAAAAGAACAAATGAAAAAGACCAAAACCTCAAATCCATCCATTTCTTGTACTATGGCCTGGGAGAAAGAGAAAGTGGCTCTTAGGATCTTCTTGCTTATTTCATGGCATTCCTGCTATGGGTGAATGCATCCTTCACTCCTAGACACCACAGATTTAAAGATGCAGAAACTTCCAGCTGCATAACCAATGGAAACAAGCTGTCCCAACCATGTTGCAGGCCAATTCAGGACCTGGGCCAGTCCTCCTGTCTCCCAGAAGTAGATCTCTGGTGTCTTCCACATATGTGCCTCTGTCTTAAGTGATCTGAGGTCTCCAAAGCATTTGGTACTGTACCTCCTAACAAATCTAATGCATTTAAGTCCCATTATGGTTTTCTGTTTTCCATCCTCAGAAAATCAAATACTGTTTTTAAATTTGAATGGTACTGAGACCTCTGCAGAAAAGGAAGCCCTCATCTTTAAGTCTCACATAAATCATTTGTAGTGAGATCTCACTAGACTATTCATCATAATTGTTACATAATAATGGAATATTCAGTTGTGAGAGAAATTAATATTATACTATTATTTTAAGAGTTAATTATTCATTTTTAGTCCACCCTTTTCCTTTTCTTTCTTCTATTTTTAATAATGGATTCCTATCCAACTTGGTTATTATGGAGAACATATATTTTGAAAAAGAATGTTAAGATGAACTATTGAATCATTAACTGACATTTAATAGTGAGTAAAAAGTAAATCTTGATCTTTATTTTAAGATAGGAATATAAGATACATTTGAAACTTCTATTAAACTTTTAAAAATCAGCTTGATTTGTAGGCAAAGAAAATCTAAATGTAACTAACAATGATTTGTGTAAGTAAATTTACATATGTAAAAGAAATTGGCTAGAAATAAACTTGCCTTAATAACATAGTGAAACCTGAACTTCTAGGGAATATTCAAAGATGTGGTTTTAATTTTAATATGCACATGAGATCAATTAATGCATCTCATGTTCAAATATGAAGGCAATGACCCTGATTCAGAATGCTTGTTATTTTTGGAGTTGGCATATGGTTCTCTTTAACAGCAGGCATAATGATTGCAATAAATTGGCTTCTAATGCCACGTAATGAACTCTGATTTGTGCTAATTTGGGCATTACTTAGCAATTTCATGTTAATTTTTAAAAAATCAGTTTTGTAAGATGGTATTAGAATTCACATTTGCATCTGTACTTTCAGAGATAGAGGAACAAGGTGAACATTTCCATTCAGATTTCACGACAGGGCAAAAATATCTTCACAAAGTGTAACTGAGGAATCTGACCCAAGAAAGCTAAAGTAGAATTTATTTCTACACACTAATAACATGAATCCTACCCCTAATTTATCTCTAACAATAATGATTTGTAAGTGTGAAGAAATGGTATTTTATTGGTTTTAGGTTTCATATTTAAAAATAAATACTATTAAATGCCAAGTAGTTTAGACCTAGACTATCTCTACTCGGCTCTTTTTGCTTTTTAAAGAAATAGGTTGTATCTACCCTACTTTTACTCTCCCCTACCCCCAACCCAATTTTAATGAAAAATAATTAAGCTAGGAAGTAATTGAGAGAGAAAAAAATGTTCAGTTTTCTTTAAAAAAAAAGCAATATTAGCTGGCAGTTAGGTGATATACTGGATAAAGCACTGAACTTGGATACAGGAAGACCTGAATTCAAACTTTGCCTCAGATGCTTTGTCACAACTTTTCAGCCTCCATTTCCTCATATTTAAGATAGGGAAAATAGTAGTACCTACTGAACAGGGTTATTTTAAGTATCAAATGAGATAATATACAATAAAGTGCTTTGCAGACCTTTAGTGATCTTCTAAATGCTACTTATAATGCATGTATTTCCCCCAATAATGTTAGACTGAATAATTGAAGGTAGTAGCAGGTATTACTTAACTCAGGGGTGGGACACCTGCTTCCTTGAGGCCACATGTGGCCTAGGTTAAAGGGCCTTGAGGACACAGGTTCCCCACCCTGGTCATATATTCATAAACTTTAAATATTTCACTATTTGAATCTTTTTTTTTTACTCAAAATTTTAAAAATAGAATGTTTGAACTGGAGGGAAACTCAGAAATCATCTGGTTCATTCTCTTTCCTCACTTTGTGTATGAGAAAACTGAGGGCTTTAAAGAGTTTAAGGACTTTCTCAAGATCACAAGCAGAAGAGAGATCAAGTTAACTTTTTGCCTTAGAGAAATTATTGTTTAATGTCAAAATTTTTTATATGCATAAAAAATTCACATCACCTGAAAACCATGTCATGCAGATAAATTCTTTGTGAGTATGAAGTCAGTTTGTGGAAATGTCCAATGAGAAAGAAAGATTTGTGTTTTAGTCTTTTAAACAGGAATCCAAGCTATTTAAAATACACAAGTGGCCTTTCCAACATACCTTTCCTCTTCCTTAGTAGCTGTATTTTCATGTTTTAATTTAAAGAAGTCCTAGATTCATCTGTTTTTGTTATAAATATTGGAAAATAAGATTTTATTTTCCCATAACATAATCTTTAATGATTACTGCAAGTGTCTGCATGTCTTATTGACTCTAGTAAACTTTCTCACTTCTTGGAAAGAACAGAAAGCATGCAAAGCTCACTTAATGACGCTCTCAATTTAAGCTCTCTAGAAGAATGGAAGTTAGAGGCAATGGGAATATCAAGTGAAAATTTGTTAGCCTCACTTCTGATCCAAAGTTAAGTTTAAAACACACACACACTGTCAGAGGAATAAGTGACTACATGAATAGTTACAGAAACCAATGATATAGGAATAATACAGATAAGGACTAGAGTTGTGATTTCATTGTGTAACTTTTTTAGGTTTATCCTTATCCCAAGTCAACTTGCCCTAATGATTGAGAACCCAGAGGGATCTTAGCTATTTTTCTTTTTTTTTCTTTTAATGTGTTTTTAACGTTCATTAAAAAAATTAAGCCCCAAATGTTCTCCCTACCTCCCACTCCTCCCCCACTCATTGAGAAGGCAAACAATTACACATGTGAAGTCATACAAAACATGTTTCCATATTAGCTATGTTGCAAAAAAAACAATAAAAAGCAAAAAAATAAAAAAAATGGAAAAAAAATTATGCTTCAATCTGCACTCAGAGTTCATTAGTTCTCTCTCTGGAGGTGGGTAGCATCTTTCATCCTTTAGATCCCTTAGAATTGTCTTGGATCATTATCTTCATCAGAGTAATTAAATCTTTCACAGTTGATCATCCTCATAATATTGCTATTGCTGGGCACAACATTTTCCCTTTCTGCTCACTTCACTTTGCATCAGTTCATATAAGCCTTCCCAGGTTTTTTGGAAACCACCCTGCTCATCTTCTCTGGTGGCACAATAGTATTCCATCACATACACCACAACTTGTTCAGCCATTCCCCAATCGATGGACATCTCTTCAGTTTCCAATTCTTTGCCACCACAAAAAGAGCTGCTATTAATATTTTTGTGCATATAGGCCCTTTTCCATTTTTTTATCTTTTTGGAAAACAGACATAGTAGTTGTATCACTGGGTAAAAGTGTACACACAGTTTTATAGCCCTTTGGTCATAGTACCTAATCGTTCTCCAGAATGATTAAACTAGTTCACAACTCTACCAGTAATACATTAGTGTCCCAGTTTTTCCACACCCTCTCCAGCATTTATCATTTTCCTTTTCCATTATTTTAACCAATCAAATAAGTGTGAGGTGGTCTCTCAGAGTTGTTTGAATATGTGTTTCTTCTTACCCAGAGGCTTACAGTATTCCTTGTCTCTTTACTTGAAGGCATCTAGAAAATAGACAGTTGAATATTTCAATAAATAGCTTTCTTAACATTCTCAGTTCTGCCTTGACAACCCATTGGAATATCCCTATTATTTACATTCTAGCAGATCAGAAACAATACCTGTGCAACCTCTGAAGTCCACTTGGGGAATTTCATCAGTATTTGCTCACTGTACATGCTCATAGAGAAGGGGTTCTGATGAGCCAGGTCACCATAATTGACATAAGGAATACTCTGAGGACTTAAGGAGGGAGGCACACCTTCTTCTGTTTTTTTTTTTTTTTTCCCTAAAAAAAAACCAACCTTTTCTAAATGATCTAATCAAATTCTTTCTAAAACTATTTCAGGTTTTGGGGTTTGTTCTTGACAGTACTTATCTCATACACTAATTTGGCCACAAAATGTCTACTTTAAAGCACATATTCACATATATTTGGCAAATTTGAGGTATTCAGCATTTGGAGTTTAGCTAATGGTGGTGGTGGTGATGGAGTAGTTATCACAACTTGATTTTTTTTTCAATTTTTTATTTTCTACCACTGTTGTCCAAGGTTTTGCATGTTTAGGAAAGGAACAAGAGAAGTGTATTTGTAGGGAGTCACTAAATTAATTTAGTCCTTCACCTTACCTGTACTATACAAGCTACAGAGATGTTTGAGTGCTTTCTCTCTCCTCAAATTACCTTACACTTAAGTATTTATATAGATATTGTATCTCTCAGTAAAGAAGGTAAGCCCCAAGAGCACAAGAACTGTTCTGTTTTTGTATTCCCACTACCTAACACAGTACCCTAAATATAGCAGGTGCCTAAAAACATTTGTTTAATTTAATTTAACATTATTCACTAAGGAGAATTTTTGTTTTTGATTGTCTTTCTACTTTGAGTATCGAAAAATAGAGGACATGATCTAATACCATGTAAACTTTTAAAGTTGCTACATGGCATTGAGGGCCAATCTTTGTGTCAGGAAGACCTAGATTCAGGTCTTATGTCTGACACAGACTGGCTGCATGACTCTAGGCAAGTTACTTAAACTTTCAGGCCCTCAAACAACCATCAAAATCTAGAGATTGAGAAGGAGTTGTTGGTCTATTTTCTTTTCTTTCTTTCTTTTTTTTTTTTTTACTGGTTAAGTATATTTATTTTTATGGAATGAATTCTTCATTATCTCGCTATGCTCCCAATAATTATACTCAAACACATGCCTATGTAACAAAACAAAATGTGACTTCTGACCCACCCCCAAAAGTACCAAATAGATAATTCATTGATGGGAACTGTTCTGTAGTTGCAGATTTACTCTTGTATGTTATTTGGGGTTCTAGAAGCAACAGTATCCAGAGGCTGCCAATGGCAATTCATTAGAGAATCATAGATGTCTTCGCTTCCCACTATAAACTACTTGTTCGTGTTCTCGATATCCAGGTAAATCTATGGATCTTCAGTTTGCTCCTCATCATTATTTGTAGTCCAAGCCTCTCTTTGGTGCTATTGGTATTAGGTATCATAGTAGTCCAGTTGTAACTCAGCCTTCATCCATTTCTAGTACAGAAATAATTGCTTTGTGGAGTAAAATCAAAATCTACAGAATTCCAACACCTAGCCATTGATACTGAAGCTCTGTTGCTAGAGGGTCTTTTCTTACCTAACATTCTTAATATTGATAAAATTATAGGTGTGTGTGTGTGTGTGTGTGTGTATGTATGTATGTGTATATAATCTCCCTGTCTTACAAAGCTACACTGAATTCCATTGAACTAGAGGGGGTTGAGAGAGAGCACCATGATTTTGTTTCTCAGTTAAAGGTGAGTTGTATCCTGCGTCACACTATAGGCCATAATCAAAATGATTCTGTGGAAAGACTCCTAGACTTGGTGTCTTGAGATCAGACTTAAAACCCAACTGATCCTAACTGACTTTCTGGCCTTGTTCAAATTTTGACACTACTCTCTCTGGGTCTCAATTTCCTCAATCTGTGCACTAGTCTAAACGAACTCCAAAGATTCTGTTTATATGGGGGGCATGATTTTGTTTCTCAGCAATGTACCAGAATCTGTGGAACATATTCATTGACATTCAGGTTTCAAATCTGGTCTCCTGACTCTGATTCTAGTACTTTTTTCACAACAGTATGGTGCCTCCCAATAATGAGACACATAATTCAACCTATCTAGTATCATTGCCAAGAAAACCCCATGGGGTCATGTAGAATTGGACATGACTGAATGACTAAAGAATAATAACAATAACCAACAATAATAGTGTCAGGGAGATCTGCTGCAGGTAAGGGCTAGAACAAGATGATTTCTGAACTCCCCTTCAACTTGGGCATTTTGTGCTACTACTAGTCTGGTACTCTTGGTAAATGTCTCCTTAATATATTGCTTTCAATTGAATTTAGAAGGAGTCAAATAGATGGAAAGGTAGATATTGGCAATAGAAGGTTATTAATCGTTGTGCTTAACACTCAAATACCCATAGATTCTCTACATATTGGAAGTTTTTATTGATTTCAAAATCAAAATTAGAGAGCATCTAATTAGGAAATCCTTTAAGGTGAGTTGTGTTAAAATTAAAATTTAATGCTTTGATATTGATTCATCTTTGTGTGCAGGGGTATAGATATATGTTTATTGAACAGTTCATTCTTTTTAAAACTTCTATTTATGCCTTTAAAAAAACACAGTAATTTCCTCTTGTATCCTCCACTCTGATTTGAACTGTCTTCTGTAACATAGGAAAAACCAAAACAAACAAAACAATGACACAAAACCAATCAACACCGTGACCACATCTAACAGCATCTATCTAACACTTTCTTCCCACAATCTCCCAAATCTCTCGCGAGAAGAAACAAATGTGTTTGATTACTTGTTCAGTGGGGACAAGATTGGTCATTATACTTAGTTATAATTCTGCTTTCTTTATGTGTTTTTTTTCCCTGTACATTATTTTATATAATGTGTTCTTTGTTCTATTTCCTTCTGTATCAGTTGATAGAAGTTTCTGAATTCTTCATTTCTTTTGGCACATTAGGTTTCCATTCACATATTGTAATTTGTTCAGCCTTTCCCCAGTTGATAGAAACTCACTTTCTCTCACCCCACAAAAAAGTGTTACAGTGAATATCTTGGTATATGTATTGCACTTTGTTTCTTTCTTTCTTTTTCTTTCTCTTTTTTCTCTCCCTTCCTTTCCTCTTTCCTTCCTCCCTTCCTTCTTCCCTTCTTCCCTCTCTTCCTTCCTTCCTCCCTTCTTTTCTTCTTCTTTCCTTTCCGTCCTTCCTTCCTTCCTTCCTTCCTTCCTTCCTTCCTTCCTTCCTTTCTTTCTTTCTTTCTTTCTTTCTTTCTTTCTTTCTTTCTTTCTT